>NC_132792.1:62045177-62364010 GCF_048418805.1 Vulpes vulpes
GCTGGAAATCAGAGCTGGAAGTAGGACAGGTTCTTTCCCTTTGGCCTGGTGCTAAATACCTTGGATGGATACTGACTGAAGCAATAATGAGTCTTTAGTGATGTAAACTGGTAACTGTTCAGGGCTATCAGGCCTGAGGTTTATAATCATACATCACTGAGTTCTTTAAAGTTTAAAAATCAAGCCAATAATTAAGATTTTGACTACTAGTATTTGCTGAGAGGTGTTTGGTTTTGTTTTACTTTTCTTTTTAATCAGTGGAAATTATAGTAGAGGAAGAGGGAAAAGGAAGAAATCCCAATTAGTATCAAGGTCATTAATTATTAAAAATATCACATGGCATTATTCTGACTCACAGTTGCTTAAAATTGGAGTCAAATGGTCATTTTTAAAGTTCAGATTCCTAATTTGGTTGCTTAAGATTATTCATTTATACTTTAATTAGAAAACCGATGAGGGACTCTATATCACTTAGTTTTAAACCCCCATTCCATCATTTGCCTGCTCTTTTTTCTAAAAAAAAGGTAAAATGGGTCTATTGAATATATACCATTTATAATCTGTGAGAGCAGGGACTATGTTTTCCTTTTGCACTGCTGTTTTTCTAAAGCTGAGCACAGTATCTGACGCATACTTGGTTCTCAATAAATATCAATTAAATGAATTTCTACTTTCCATATTACCTTGCTTCAAAGTTCTTTTTTTTTTTAAGATTTTATTTTTTTATTCATGAGAGACACAGAGAGAGACAGGCAGAGACACAGGCAGAGGGAGCAGCAGGCTCCATGCAGGGAGCCCGATGTGGGACTTGATCCTGGGACTCCAGGATCATGCCCTGGGCTGAAGGCAGGCGCTCAACCACTAAGCCACCCAGGCGTCCCTTTGCTTCAAACTTCTAAAACAAAACCGCACCAGGAGCCTCTATGTAGCAGCAGCTCCAGTAAGTTTCATACCAGTTTTCCTTGTGGTACGCCATATTTATTTTTAGGCACCAACTCATTTATTTAGATTAAAACTAATGAAAATAAATGAAATGACAAATGAAAATAAAGTTTTGTGGATGCACTTGAATAATGTTCCAGTGTCATCAGACATTCTTATTTTGTTAAAGACTATTTTTAGGACAGTTTTAGGTTTAAAGCAAATATGAGAGAAAGGTACAGAGATTTCTCTTATACCCCTTGCCCTCCCTACATTATCAACAACCTCCCACTCAGAGTAGTTCATTGGCTACAGCTGAGGATCCCACATCAGTACCACCCAAAGTCCACAGCTTACATTACAGTTCACTCTTGGTGTACATTCTGTGGGTCTGGGCAAATGTATAATGACCTGTATTTACCACTGTAGTATCATACAGCATAGTTTCACTGCTCTAAAATCCTCAATGATCCACCTATTTATCCATTCCCCAAACCCCAGCAACCATTGATCTTTTTTACTGTCTCCATAATTTTGCTTATTCCAGAATATACTTACGGTCATACAGTATATAGTCTTTTCATATTGGGTGTTTTTTTTCACTTAGTAATATGCATTTAACTTTCCCCTGTGATTTTTATAGCTTGATAATCAGCTCATTGTTTTTAGTGCTGAACAATATTCCATTGTTTGGATGTATCATACTTTATCCATTTACCTAATGAAGAACACCTTAGTTGCTTCTAAGTTTTTGGTAATTATGAATAACGCTGCTATAAACATCTAAATGTGGTGTTTTGTGTGGCTGTAAGTTTCAAAATCCTTTGAGTAAATATGAAGTAGTGTAATGACTAGGTTGTGTGGTAAGACCATGTTTAGCTCATAAAAACACCACCTGAAAGTGAATCCACTGTTTTGTATTCCCACCAGAATAAACGAAAGTTCCTGTTGCTCCACAGCCTTGACAGTCTTTGATGTTGTCAGTGTTCCAGATTTTGGCCTTTCTAGTAGGTGTATAGAGGTATCTTATTGTTGCAATTTGCATTTTCTGATGACATATGATGTCAGGCATTTTTTCCATATGCTTATTTGCCATTTGTATAGTTTCTTTGGTGAGGTGTCTGTTAAGATCATTGGCCTATTTTTGATTTTTTTTGTTATCCTGTTGAGTTTTAAGAGTTCTTTATATATTTTGGATAATAGTGCTTTATCAGGTATATATTTTATAAATATTTTCTCTACTGTAGCTTCTTTTTTCATTTTCTCAAAAGTATCTTTCACAGATAGAGCAGAAATTTTTAATTTTAATGAAGTCCAATTTATTAATTCTTTCTTTCACTGATTACACCTTTGGTATTATTTCTATGTCATCACCAAATCCAAAGTTGTCTAGGTTTTTCTCCTATGTTATCTTCCAGGAGTTTTATAGTTTTGAGTCTTACATTAGGTCTATGATCCATTTTGAGTTAATTTGTGAAGGATGTAATGTCTGTGATTTTTTTTTTCTTTTGCATGTGGATGTTTAGCTGTTCCAGTACCATTTGTTGAAGAGACTGTCTTTTTTTCACCATATTGCCTTTGCTTCTTTGCCAGGGACCAGTCGATTATGTTTGTGTGACCCATTCTCTGTTCTGTTCTATTGATCTATATCTCTTTTCTTTCTCCAGTACCATACTGTCTTGATTATGGTAGCTTTATACTAAGTCTTAAATTCAAGTAGTGTCAGTCTTTGACTTTTTGTTTTTTTCTCCTTCAGAAAGACTATTCTGAATCTTTTGCCATTCTAAATAAACTTTAGAATTAGTTTGTTGATATCCACAACATATCTTGGAACTTTTATTGTGATTGCATTGACTCTGTAGATCAATTTGGGAAGAACTGGCATTGTGAAAATGTTGAGTCTTCTTATCCATGAACGTGGAATCTCTCCATTAATTTGTTTCATCTTTGATTCCTTTCATCAAATTTTTTTCATTTATTGATATAGATTTTGTACTTTTTATATTTATAGCTAAGTATTTCATTTTAGAGGGTCCTAATATAAATGGTATTGTATTTTGTTTCAAAATTTACATGTTAATGGCTGGTATATAGGAATGCTATTGACTTATATATGTCAGCCTTATATCTTAGAACAATTAATCATTTTTTAGTTCCAGATTTTTTTTTTGTGGATTCTTTTGGATTTTCTACATAGATAATAATGTCAAAGACATTTTTATTTCTTCCTTTTATTTCTTCCTTCCCGGTGTGTACACTTTTAATTTCCATTTTTGAAAGATTTTATTATTTATTTATGAGAGACACAGAGAGAGAGAGGCAGAGACACAGGCAGGGGGAGAAGCAGGTTCCCCACAGGGGTCCCAATGTGGTATTCAATCCCCCAGACCAAGGACCAAGCCCTGAGCACTCAACCACTCAGCTCCTGGGCGTCCCACTGAGAGTTTTTTTTTTTAATTTTAAGATTTTATTTATTTATTCATGAGAGACACACACACACAGAGAAGCAAAGACACAGGCAGAGGGAGAAGCAGGTTCCATGCAAGGAGCCCGACATGGGACTGGATCCCAGGTCTCCAGGATCACGCCCTGGACCGAAGGTGGCGCTAAACCACTGAGCCACCGGGGCTGCCTTTTTTTTTTTTTTCCCACTGAGAGTTTTGATCATGAATGGGTATTGGATTTTGTCAAATGCGTTTTCTGCATCTATTTCTTTTTAAGATTTTTAAAATTTATTTATTCATGACAGATACACAGAGAGAGAGGCAGAGACACAGGCAGAGGGAGAAGCAGGCTCCATGCTGGGAGCCCATCGTGGGACTCTATCCCGGGTCTCCAGGATCACACCCTGGGCTGAAGGTGGTGCTAAACCTCTGAGCCACCCGGGTTGCCCTTCTTGTGTCATTTTGATTTTAAATAAGCATTTTTCTTTTATTCCAAGTTATCTCCTTTCTTAACATATTGCCTATACTTTCTTTTAACTGTTTTTAGTGATTGCCATAGAATTTGTAATATACATTTACAACCAACCAAAGGCCACTTTCAAATAACACCATTATAGCTTCACAGATAGTATAATTAACATAATAACAAAGTAAACCTAATTTGTTCCTCCTGTCTTGTGTCAGTGCTTTCATTAATTTTACTTTATATAAGCATACATAAACATATATTTTGTTAGATATATAAACAAGTATATATTATCAAATGCATTGTTGTATTTTGAACAAACTGTTATCTATTTGATCATATAATGAGTAATAAATAAGCCATAGAAATCCAGTGCACAATATAATGAATATAGACAGCAATATTGTACTCAAGTAATCTAAGTGACATTTATGTCACTACAATGACAATTGTATTATAATCTGTGAGTGTATCAAGTAACCTGCTGTAGACCTTAAATTTGCACAATGTTATATGTAAAATTTATTTTTTAAAATTTACTTCATTATTCCTTCTGTAATACTCTTCCTTTCTTTATGTAGCTCTGACTTTTTGATCTTTATAATTTTCCTTCTTTCTAAAGAATTTATTATTTTCATTTAAAAAATTCATTTATTTATTCATGAGAGAGAGAGAGAGAGAGAGAGAGGCAGAGACATAGGCAGAGGGAGAAGTAGGCTCCATGCAGGGGCCTGACATGGGACTCGATCCTCCGTCTCCAGGATCACGCCCTGGACTGAAGGTGGCGCTAAACCCCTGAGCCACCAGGGCTGCCCTAAAGAATTTATTTTAATGTTTCTTGAAATGTAGTCTGTGGGCAACAAAGTCCCTCAATTTTTGTTGGGAAAGTATTTTTCACTTATGAAGTATAATTTTGCAATGTGCAGAATCCTAAGTTGGTGGTATTTTCTTTCATCACTTTAAATGTTTCATTTCACCCTCTTCTAACTTTTGTGGTTTCTGAAAAAAAGTTCGATATAATTATCTTTGTCTTCAGTAGGCAAATTGCTTTTTTCTCTGGCTTCTTTCAGGATTTTACCTTTGACTTTTTTGTAGTTTAAAAATGATATGCCTGGGTATAATGTGGGGGTTTTGGGTGGTTTGTATTTATCTTGATTGGTGTTCTCTGAGCTTCTTGGATATGTGGTTTGGTGTGTAACATTAATTTGGAGAAGTTCTCAGTCATTATTGTTTCAGTTTCATTTCTGTTCCTTTCTCTTTTCTCCCTTTGGTATTCCTATTGCATATATGTTACACCTTTTATAGATGTTCTACATTCTTGGATATTCTGTTTTTTTCAATCTGTTCCCGTACTTTTTACTTTTGGTTTCTATTGATAGTCCTCAAGCGCTGAGATTCTTTCCATTTCTGTCTACTAATGAGCCCAAAAAGTCACTCTTTGTTTCTGTCAGTGTTGTCTCTGGCATTGGTTCTTTCTTAGAATTTCCATATCTCTGCTTACATTGCCCATTTGTTCTTGAATGCTGTCTATTTTATCCACTGGAGCCCTTGGCATATTAGTCATACTTTTTTTTATTACATTAAAAAATTCTAGTATATTTAACATACATGTTATATTAGTTCTAGGTATCTGTATAATGATTTAACAATTCTATACATTACTCAGTGCTCATCATGATAACTGTACTTTTAATCCCCATCATCAATTCCACCCATCCCCCACCCACCTCCCTTCTGGTAACCATCACTTTGTTCTATGTTAAGAGTCTGTTGTTTGTTTGTTTTTTAAAGATTTTATTCACTTATCCATGAAAGACACCCACAGAGAGAGAGGCCGAGACACAGGCAGAGGGAGGAGCAGGCTCCATGCACCGGGAGCCCGACGTGGGATTCGATCCCAGGTCTCCAGGATCACGCCCTGGGCCAAAGGCAGGCACCAAACCGCTGCACCACCCAGGGATCCCCCAAAACCATTTTTTGAAGAGACTTTTTCCCATTGCTTAGTCTTGCCTCCTTTGTTGAAGATTAGTTGACCATATAATTATGCGTTTATTTCAGGGCTTTCTATTGTGTTCCATCAGTCTATTTTGGACCAGTACCATATTGTTTTGATGACTACAACTTTGTCATATAGCTTGAAATCTGAAATTGTGATAACTCCAGCTTTGTTTTACTTTTTCAGAATTGCTTTGGCTATTTGGGGTCTGTTGTAGTTCTAAACAAATTTTAGGATTGTTTGTTCCAGTTCTTTTTTTTTTTTTAAGATTTTATTTATTTATTCATGAGAGACAGAGAGGCAGAGACACGGGTAGAGGGAGAAGCAGGCTCCATGCAGGGAACCCAATGTGGGACTCAATTCCGGGTCTCCAGGATCACACCCTGGGCTGAAGGTGGCGCCAAATCGCTCAGCCACCCGGGCTGCCCATTTGTTCTAGTTCTAGGAAAAATGTTGTTGGTACTTTGGTAGGAATTGTATTGAATCTGCAGGTTACTTTGGGTAGTATGGACATTTTAATAATATTTGATTCTCCTAATCCATGAACATGGAATGAATTTCCTTTTGTGTCTTCAATCTTTTTCATCAATGTTTTATAGTTTTTAGAGTACAAGTCTTTCACCTCCTTGCTTAGGTTTATTTCTAGATATTTTCTTATTTAGGGGGCAATTACAAATTGGATTTTTTTCTTAATGTCTATTTATTCAATTTCATTGAATTTAATTGCTGGTAATCAGCCCCTTCAAATTTTCGACTTCCTTCTGCTTTAGTTTCAGGAGGTTATATGTTTCTGGGGATTAATCCTTTTCTTTTAGGTTGTCCAATTTATTGGCATATAATTTTTCATAATATTCTCATCTAATCCTTCTTAAAGATTTTTTTTATTTATTATTCATGAGAGACACAAAGAAAGGCAGACATTGGCAGAGGGAGAAGCAGGCTCCCTTCGGGGAGGCTGATGCAGAACTTAATCCCAGGAGCCCAGGATCATGACCTGAGCCAAAGGCAGCCGCTCAGTCACTGAGCCACCCAGATGTCCCTCATACAATCCTTTGTGTTTCTGTGGTATCGGTTATTTCTTCTTGTTCCTTTCAAATTTGTTTATCTCCTGGTTTCATTAATCTGTTCTATTGGGTTTTTTCAGTTTTTACTTTGTTTATTTCTGCTTCTACTTCTTTCTACTGGTTTGGGTTTTGTTTGGTCTTCTTTACTTAAGCCATGTAGGTGTAAAGTAAGGTGGGAGTTTTTGAGTTTTTCTTGCTGCTTGAGCTATGCCTGTATTGCTATCCTCTTCCCTCTTACAACAGCTTTTGCTATATCCCAAAGAGTTTAGATCATTGTGCTTTTATTTTTATTTGTCCCTATGTATTTTTAAATTTCCCCTTTGATTTCTTGGTTGACCCATTCACTGTGTAGTAGCATATTTTTAAATTTTGACATATTTGTGTTCTTTCCAGAGCTTTTCTTGTGGTTGATTCTAGGTACATAGCATTTTGGTCAGAAAAGATGCATGGTATGACTTCAGTTTTTTCTAATTTGTTGAGACTTTTTTTTGTGATCTAATATGTGATCTATTCTGGAGACTATTCCATGTGCACTTGAAAAGAATATGTATTCTGTTATGTTAGGATGGCATGTTCTGAACATATCAGTTAGATACATCTGGTCAAATGTGTAATTCAAAGCCACTGTTTCCTTGTTTATTTTCTTTTAAAAAAAACATTTATTTATTTATGAAAGACACACAGAGAGAGAGGCAGAGACATAGGCAGAGGGAGAAGCAGGCTCCATGCAGGGAGCCCGATGTGGGATTCCATCCCCGGACTCCAGGATCATGCCCTGAGCCAAAGGCAGACACTCAACCACTGAGCCATGCAGGCATCCCTCCTTGTTGATTTTGTTTGGATAATCTATACATCGATGTAAGTAGGGTGTTAAAGTCCTATACTATTATTGTATTACTATTGATTACTTCCTTTATGTTTGTTATTAGCTGCTTTATGTAGTTGGGTGCTCCCATCGTTGAGTGCATAAATACTTAACAAGTGTTATAACTTCTTGTTGGATTGTTCCTTCGTTGGATTATATAGTGTCCTTCTTTTCTCTTGTTACAGTCTTTGTCTTAAAGTCTGTTTTGTCTGATGTAAGTTTGCTACCCTGGCTTTTACTTCATTTCCATTTGCATGATAGTTGCTTTCCCTTCCTTTCAGTGTCAGTCAGCATGTGTTCTGAAATGAGACTCTTACAGGCAGCATAGAGATGGGTTTTACTTTGTTATCCATTCTACCACCCTATGTCTTTTGATTAGAGTGGGTTTTTTTTTTAAAGATTTTATTTATTTATTCATGAGAGACACACAGAGAGAGGCAGAGACACAGGCAGAGGGAGAAGCAGGCTCCATACAGGGAGCCCAACACAGAACTCGATCCTGG
Source organism: Vulpes vulpes (assembly GCF_048418805.1). Taxonomy (NCBI): domain Eukaryota; kingdom Metazoa; phylum Chordata; class Mammalia; order Carnivora; family Canidae; genus Vulpes; species Vulpes vulpes. Next base: position 62,053,437 of record NC_132792.1, read on the forward strand.
GTCTCTAGGATCATGCCTTGGGCTGAAGGCGGCACTAAAATGCTGAGCCATTCAGGCTGCCCCTGTATTACCAGTTTTTGATTCTTGGTTATCATTAGGTTTATACATAATATCTCATGCATACAACAGTCTCTATTAAGTTCATAGTCATTTAAGATTGAACCAATTCTTTACTTCTTTCCTCACCCCCCACATTTTAGGTATATGATGTTATATTTTATATCCTTTTAATTGGCAAATCCCTTGGCTGATATTTACAGATTCACTTAATTTTACTGTTTTTGTGCTTTCTACTTTTCTTATTCTTACTTTTGGTCTTTCCTTTCCAGTCATAATCCCCTTTAATATTTCTTATAGGTTAAGTTTAATGGTGATGAATTCCTTTAACTCTGTTTGTTTATAGCTCTCCTTTTATTCTGAACGATGGTGTTATTGGATAGAGGATTTTTGGTTGCAGGTTTTTTCCTGTCAGCACTTTGAAAATATATCATGCCATTTTCTTCTGGCCTTTAAAATTTCTGCTGAAAAATCATTGATACCCTTATGAGATTTCCTTGTATATAATTGTTTTCTTTTCTCTTGCTGATTTAAAAATTCTCTCTTTATCTCTACGTTTTGTCATTTTAATTACTATGTGTCTTTGTGTGGACCTCCTTGGGTTGATTTAGTTGGTGATCCTCTGTGCCTCCTTGATCAGGTTTCTATTTCGTTCTCTATATTCAGTAAATTTTCAACTATTATTTCTTCAAATACATTTTCTGCCCCCTTTTTTCTCTCTTTTCTTGGACCTCTATAATGCTAATGCTGTTACACTTGATATGGTGTCACTTAGTTCCCTTAGTCTCTTTTAATTTATTATAATTCTTTTTTCTCTTTCCTGTTCGGCTTGGTTCCTTTCCATTACTCTGTCCTCCAGATCACTGACCCATTCCTCTACTTCCTCTAGTCTGTTTTTATCTCCTTTAGTATACATTTGATTTCTGTTATTGAGTTGTTCATCTGATTCTTTTTTTGTTTTGTTTCCTATCTCTTTTTTTGACGATCTCACTGAGGTTCTCTACTTTTTTCTCTTTTGGTGACGATTACTTTAAATTCTGTATCAGGTGTATTATTTATTTCCATTTTATTTAGCTCTTTGCTGTGATTTTGTCATGTTCTTTCATTTGGAGATTTTTCTCCTGTCTCTTCATTTTATTTTATTTTTTTTAAGATTTTATTTATTTATTCATGAGAGACACACACAGAGAGAGAGAGAGAGAGAGAGAGAGAGGCAGAGACACAGGCAGAGGGAGAAGCAGGCCCCATGCAAGGAGCCTGACATGGGACTCAATCCTGGGTCTCCAGGATCATGCCCTGGCTGAAGGCGGCGCTAAACCTCTGAGCCACCCGGGCTTCCATCTGTCTCTTTATTTTATCTAACTCTCAGTATCTATTTCCATGGATTAGAAAAATCAGCAATATCTCCTGCTCTTGAAAGTAGCAGCCTTATTAAAAAAAGGTTCTGTCATGTCCTGTGATGCCCTGTCCCTTGTTCACCAGAACCTGGCACTTCAGGGTTGTCTCCTATGTCTCCTTGTGGCTGAGTCATGTTTGCCCTCAGTCCAGTCATCTGTAATGGCTTTTTTTGCTTGTTGTATGCAGTGTTTGGTCCCTGTGTTGGTAGTCACTTGGTGTGGAGCTGCCTTGAAGTTGAGTTGAGTCCTGCCAGGCATTTGCCAGAGATGCAGTAGCACCAAACTGCAGGGTGGTTTGTCTATGTTTTCCCCTGAGGTGGATGGGACCTGTAATCATACCAGATATCTGTCCCTAGCTCTGCTGGGGCCACAGTGGAATTGATGTGTATGGTTATCTTCACCTCTTCCCAGGGCAGGAGTCACAATTGAGTGGTGCTGGCTTCTGTTGGGCTGCTTGCACACTGCTAGGCTTATAACACTGCTTTGGGTGGCCTCCAGCCATTGAAGAGGGCAGGTCTACCGAATGTGGGGGCAGGGCACATGGTGCTAGTATGATTAGAGCTGATCTGCTTCAGGACAGGACCTGCAGCTGCCTGGGAAGACTCTTGGGGAGTCAGGCTGGGATGCAGGGCATGGTTTCATGGAAGTGTGTGGAGACAGGGCATACTGTTTACAAGCTAGGTCTAAAGTGTCAATAATGTGCTAGTTCCCTCAGGTGTCCATGTATCTAGGCTGGGGAGTAGGGGAGCAAAATGGTACCTGATAGCTGTTTTGTTCTTAGAAAAGTCTCCCAAAGATCCTTGCCCCTCCAGCATATGCTCTAAGATTAATAAATAAATCTTTCTGTGTACTTCAGGCATTTTTCAAACTACTACTTCTAAGCTGTATCTCAGCAGGGGTGTTTATTATACTATCTCTTTAAGGGTGAAAACTCAGTTTCCTCTCACCCTCAGGCTCTCCTAGAACCAAGCTGCTGATTTTTAAAGTTCCAAGTGATAAGCCCCACTGATTTTTAGGCCCCTCTGGTTTTCAAAGCCAAATATAATGGTGACTTGTCTTCACAATCTGGGTCCCCCATGCATGGGATGCCTGGCATGGGGTGTGCTCCTTTCCTCTCCCTGTGTCCACAGCATCATTCCCTCTTGCAGACAGTCTCATGGTTGTTCTGCTTGGCTCCTGACCATGCCTGTCTATCCTACCCTCCTGGATGTGGGATCTTCTCTACATTTAGCTATGGACAGTCTCTTTTGCCAGTCTTCAGTCATTTTCTGGGTTATTTACACTAATTTTGGTGTTATCTAGGTATACCACAGCATCAAGAGTGAGGTTAGCAACCTCTACTCTGCCATCTTCCCCTGATGTCCAATCATGGTTGTTTTAAATTCCCTGTCTGACAATTCCAAAATCCCTGCCATGTCTAGTTCTGGTACTTGCTCTTTCTCTTCAGATTGTTTATTGCCTTTTAATGTGGCTTATAATTTTCTCTTCATTGCTAGATACAATGTGCTGGGGGAAATGAACAGTAGTAAATAGGCCTTAGGTAATATAGTGGTAAGGTCTAGTGAGAGGAGAAGCATTCTACAGTGCTGTGATGAGGTCTCAGTCTTTCAGTGAGCTTGTGCCCCTGGACTGTGAACTTCACAAGTATTTCTCAGTTACTTTTTTTTTTTTTAATCCAGATGGCTAGAATCGGATGAAGTCAGGCATTTTTCCCCTCCAGGTCAGATGGGCTCAGAGAAAACCCCAGCAGGTTAGGCCCTAGTTAGCTAGTTTTTCCTGAAGGCAGACTGTTAAGAAGAGTAGTAGAGTGCTCTGGCATATTTCCAAATGGCTGCTTTCCCCTCCCTGTGCCAGAAGCATGAAGGGAATTTCCTGTGAGCACCTATTCAAACTCCTGATGGTAAAGGTCATGAAAGTGTGGCAGCCCACAATGACTGGATTCCTTAAAGCTTTTCATTCTCAGATTTGTGCTCACCTAGCTTCCAGCCACTTTAAATAACAGTTCAGATTTTCCAACCCTATTACTGCTTCCTGGGGAGGTTTCTGCTCCAGTATATCGTAATTCTCTGTATCTACCTGTCTCTCCAGTTTTGTTGGCAGCAGTTTGCCCTATGACAAAGATCTAAGAAAAATTGTTGATTTTTCAGTTTGTTCAGGTTTTTAATTGTTGTTAGGACAGAGTCCTTTTATACCAAATGGGAAACCATAACCATCCTGAACTTTTAAGCCTAACTAAATCTAACAAAACATATGTTGGCAATATGTTTACACATTCCATAAGCCAGATGTGTCTGTTAATTCAGCCTTTGCAAGCCTAACCCAAACATTTGGAATAGGTCAAAAGGAATGAGACAAAGAGAAAAAGTTTCTTAATATGTGGAGATGATATGCTTCAGGATAGGCTTTGAATGGAACCCTTCATGGAATGATCCATCTAACATTTTAGGCTTCAGTTTCTGCCTCTGTTGAATGAGGGAGGAGCTCCCAGGTGGTGTAACTTTTTAACTCATTCCACACTCTGAGGCCCTCTAAGAAGCTGGATCATACCTTCTTACTATTCTAACTCAAGGAGGAAGTGCTTGCCCAAAGGGCAGCTAATTTAGGTTGGCCAGCATCTTAGTAGGTGGGCACACACAAAATCCCCACTAGCAGAAAGGAGAATGACTATCTGAAGAAACCTGATCCTCTGAATTTGGGTTTGGTTTGAATTTGAGACTTGTAGACAACATCAGCACTTGCTCATCTCATTAGGAGCATAAAGCAGGAAGAGAGAGTAGTGATAGAAATAATGATTCAGGACAAGCCATGACCAAGTAGCCACTAGAGTCACTAGAATAGTGACTCTATCACAGCAGCTCTGGCTCCAGCAGCAGTACATGCTTCCTCATGAGAAGACAGCTAGGAGCTGTTTAATCACAGAGCTGCTGTTAGAGATGGGACATGGCACTGTCCTCACATGACCTTCCTTTCAGGCCACAGATGGCCTGGTGAGAGCTGTTTCTGATCTTTTCCGTTCCTATCTTCTTAGCTAACCTGGAAGAGCCTAATTAGCACATGTGTAAATAAGCTAGGCTCTCCTCCGGCTCTAATATTCTAGAATTATCCTGAGCATAGTAAAAACTCATTAATTCAGATTAGCTTGTTCTAAATTTCTAATTATTCCATTTGGACTAAGCTGTAGTTTATTTTTGTTCAGCAAAATTTTATTATAGAGAGCTCAAATTAAAAAGAAAAGGGGGATAGAGGAATTGTTAAAATATTTAAGGAGACAAGCTGTTAATATGTTAATTTAAAAGTATTTTGTCTGTTTTATATATATATATAAATGACCTTGCCTTTTAGCAGCTTAAAAATGGATGGGGAAAACAGACAAATCAATAAATATATTGCTGTGGTAAGTGCTGACAGAGAGGGATACAGTGTGTTAATAATAATAAGAGGAATATCTCAGGTACCCTAGGAATGGGGGTCCAGAGAGAGAGAGACTCCCTAGGGATTACAGAGTATAAAGGATAAAACTATACTCCTTCTATCTGCTTTTTTTCTGTCTTAGCACTCTACTCACAACAGTTCTGATGCCAGATGTGTGGGTTTTCTTCTGCAAACTAAGCAATTCTTTGTAACGCCTGTTGGGTATCCTACAATTTAATTCAGCTTTGACACTAGTTGGAATTAGTGCAGACCCCAAACATTTACTGGATTTTTTATATAATACAGTATATGATTAAGGGTGTAGATGAACAGGCAGGTGAAAAGGTACATAGGACAAGGTATGGAAGGGTCCTGGGCACAGGAGCTTTTGTCCCTGTGGAATTGGGGTATACCACTCTCCCAACATGTGGTTGTGTATACCAACCTGGGAGCTCCCCGAATCCCATAATTTGGGGATTTTTTTGGAGGCTTCATCACATAGCTATGATTAATTGTTAACTCAATTTCCAGCCCCGCTCCTTTTTCTAGGGAATGGGGATTGGGCTAAAAGTTCCAAGCTTCTAATCATGGCTTGATCTTTCTGGTGACCAGTCCTCATTCAGGAGCCAGGGAGTTCCAAGGGATTTAAGAGTTCTGTGTAAGGAAACAGAGTCAAAAACCAAATATTAGAACAAGTGCTACTAGTGCTCTTATCAGTTAGAAAACTACCAATGTTTCAGGAACTCTGTGCCAGGAGCCAGGGGCAGAGATCAATATATATATTTTTTCTGTTATTTCACACAGTGGCTGAGACTTAATGGATAAATCTAGGTGTCTAGATGAAGAGGAGACGGCAAGAACACCAGGAAAAGTGTTTATAGGCAACCACAAATAGTTCAGTGCAACTGGAGCTCTTATGGCAATAATAGTGGAGAACATAATCAATTCTCATTATTCATAGTATTCTTTAAACTTCCTATGAGCACTGAATTAGTGAATACTGAACTATAGCTTTATGTTGTTTGTACAGAATACAGGTTAGGTTTCTGTGAGTCTCTGGTCACAATATTTTTAACAACTGAAACACAATGTGTGTTATATATGTTTGTTTGCCAGGATCCTTGTAAAACAAACTAGGCTCATCAATGTTAAAAATCTATCCTCACATGAAACACTTTTCTTGTATACCACTTAGCAGGTATTTTAAAAATTTGTTTACAATATTTATTTATTTATTTATTTATTTATTTATTTATTTATTTGACAGAAAGAGCTGGAACATGGGGAGCAGTAGAGGGAGAGGGAGAAGCAAGCTGCCTAAGCAGAGAGCCAGATGTGGGCCTTGATCCCAGAACTCTGAGATCATGATCTGAGCTGAAGGCAGAAGCTTAACCACCTGAGCCACCCTGGTGCCCCTTAAAAATTCTTCTGTAGCCTCCTGATTGCTTTGGCCATACTGACTCAGACCTTTATAAAAAAGAAATGTATTCTGTTCAACCTAGGTGCTTGAAGTCCTAGCCAGTGCAATTAAGCAAGAAAAAAATAAATAAATAAAAGGCTTCCAAATTGTAAAGGAAGAAGCAAATCAAATTTTTTTTCTGTCTGAAGATGACATGATCTTATATATATGTAGAAAACCTTAAAAATTCCACAAGGAAACTGTTAGAATAAGTGAATTCAGCAAAGTTGTAAGATACAAAAGCAGCACACAAAACTCAGTAGTTTCTATATATTAACAATGAACAATCCAAAAAAGGTGTTAGGAAAACTCATTTATGAGGGGTGCCTGAGTGGCTCAGTTGGTTGAGCATTTGACTCTTGGTTTTGGCTCAAGTCATGATCTTAGGGTCCTGAGATGAGTTCCACATCAGCGGCTCTGCATTCAGCATGGAGTGTGCTTTAAAGATTCTCTCCTTCTGCCCCTTCCCCTATGCTCTCAAATAAACAAATCTTAAAAAAGAAGAAAACTCATTTAAAATAGCATCCTAAAGAATAAAATACTCAGAATAAATATAACCAAGGAGCTGAAAGACTTGTATTTTGAAGACTATAAAATGTTGCTGAAAGAAATCAAAGACAAAAACAACTGGAAAGACATGCCATGTTCATGGACTGGAAGGCTTAACATTTTTAAAACTTTAATACTACCCCAAATGATCCATGGTTTAATGTAATCCCTATCAAAATCCCAATGGCATTTTCTGAAAATTAGAAAAATCCACCCTAAATTCATAATCTCAAAAGATTCTATATAGCCAGCCAAAAAATCTTAAAAAATGAACAAAGTTGGTGGTCTCATGCTACCTGATTTCAAATTTATTACAAATCGGTGGTGATCAAAACAGTATGCTAACGACCTAAAGACCAACAATAGATGAATAGAATAGAAAACCCAGAGAGAAACCACATATATATGGTCAAATGATATTCAGTGGGGATTCAAAATGTTATCCTTAGCTCGTAAGAATAAGTTGTCTCTCACCTTTTTTTTCCTCCATCTTTTCTGGAGTTTTTTGAATATATAAAAAGATTAACAGCATGCAGCATAAATCAATAATTACTCATTTAAGATAATTTAGGAAGAAGTGTACATCATTCCTCATACCATACAAAATTGTCAATAACTGAAAGATTTAATCACAAAATGAAATTATAAAGGCATTGTAAGAAAAGAAATATTCTTACACTGAGAAATGCCTAAATACTGAAGGTAGAAATTATAAAAGACAAAACAGGGTCGAAAAATTAAAAACAGAAGAAATGAAGAATCTGAATGAGACAGGGCTAGAATATGAGAGTTAGAAAGCAAAATTTTAATCCAGTAGTTTATTTTTTAAAGGTTTATTTTTTTTAAGATTTTATTTATTTATTCATGACAGACAGACAGAGAGAGAGGCAGGCAGAGGAGAAGCAGGCTCCACGCAGGGAGCCCAGTGTGGAACTCATTCCCGGTCTCCAGGATCACACCCCAGGCTGAAGGTGGCACTAAACCTCTGTGCCACCGGGACTGCCCTTTTTTTTTAAAGGTTTTATTTATTCATTCATGAAGGACATAGAGAGAGAGACAGAGACATAGGCAGAGGGAGAAGCAAGTTCCATGCAGGGAAGCTTGATGTGGGACTCGATCCCTGGACCCAAGGATCACACCCTGACCCAAAGGCAGATGCCCAACCGCTGAGCCACACAGGTGTCCCTAATCCAGTAGTTTATAACATCCAGTTTACATAGCTATGGGATGGAATGGCCAAAAGACTAGAAGTCAACCTAGTGACTTGGTCCATCAACCCATAGACCTAATCTTTCTCACTCCTATGGCAAGTATGTCACTCTGGAAATTACCAGATTTGGCTGTTGTAGCCTAGAGATATTAACACCAATAACTGCCTTTTCCTGTCATAATTTTGTGCTCCTCAAGCAACTTTATAATTAGAATATGACTTGCCTGCCTATAAACATCTACTTTTAGGGAGAGAATATGTTGTTATGGTGACCCAAGTTTTCTGGTACATTCAGTAACCAAAAATCATTCATTCATTTAATAAGCACAGAACATATGCCCTGGGCACAGCCCTGAGATTATTAATTTAAGTAAAGATAAAAGAATTCCTGGATGACACCAAAGGAATAGGGATGGTTGAAGGTAACTAACATCTTGCTTTTTGTTTAGTTTTTAAAAATATTTATTTATTTATTTTAGGGGGAGAGGAGAGCACTTGAACAGATAGAAGAGCAGAGGGAGACACCCACTGAGCATAGAGCCGACGCAGGGATGGATCCCAGGACTCTGAGATCATGACTTAAGCCAACACCAAGAGTCAACTGCTTAACTGACTGCCCCACATCTTGCTTTTTGAATGTGCGCTCCATCCTTCAAATTCTTTCAGTGTTCATACCTATATGTAAATTACATATTTGTGACCCTTTTGCCAATAACAAATTGTACACATTGTAAAAATTTTTAGAAAATCAAGTCCCAGGGTGACATGATGGGCCTTCCATCTTCTTCTCATGAATAATCCATCTGGAAAAATGTCTGTTCATGCTTCTGCCCATTTTTAATCCATTAAATGATTTTTTGGTTATTGGGGTTTTTTTGGCATTGAGTTGTATAAATCCTTTATATATTTTAGATACTAATCCCTTATTGGATATATCATTTGTGAATATTTTCTCCCATTCAGTAGATTGTCTCTGTTTTGTTGATTCTTTCCTTTGTTATGCAAAAGCTTTTTATTTTGATATAGTAGTAGTTTAGTTTTGCTTTTGTTTCCCTTGCCTCAGGATACTTACCTAGAAAAATGTTGCTATGGACAATATCAGGGAAATTATTGGCTAGACTCTTTTCAAGGACTGTTATGGTTTCAGGTCTTAGATTTAGGTCTTTACTCCATTTTAAGGGTTTTTTTTGTGTGTGAGAGAACAGTCCAGTTCCATTTTTTTGCAAGTAACTGTCCAGTTTTTCCAACACCATTTATAGAAGACATTATCTTTTTTTCGTTGTATGTTCTTGCCACCTTTGTCAAATTTTAATTGACCACATAATCATGGGTTTATTTCTGGGGTCTCTGTTCTATTTTATAGATCTGTGTGTCTATTTTTGTGCCAGTTTCATATTGCTTTGATATCTGCATCTTTGCAATATATCTTGATATCTGGAATTGTGACACTTTCAGTTTTGTACTTCTCTTTCAAGACTTCTCTGGTTATTCAGGGTGTTTCATGATTCCAATACAAATTTTAGGATGATTTATTCTTGTTCTATGAAAAAATGCTGTTGGTATTTTGATAGTGATTGCATTAAATGTGTAGATTGCTTTGGGTAGTATGGACATTCTAACACGTTTGTCTTGCAATCCATGAGCATGGAATATCTTTCCATTTGTTTGTGTCATCCTCAATTTCTTTCATTGATGTTTCATAGTTTTCATAATACGGGTCTTCTGCCTGTTTCATGAAATTTATTCCTAAGTGTTTTATTATTTTTGGTGCAATTGTAAGTGGGATTGTTTTCTTAATTTCTTTTTCTGCTATTTCACTTTTAATGAATAGAAAGGCAACAGATTTCTGTACATTGATTTTTGTATCCTGTAACCTTAATTAATCCATTTATTGTTTGTAGCAGTTTTTGGGTGGAGTCTTCAGGGTTTTCAGTATATTGTCATGTCATCTGCAAATGGTGAAAATTTTACTTCTCCCTTACCAGTTTGGATGCCTTTTATTTCTTTGTGATTGCTATGGCTGGGACTTCCAGTGCTATGTTGAATAAAAATGGTGAGAGTGGATATCTTTGTCTTGTACCTGACCTTAAGGGAAAAGCTCTGTTTTTCCCCATTGAGTATAATGCTAGTTGTGTTTTTTTAAAATATTTTATTTATTTATTCAGAGAAAGAGAGGCAGAGACACAGGCAGAGGGAGAAGCAGGTTCCATGTCGGGAGCCCAACGTGGGACTTGATCCTGGGACTCCAGGATTGCACCCTGGGCCAAAGGCAGGCGCTAAACTGCTGAGCCATCCAGGGATCCCCTAGTTGTGGGTTTTTCATAGAAGGCTTTTATTATGTTGAGAGATGCTCCCTCTAAACCAACTGTATTAAGGGTTTTTATTATGAATGACTATTGTACTGCGTCAAATGCTTTTTCACCATTTCTTGAAATGATTATATGGTTCTTACCCTTCTCTTATTGATGTGATGTGTCATGTTGATTGATTTCCAAATATTGGACAACTCTTGCATCTCAGGAATAAATCCCACTTGATCGTGGAGAATGATTTTTTTACTGTATGGTTAGATTTGATTTGCTAGTATTTTCTGAGGATTTTTTGCATCTATGTTTATCAGAGATATTGGCCTATAGTTCTTTTCTTTTGTAATGTCTTTACCTGGTTTTGGTATCAAGGTAATGCTGGCCTCATAGAATGAATTTGGAGGCTTTCCTTTCTCTTCTATTTTTTTGGAATAGTTTGAAGTGAATAGGTATTAACTTTTCTTTAAGTGTCATCTGGACCTAGACTTTTGTTTTGGGGAGTTTTTTTTTTTTTTATTACTGATTCAATTTCATTGTTCCTAATCAGTCTATTTCATTTATTTCTTCCTTAATCCTCATTATGTCCTTCCTTCTGCTTGTTTTGCCCCCCCCCCCCCAGCTCCTTTGGGTTAATTATTTGAAATTTTCCTTGCGTCTTGAGGTAGGCTTCTAAACTTACTTTAAACTTCCATTTTAGAATAGCTTTTGCTGCTTCCCAAAGATTTTGGACTGTTGTGTTTCATTTTCATTCATATCCATGTAATTTTTAATTTCTTCTTCGATTTCTTAGTTGACCCATTTGCTGTGTAGTAGCATATTTTTTAATCTCGATGTATTTGTGTTCTTTCCAGGGCTTTTCTTGTGGTTGATGCTAGGTTCATAGCACTGAGGTCAGAAAAGATGCATGGTATGACTTCAGTCTTTTTTAATTTGTTGAGACTTTTTTGTGATCTAGTATGTGATCTATTCTGGAGACTATTCCATGTGCACTTGAAAAGAATGTGTATTCTGCTATGTTAGGATGGAATGTTCTGAATATATCAGTTAGACACATCTGGTCAAATGTGTAAATCAAAGCTGCCGTTTCCTTGTTGATTTTCTGTTTGGATAATCTATCCATCAATGTAAGTAGGGTGTTAAAGTCCTATACTATTGTTGTATTACTATTGATTACTTCCTTTATGTTTGTTATTAGCTGCTTTATGTATTTGGGTGCTCCCATGTTGAGTGCATAAATACTTAACAATTGTTATATCTTCTTGTTGGATTGTTCCCTTGTTGGATTATATAGTGTCCTTCTTTTCTCTTGTTACAGTTTTTGTCTTAAAGTCTGTTTTGTGTGATGTAAGTTTGCTACCCTGGCTTTTACTTCATTTCCATTTGCATGATAGATGCTTTCCCTTCCTTTCAGTGTCAGTCAGCATGTGTTCTGTGATGAGACTTTTTTTTTTAAGATTTATTTCTTTTTTAATGAGAGACACAGAAAGAAAGAGGCAGAGACATAGGCAGAGGGAGAATCAGGATATCAGCAGTGAGCCAGATGCGGGACTTGATCCTGAATCCTGGGATCACACCCTGAGCCAAAGGCACAGGCTCAACCACTGAGCCACCCAGGCGTCCCTAAGATGAAGCTCTTGTAGGCAGCATAGAGATGGGTTTTACTTTGTTATCCATTCTACCACCCTATGTCTTTTGATTGGAGTGTTTAGTTTATTTATATTCTAAGTAATTATTGATAGCTATGAACTTAACTGCCTTTTGGTTGTTTTATGGTTGTTTGTGTAGTTCTGTTCCATTCTTATTTTTTTCTCACACGGTTTGCTGGCTTAGTGATATACTTAGATTCCTTACTCTATTTTTTGCAAAAAACTACCAGTTTTTAAATTTGTGGTTATTATTAGATTTGTATATAACATCTTCTGCATATGGCAGTTGATACTAAGTTGATGGTTGCTTATATTTGAACCCATTCTTTCTCCCCGCCCCAAGTTTTTTTTTTCTTTAATTTTAACATTGTTTTAATCAAGTAATGTAGCTGTTTGAAACAGGAAATTTTAAGACCATCAAATAGATCAAAGTGAAGGACGAATTTATTAGGATAGCCTCTATGGATCAAACTTCTATTCCGTGGATTTTGAATTCCATTGGAAGTTTGGCACCAGACTGAATACTAGTCTAAGCAAAAATTTTCTCTTTAGTGTTTAGAAGCCCCAAACAGGTTTTCCTTCAGATTAAAAGAAAAAAACTCCCCAAAACTAATAGAACCCCATTAGCTTAACATTATGTTGAATGCAACTTGGCTTGGGTCATCTCTATCTCCTATAGAATTTTAGATGATGAAAGCAAATTGGCCTATGGCAAAGAATTTGCAACCTAAGTGAGATGTAAATTTACAAAAATTTCATCTCTTTGGTGCTTCACTCATTAAAATCCATCAAAAGGCAGGACCAAATTTGTATGTCTCAATAAAATTACTTGATTTTACCTCCTTGAAATATCCAGCTAATAAGGTTTTATCATATCATATGGTGTCACACTTTACATCCTTTTATTTTGTGAATCCCTTGACTGATTTTTGTAGTTATGCTTAATTTTACTGTTTTTTGCTTTCTACTTTTCTTTCATCTACTTATAGTTTTTCCTTTCCACTAAGCGTCCCTTGTAACATTTTTTTGTAGGGCTTATTTGGTGGTGATGAATTCCTCTAACTTCTTTTTTGTCTGGGAAACTCTTTATCTCTCCTTTTATTCTGAATGATAGCCCTGATGGATAGGCTTGTTTGCAGAATTTTTTTGCTGAGCATGTTTAATATATCATGACACCCATCTGGCCTGCAAAATTTCTGCCAAAAATTCAGCTTATAGCCTTACAGAATTTCCTTGCATGTAACTATTTTCTTTTCTCTTTCTACTTTAAAAATTCTCTCTTTATCACTACTTTCTGCCATTGTAATTACTATGGTATGGACCTCCTTGGGTTCTGTGTGTCTCCTGGATCTGAATATTTGTCCCCATCCCCTAGATTCAGGGAAGTTTTCTTTCTATTATTTCTTCAAATAATTGTTCTGCTCCCTTTTCTCTCTGTTCTTTTTGGATCCCTATAATGTGAATGTTATTATGCTGAATGTATCACTTAATTCCCTTAATCTGTTTTCATTTTTTTTTAATTATTTTTTTCTTTGTTGTTCCACTTGATTGCTTTCCATTACTCTGGTCTCCAGGTCACTGATCTGTTCTGCTTTATCTTGTCTACTATTTATTTGAATTAGTTTATTTTTAATATCCATTACTGAGTTCTTCATCTTTAACTGGTTCTTTTTTGTTTTCTATCTATTGAGGGTCTCACTGAGGTCCTCCACTCTTTTCTCATATCTCGTATCTTTGTGACTATTACTTTAAGTTCTCTGTTAGGCATATTACTTATCTCTATTTCATTTAGTTCTCTTGCTATGATTTTGTCCTGTTCTTTCATTTAGAACATACATTTCTGTCTTCTCATTTTGTGTAAGTATCTGTATCTGTTCCCATGTACTAGGAAAGCTGGCTATATCCTCTGCTCTTGTAAATAGTGGCCTTATGAAGAAGAGGTCCGGTAATGCCCTATAGTGCCATGACCCCTGGTCTCCAGGACCTGGCACTTCAGGGAATGACTCCTGTGTGTGTTGCATGTGTCCTGTTTTGTTCTGGTCACTTTTTCTTCAATCCAGTTAGCTGCAGTGGCTTTCTTGCTTGCAGTGGGCAGTGTTTGGTCCACAGTTGAGGTGGAGTGGGTTTTAGCAAGGTACATAACCTGTCTGCTTGCTAAATGGAGACCTGGAGCCCCTGCTTCATGACTGGACTGGTTAAGCAGATCTGCAAAGAGTACATGGGCTGCCACCACCGGGACAAAGGCTCCCACAAAAGTTAGGGATTATGTTGCTGGGAAGATTTGCACTGGTCTTCTGGGAGCATAAACTGGCAGCACCAGGACTGAGGCATGTGTGACAGGGAAGGGTGGGTCTGCTGAAGTGATGGGGGCAGGGCTTGGTACTAACAAGTTAAGTAGGGAGTGTGGGCACTGAGGTGGTTCCTGCAGGTGGCCATGTGTTTATCCCAGGGGTTGGTTAGGGGAGAGAAGTGGTGCCTACCAATTCCTCTGTTCCTAGAGGAGTCTCTCTGAAATCCCTGTATCTCTAGGACATGCCCTGTAATGAGTTAATCACTCTCCGTCCTTTCTTTCCCTGGCAGTTTTTCAAACTGCTGGTTCTGTGCTGTATCTCCTAAGGTTGTTTGGCATACTATCTCTTTAAGGATGGGGACTCAATTTCCTAACACCTTCAGGGTGTCCCAGAGCTGAGTTTGCTCATGTTTAGAATTCCATCCAAGTACTAACCAGGCCAGGCTTAAATCCTGCTGGTTGTAAGAACTGTTGAAATTCAGTCCCTGTCACTTTCAAATCCAAATATATTGAGTTTGTCTTCCCCTTGCAAGCTTCCCTGTGTGACAATCTGTTTCTTTTTTTGTTTTTTTTTTTTTTTAGCTTTTATTTATTTATTCATGAGAGACAGAGAGAGAGAGCGTGCAAGAGGCAGAGACACAGGCAGAGGGAGAGGCAGGCTCCATGCAGGGAGCCCAACATGGGACTCGATCCCGGAACCCCAGGATCATGCCCTGAGCTGAAGGCAGACGTTCAACTGCTGAACCACCCAGGGATCCCGACAGTCTGTTTCTTACCCTACTCAGCACCCCTGACTCCCTCCCCTTCATAGGCAGCCATGGTCTGTTTAGGTTTCAAATCACCTCTCCACCTTTCTTATGTTCATCAAGGTGGACTCTCCTCTACCTTTGATTGTGGAATTCCTTCTGCCAGTCTTCAGGGTCTTCAAGTAGTTTTCTGGGTTATTAACCTGATGTGTTATCTAGTTGTACTTGTGGGACAAGGCAAGCTTAGGGTCCTCATACTCCACCATCTTCCCAGCAATATTAATTAGAATGTTACTGGATAAGCAGGGAGCAAATATATGTTGAAACCCACCCCAATAGGTGTGCTTTTTTAGTGTGCTCAGAGCAGTTCATGTGTCAGATATGTGAACTGAGAAGCCATCAAGGTATCTCTAGCCCAAGCCACTATCTGCCTATACTGTAGGAGACATCCTCAGTGAAAAATGCCTAGCTGAATCCAGTCTATCCTCAGATCTTTGAGAGATATTAACAATAAATGATCCTTGTGAAATACAAATGATTTTAAGAATGTATTATGAATATCTGTATGTCAACAAATTAGGCAATCTGGAAAAAAATTGATGCATTTCTGGAAACCTGTAAATTACCAAAACTGAAACAGGGAGAAATAGAAAACCTGAACAGACCAATAACCAGCAAGGAAATTGAAGCAGTCATCAAAAACCTCCCAAGAAGCAAAAGTCCAGGACCAGATGGCTTCCCAAGGGAATTCTATCAAACGCTTAAAAAAGAAATAATACCTATTCTTCTGAAGCAGTTTCAAAAGATAGAAATGGAAAGGAAATTTCCAAAATCATTCTATGAGGCCTTGATCCCCAAACCAGACAATAAGCCCATCAAAAAGGAGAATTACAGGCCAATGTCCCTGATGAACATGGATGCCAAAATACTCACTAGCCAATAAAATCCAACAGTACATTGAAAGGATTATTCACCAAGACCAGGTGGAATTTATCCCTAGGATGCAAGAGTGGCTCAACATTTGTGTATCAGTCAACATGATAGATCACATTTTAATAAAAGAAAAGACAAGAACCATATGATCCTCTCAATTGATGCAGAAAAAGCATTGGACAAAAATGCAGCATCCTTTCCTGTTAAAACTCTTCAAAGTGTAGGGATAAAGGGAACATAACTCAACATCATAAAAGCCATCTACAAAAAGCCCACAGCAAGTATCATTCTCAAGGGGGAAAAACTGAGACCTTTTCCCCTGAGGTCAGGAACACGACAGGGATGCCCACTCTAACCACTGTTGTTAAACATAATACTAGAAGTCCTAGCCTCAGCAATCAGACAACAAAAATAAATGCATTCAAATTGGCAAAGAAGGGACACCTGGGTGGCTCAGTGGTTAAGCATCTGCCTTTAGTTCAGGGCATGATCCCGGAGTCCCAGGATCGAGTCCCACATCAGGCTTCTTTTTTTTTTTTTTAAGATTTTATTTATTTATTTATTCATGAGAGACAAAGAGAAAGAAGCAGAGACACAGGCAGAGGGAAAAGCAGGCTCCATGCAGCGAGCCTGACATGGGACTAAATCCTGGGTCTCCAGGATCATACCCCGGGCTGAAGGCAGGGCTAAACCACTGGGCCACTAGGGCTGCCCGCACATCGGGCTTTCTGCTTGGAGCCTGCTTCTCCCTCTGCCTGTGTCCCTGTCTCTGTCTCTGTCTCTGTCTCTGTCTCTCTCTCTCTCTCATGAATAAATACATAAAATATTAAAAAAAACACAAATAGGCAAAGAAGTCAAAGTCTCACTCTTTGCAGATGATATGATACTATATAGGGAGAACCCAAAAGACTCCATCCCCAAAATTGCTAAAACTCATACAGCAATGTGTCAGGATACAAAGTCAATGCACGGAAATCAGTTGCATTTCTATACACTACCAATGAGACTGAAGAAAAAAATTAAGGAATTGATCTCATTTATAATTGCGCCAAAAAGCATAAGATACCTAGGAATAAACCTACCCAAAGAGGTAAAGGATCTGTACTCAATAACTACAGAACACTTAGGAAGACACAAAGAGATGGGTAAACTTTCCATGCTCTTGGGTTGGAAGAATAAATATTGTGAAAATGTCTATGCTACCCAGAGAAATTTACACATTCAATGCAATCCTTATCAAAATACCATAGACTGTCTTCACAGAGTTGGAACAAATAATCCTAAGATTTGTATGGAACCAGAGAAGATTCTGAATAGCCAGAGGAATGTTGAAAAAGAAAACCAAAGCTGGAGGCATCACAATGCCTGACTTCAAGCTGTATTACAAAGCTATAATCAAGACAGTATGGTACTGGCACAAAAACAGACACATAGATCAATGGAACAGAATAGAGAACCCAGAAATGGACCCTCAACTCCATGGTCAACTATTCTTTGACAAAGCAGGAAAGAATATCCAATGGAAAAAAGTCTCTTCAACAATGGTGTTGGAAAAATTGGACAGCCACATGCAGAAGACTGAAACTAGGCTATTCTCTTACACCACACACAAAGATAAACTGAAAATGATGAAAGATCTAAATATGAGACAGGAATCCATCAAAATCCTGGAAGAGAACACAGGTAGCCTTTTTGACCTCAGCTGCAGCAACTTCTTGCAAGACATGTGTGTAACAAGGGAAACAAAAGCAATAATGAACTATTGGAACATTACCAAGATAAAAAGCTTCTACCCAGCAAAGGAAAGAGTCAACAAAACCAGAAGGCAACCTACAGAATTGGAGAAGATATTTGCAAATGACATATCAGATAAAGGGCTAGCATCCAAGATCTATCAAGAACTTACAAACTCAAAACCCCAAAAATAAACAATCCAGTCAAAAATGGGCAGAAGATATGAAGAGACATTTCTCCAAAGAAGACTACATATGGCCAATAAGCACATGAAAAAATGCTCCATATCACTTGTCATCAGGGAAATATATATCAAAACCACAATGAGATACCACTTTACATCAGTGAGAATGGCTATAATTAACAACACAGGAAACACCAAATGTTGGTGAGGATGTGAGAAAGGGGAACCCTCTTGCACTGTTGGTGGGAATGCAAGCTGGTGCAACCACTGGAAAACAGTGCGGAGGTTCCTCAAGAAGTTAAAAATAGAGCACCCTACAACCCAACAATAAATACTGAGTATTTACCCGAAAGATACAGATGTAGTAAAATGATGGGACACCTGCACCCTACTGTTCATAGCAGCAGTGTCCAAAATAGCCAAACTGTGGAAGGAGCTGAATTGTCCTTTGTCAGATGAATGAATAAAGAAGGTGGGATATATATATATATTTTTTTCCAGTCTTGCCATATGTAACACTTGACTCTGTTACCTAAATTTTATAGTTAGATCATATCCAATCTACTTATTAAACTGTGTTCTATTTACCAGCGGGATTTTCTGCAGTTGTTTTGCATTTCACTGTAAGGATAATAGAGTTCCTGTCCTCTGCTCTCCTCAGAGGATGGCCCTTTAATGTAGCCTGAGACAGTCCTGTGATTTGAAGGTGAGCTGTGAGGATGGGACTAATTGACATGCATCAGTTTACAAAGACGGTTTTATCATCTGAGAATGCACCATCTTTTTCTCTGGATAATTATTTATTACATCTAGCTCGGTTCCTACATTTTGTTGGGTCTCAACATTGGCTCAAGAATGCTGTTAATATTTATTCTGTATTGATAAAAGTCTGTCTTGCCACTATGAGTAAATCCCCCCCAATTAATATTTTCTTCTCTAGCATAGCACTGTCATTTTTTTGTGAAAATGGTTAAAAAATTTATACCCACACACACACACACACACACACACAATGGAATATGATGACTCAGCCATCAGAAAGGATGAATACTTAGCTTCTACATTGATATGGATAGAACTGGAGGGTATTATGCTGAGTGAAATAATTCAGTCAGAGAAAGACAATTATCATATGGTTTCACTCATATGTGGAATATAAGAAATAGTGAAAGGGACCTTAAGGGAAGGGGGGGAACTGAGTGGAGAAAAATTAAGGAGGAAGAAAAACCATGAGAGACTCCTAACTCTGGGAAACAAACAAAGGATTGCAGAAGGAGAGGTGGGTGGCGGGATGGGGTTGCTGGGTGATAGGCATTAAAGAGGGAACGTGATGTGATAAGCACTGGGTGTTATACTATATGCTGGCAAATTGAATTTAAATAAAATAAAAAAATAAAAAATAATGATCTTTGTGCATGATTTTAATTTTGGGGTAGCTTGCTTATAGAAATAGGCAAATGAACAAGTAGTAACCAGTATCATTACTCACACTCAATTTTCCTTTTATATTCTTCCTAATAGATGGATCTTTAATATTTACTTGGGTTATTTAATAAATTTAAATTTGTCACTTCATCTATGCAGAAATAGCTTTTTTTTTTTTTTTTTTTTTTCAGAAATAGCTTTTAACCCACAGGCTCTACTGTTGTCCTATGGATTAGTTGAACTATTTCGATCTCTTGGAAACTCTGCCGTGGGAACGCTCTGACTAACATTATGATCATTTACAATTCAACTATACAAAAGTCTAGAGAAAAGGAGAAAAACACTCCTTGAAAATAACTTTTTGTTTCCAAAGTTTGCATGACATCTTTACAAAGGAATAAAAGAAATACACCACTAGGAGAAAATGAAGGCATATTATGACAATCATAATAATTTTAAGTAAAAAATTTGTTTTTTATTACTTAATATTATTCACTTAAATGTTAATCCATTTCTTCTGTTTAAATAATGTTAAAAATAGAACTTGCCTTCTACATACTCAGTTGAGATCTTTTAGTACTGCTTTGTCACTTTATTCAGACATGAAACAATTAACTTCTTAAAATTGAAAATAACTTTCAAATGTCATTATCCTTTTATAATTCTCATGGACACTTAAAAGAATATTAAATTAAGTTCTGCTTAAAATGTTCATATTTTTTCATTAATTGATGGAGGCACATAATTTAAAAAAGAGACCCTCTAACAATATTGTCATAAGTATAATTTGTGAATTCTACATTATAAAATGGTGGAGCATAATTTCAGTGAAGTGCAAAGTTTTTATAACTATCATATCTGAAAACACATCCATCAAATTTCAATTCATTGCCAGTTTGGAGGTTCTTAGTGATCTGTGCTAGAGATTGTTGCACATCCTCTAATATTCCCTCTCCTAACTTTATATAAAGAATTTTTAAAATAGCGTATCAATCACTTATTCCCGCAATAATGCTGCTCACCAGCTACCCTAAAATTTTGTGAAACATAACAGTAAGCATCTGTTTCTCAGTAATGCATCTGAGGTTCAGCTTGGGTGGCTCTGTTCCATGTGCCTCTTCTGGGGCCATGTGTTTTATTCCGTTCTCATGAGAATGGCAGATGAGTAAGAAGCCCTAAAGCACAAGCATAGTCAAGCCTCCACTCATTAACATCAAGTATTCCATTGGTCAGAGCAAGCCATATGAACTAAAGTCAAGGGGCAGAAAGATAAGGCCATGGCAACTGGGTAGATACCTAATTCTATTACAAGGATGTTAAACATTGGAACCAAAAAGTCATTGCCATAAATTGTAGATGAGAACAGGTATGCTTCCTTAAACCCTGAATCCTATACCTGGCCCAAACCCTAAAGCCCAGTCAAGTCAGTTCCCCAGTTTTTGCTCCACTTCTTGTTCAGGTCTCATTCCAGGTCAAAGGTTAGTTTTCCTCCTTGTCCAGGCTGGTTCCAAAATGTACTGGTAGAGGGCACCGGGGTGGCTCAGTGGTTGAGCATCTGCCTTTGGCTCAGGTCATGATCCCAGGGTCCTAGGATCGAGTCCCACAACTGGCTCCCCACAGGGAACCTACTTCTCCCTCTGCCTGTGTCTCTGCCTCTCTCTGTGTCTCTCATGATAAATAAACAAAATCTTTTTTTTTTTTTAATGTGCTAGTCGAGTGATTGTCATGCCACTATCTTCAGATATTCTAAAAGAGTGACCTAATATGAACTTATCCCAGGACAATATAATGAAATATATTAAGAAAATATAAAAAGCAACATTTTGGAATGACAAAAGCAGTAGTAACTGCTACCATTTATTGACAGCTTAGTATATGAACAGCGTTGAGCAGGTTACTTTACAAAATGATTTCATGAGATGGGAGGTATCCATAAGGAGTTATCCTAAAAGAAGTATCCATCTCATGAGTGGAGGCTTTGAGTGGTCGAGTTTTATAACCACTGTTAAATCCTAAATGAATGTAGTAAACATGGCTTTTGCTGTCTAGTGTGTATTCCTCCATTATTCTGGTAAAAGCAGAATTGATGAGTTTATCAAGACAGGATGCCTTGCCCTTCTCAGCCTATTTATTTTCTAGGACTTAACATTTTTAGGAGAGAGACAAAAAGAGGGAGAAATTATGGAGCTGATTTGTTGAATTATAGGTTAGTCCTTTCTATGTGATGCCCAAAGCATCCCTGCCTTTCCATCTTGGTTCTTTTTTTTTTTTTTTTTGTATATTTTTTTTTTATTAAAGTTCGATTTCCATCCTGGTTCTTCAGCTTCTATTTTATTTAATGAACTATGCCAGATCCTTCCAAAAGTTAACATTTTGCTATTCAAAGCCAGTTTTTCTTGCTTTTCACCAAAAGCCTTAACTGGTCTCCCACATGAGCTAAGTAGAGTCACGCAAACTGTCACCACTCACTAAATAGCTAAGGTCCTTGAGTGTGGGAAGATATTTTTCATCTATATATATTTAGTGTCTAAAACAAATTCCTGAAATATGACATACTATAGACTGCATGTGTGTGTTCCTCCCCCCCAACCCCCCGCAAACTCATGTGTTGAAATCTAATCCCCAATGTGCTGGTATTTGGAGGCAGGATCTTGGGAGGTGCTTAGATCATGAGGGTGGAACCCACATGAATGGAATTAGTACCCTTATAAAAGAGACCCCAGAGATCTCTCTGGCCCCTTCCATCATGGGAGTACACAGAGACAAGACAGCTGCCTACAACCTCGGAAGCAGATTCTCACCAGACACTAGATCTGCCAATGCCTTTAATCTTGGATTTCCCAGCTTCCAGAAATATGAGAAGTAAATTTTCTTTCTTATGAGCCACCCAGTCTATGGCAGTTTATTATAGTAGCCTGCAAGTACTAAGACAATACATAATTTATTTTTTCCAGATTTCCATGTAGAGCTTCTGGCTCCTTTTATTTAAAAATGACACCTATCCATCTCCTGCATCCTACCCCTATGTTTCAACTTCTCTTATTTCAGCAAATTTTAACCTGAAGATCAGGAGCTCAGACTGTTTCTCAGCAAATATTCAATAATCAAAATTATTCTGTGAGAGTTTATGTTTAGTATAGTGCCTCATATTAATAATATGCATACCAACTACTTACAAAGAGTTATTTCAAAAGAAAATTATGTGTCATAGTTCCCTTAGCCTGGGACAGAAAGCTACACAGAATGATAAATGTAGTCCATAATATATTGACATAGCTAAGGAAAACTGAAGTTCTCTTAACTATAAGTTAGCTTCATAGAAAGTAAGATTATTCTGAAACCATTCTGGATATTGTCAGTTACCAAAATAGCTTGAACAGGATTTGGGAATAAGTTTTTTTTTTTAATTTTTATTATTTTTAAAAGATTTTATTTTTTTATTTATTCATTCATGAAAGAGAAATTGAGAGAGAGAGGCAGGCAGAGACACAGGCAGAGGGAGAAGCAGGCTTCATGCCGGGAGCCCTCGATCCCGGGTTTCTAGGATCACGCGCTGGACTGAAGGCAGGCGCTAAACAACTGAGCCACCCAGGGATAGGTAGGCTACCTCTTGAAGGCTGCAGGATGACTACACTCCCAAGTACTCTAAAGTTCCAAATCTATGGATAAAGAAAGACTTTGCAACTCCAAAGGCTAAAACTAAAGCTTCATATTTGTGTTGGCTCCAAATGGGCCTGGCTTTGAATCCATTATAGGTTCAGCACTGATAAACTCAGGGAGCCAGGGGTGAAACCCGCTCCCAGAGCACAAAGGCTGCAGTAGTGGACAACTTGACACTATAAGGAGAACTGGGGCTCATGATTGAAGGAGAAGGAATGGGAATGGGAAATGAGTCACAGATGTCTGCTGCTATACTACCATCACTAAAAGAAAATAACCATTAAGATTTTGTTATATGTGTGTGCACACACATGTGCATGCATGTAATAAATTAGGGCATTTAAAAATTGATTTATAGAAACCAGACAGCAAATTTAAAATCCTGTACCATTCCATTTATGTGAAATTCTTAAAAAATAAATCTAAAACAAGATTAGTGGGTGCCTGGGGCTGGAGTTGGGAAGATGATGGAAATGTTCTATGTCTTGAATATGATGGTATTTATGACTGGTACATTGAAATTTTCCTCGGCCCAAACAACTTTAATATAATAATACCATACTGGTCAAGGACCATAGTAACTGATACCGAGTATAGCAGGGACAGAGTTGGTTAGAAATGTCAGGTTCACATTTTAAATAACAATGTAGCAAATACATAAGCATCTGGTTCAGATTTATTAAGAATAAACTATCTGGCATAAGAAAAAATTTCTACCAATGCTACTAACTATTCATATTTGATTTTGTTTTCATTCCATAATGGCCAAACTGCATTTATTACTTAGATAGTCTCAGTACTCTTCCTACAATCCCCTCTTTTAAATGAATTTTGTGATCTTATAACTTGGGGTATGTAGCACTCACAGGATGCTACAGTGAGATGTGCTGGACACAAACATGAGAAGTGAGTTCTGCGATCAAAGATTAAGATCTGTTCCTTCCACATATTGCAGTGAAGGTCATTTCTCAATTGTGTCTCCTTGGGAACAGAGCTATGCTCATTGTTGGTAGTACAAAATATTTATGTGATATTTGAAATGATCAAAAATCTCCAAACAACTTTTACATGGGATGTCTCTCAATGGCTTGCCTACGTAGAGTGGCATTTTAATAAACATTTTATAGATGGAAGGTCTAAGTCAGCATCATTGGGTAACTCAAAAGCAATAGAGGGCCTTGACTCCAGGACAAGGAATTATTAATGATTATTCATGATTCCTTCCAAGAGATAGAAAATCACTGTGGACTTGGAATAAGAGAAGTTTTCAGCAGAAATGTTTTTCTCTTTAAGAAAGATAACCTTGGTAGAATGGCATAATGGACTGGTGGGCAGAGAGAAGAATGAAAGAAAACAGTTGTGATGTATTGCAAAAGGTCAGGCTTGAGGTGATAAGGGTCAAACAAGGATTAGTATTTACAAGTGTAGGTGTAAATAATAATGGTGAAGAACACAGTCTGATCTGAATGCATCAGTACAGACAAAGGTTTTACTCTATAGTCCTTGTTCACTGAATCAGGGCAAAAGTTACAAGTGAAGTGGGACAAAGCAATGGCATCACCGTGAAAAAACCAGGTTTCAGTTATAGGAAAGGGAAAGGAGGTAGAGAGCATGGATGTACTCTTTCAGCAGGTTGGACAAAACAGAAAAGTTCAGGTGTAGAGCTAGAAATACACATTCGGTGGCCAGACCCACTTTCTAAAATGTTCAAAATTTTAGATGGATTCCAGGGAAAGTGATGATAGCCAATAGATGGAAATCTAGGTTGGGCAGGTGACCTAGGAATGATTTAAGAAAGTAAAAAAGATATTGTCAGGATTAAACACAAAAGGTGAATGTGGGAGCAAGTCACATGTGGAGATCCACGTAGCAGTCCACCAGGCAGCTCTGATGTCTAATGAGGCAGGACCTGTTCTAGGTGACCAGCACATTTAGAAGATATTTGACACAGGAGCTCCAGTAAGAGGAACAGAGTCCAAGCTACCAGAACTAGAGGACAAAGTGGAAAGTTGGTTAATTCTCAAATATGAAAATTAAGACACAAATTCAGAGTGGGGGTGACTTAATGCTGAAACTTGTGAATATTGAAAAGGACAAACAGTCCAGAGCCAATGGTAAAGCGCTCCTTTCCATGGATAGAGAAAGAATATAAAGGTAGACACTAGTGTTTCCTGAAGTATTTCAGGGAGTAATTGAGATCAAGGGGCAGTTTGTTCAAAACAGAAAGAGGTTCCTAAAGGCATGATGAAAAGAATTAGATGTGACAACAGTCTAAAGCTTAATTTAAGAAGAAAATATAACATTCTCAAAAGATAATTGAAAAGAAATTTCTCCTTTCTCCACACTCCATAACATTATAACAGGAAAGAAGGAGGAGAAGGAAGAAAGGGAGAGGGGAGGGAGGGAGGGAGAGGAAGGAAGAACAGAGAAGAAAAAGAAAAGGGAAAGAGGAAGGGAAGAGACCGTTTTTTAAAAAAATAAAATAAAAAAAAAAGATTGATTTATTTATTCACGAGAGACACAGAGAGAAGGAGAAGCAGAGACATAGGCAGAGGGAGAAGCAGGGTCTTCACAGGAGCCAGATGCAGGACTCGACCCCTGACCCCAGGATCATGATCTGAGCCCAAGGCAGCTGCCTAACCGATGAGCCACCCAGGCATCCTGAGACCTTCTTTCAAGAAAGAGGCTCAAGGACTTGCATTCATTATGTTGTTTTTTATACTATTGTATTATTGGTATCACATGACTTCTCTTTATCATCAGGACCACCCAGTGTTTTAATCATACAATTAATTCTCTTCTTGAAGACATCTTGAAAACTTTTCCATTTGAATTTGAACCAACAATTTCCAGCCTTTCTGCATAGTACCCATTATTCTAGATTCGCTTTTGTTATACTTCTGGATTCCACCCACTAATTTGGATCCCTTGTCTTTCTTTTTCATGTATACATTTTTTCACTTTTCTGGTATGTTTGAAAAGTGGGTGTGTCAGTAATAAATTTATGAATTATTACAAACCTAAAACTGTTTTCACTCTGCCCTCATCCATGATTGGTGATTTGGTTAGGGTCAAACTACAGTATTAAAAACCAGGTTTCATTACTATTGAATGATGAAATGAATGAATGAAACTACAGGTTTCATTACTACACTTGTATGGCGTCATTACTATTCCAGCATTGTTGCTTCTCACCAGCAGATCTCACTTTGAAGATACTACTCCTTTTTCTTTAGAGTCTGGTACACTGATGACAAGTTTGATGTTGATTGGAGTCTCGATATTTTGTAAATAACCTGCCTTTTGCTCCAAAGTCCTTTCTTATGGTCTCTTTATCCTTAGGGTACTTGAATTTCCCAAGAGCGGAACTGAGAGTGGATCCTTTCTAAATTGTTATTAATTCTTCTTGATGCTCAGTGAGTCCTTTCAACATGAATATGAGTCTTTCTTCATCTCTGGGAATACATCTTCCTATAATTTCTTTGAATATTCTCTACTTTTCCTTTCTCTTCTCTCTTTCCCTCTCTTGCAACTCTGCTTGTATGGATTAGACTTAACCTGTTTTCTCATCTGTTGTGTATTGGCTCATACCCCTTGGTCATTTTGCTCTGAGATTTCCTAGCTCTTTTCTTACATATTTCCTGCTGATTTTTTAAAATTGCAGCAATTTGTATCTTTCGTAACTTTCTCTTTAGAAGTAACTTCAAACTTACAGAAAAGTTTGCAAAAGCAGTATAAAAAACATCTAAATGTCCTTTACCCAGATTTACCAATTGTTAACATTTTGCCCTATTGGCTTAGTCACACATTTCCTTATGTGAGCACATAATCTCTCTGTGTACATATGTTTGTATGTATGTACGTATGTATGTATATACCAAGGAAAAAGGCCTAAGATAGATTCTTCCCCTACCACCCTCAGAAGGAATCAACCTTGCCAATACCTTAATTTTAGATTTCCAGCCTCCAGAACTGTGAGACAATAAATTTCTGTTGTTTAAGGCTCCTAGCTTGTGTTACTTTGTCTAGCCAACTAATACAGCACTCAATGTCCATTTGCCTCTTAATGGAGATGTTACTTCTGATATCCAGTGAAGATGTTGTCTTATTTCTTCACTATATAGTTACTGTTTCTCTCTAGCATCTAACAAGTAATCTGTAGGAAAAAAAAATAAGTAATCTGTAGAAATATGATTTAAGACCACATAAATACCTTCCTCTCAAAAATATTTCCTTCTTCACAATGGAAAAAAAATTCCCTTCTCAGATTTAGCATCCATTCACAATTATTATCTGAATCCATCCTTACCATTTTGGTCCCAAAACAATAGTTTTCCTACTCCAGTACTTCCCCTACATTTACTGGTTGGAAGTCATTCTACTATAAATAAGAGTTCTCTTTCCTTCTTCATGTTTTTATTTACCTATTTGGAGGGTACATATAGAATCCTGGTTTTTTAATCTCTAATTCATTACAGTCTTCATTACTTTAATGACCAAATTATTCCACATTTCATCAGTTGGAGCACCCTTAATGTGTGTTGGCTCTTGTGTCCTTATATCATGCCTCTATCATTTAAAAAAAGATATTTTCTTGTATATGGCTTAACAAGATTTATTTTTAAAGATTTTCTATTTATTTATTTATTTATGAGAGACACAGATAGAGAGAGGCAGAGACATAGGCAGAGGGAGAAGCAGGCTCCATGAATGAAGCCTGATGTGGGACTTGATCCCAGAACGCCAGGATCAAGCCCTGAGCCAAAGGCAGACTGCTCAACCGCTGATGCCACCCAGGCATCCCTTAAGATATTCAACCGCTGAGCCACCCAGGCATCCCTTAAGATATTCTACTTCTTTCCCCTCCTTGGCTCTGGATCAACTACTTTTCTGAGGAGTCCCACTACTTTTAGTGGGGATGGTATTACAGAGCAAGATCTGAGTATTAGAGGTAACCATTATTCTGGGAATGTCTCTGTCTCTAGGATATCTCAAAAGATAAAGCTGAAACACACACAAACACACAGGTATGCACATATATGTACATGTACACATACATATACGTATTTTAGAATTCATGAGTTCACACCAACATCCCCCTTCCAGTTTTTCTCCATAAGGATCTTCCTTGCTTTCTCTCTTTCCAAACATGTATGACCTTTCTTCCTGGCTTCCAAAAACATCAACACATTTAGTTGTTTGCTTGATCCTATAACTAAAATAGTTGCAGAATTGCTTCACCCACTCTACTATAAAAAATAAACTTATAAAAGTAATTCTATATTTGCTTACCATTATTCACATCATCTCTACCACCATGAAGATACATGCTCAGTGTTCATAAGTAACTGAAATATATTACACTAATATGTATACTATGCATATATATTATACTATCCATATGTACATATGTGTAAGTAAATATATGTATAATTTCTCCTTCTTTATTAAAATTTGCATACCATATATGCTCTATAAGCTTTTTTTTTACATTTTGGTGTTCTTACTTAGCAATATATCTAGGAAATTATTCCATATCAGTCTGTAGGGACCATCTCATTCTTTGTTATAGCTGCAGAGTACTTCATTGTGTTTATTTAGCCAGTCTCCTGTATTTGGAAGTTTAGGTAGTTTCCAATACTTTTTAGAATTTGTTTTATTCATCCATTTATATATGATTTGATGACCATGATTTTCTCTGTCTCCTAACAGTGCTGAAAAGTGTGAGTTTTATGTGATTATATTTACTGTTGTGTTGATTTTATTTCATTTGGGGAGGAGACAGAAGATTTAAACTCAGATGGTCAGCATTAACCTCTAGACTACCAACTGTATTTTTAAATTTAAAAATTATTTTTCTTTACTGCTTTTTTATGGCAATTTATCCTTGTTTTATAAATCATTATTTTTCAAAATCTCTCAGAGCATATTAACAAGATTTTTAAAAAATTTTCTCATGAATGCCACCTGTCATTTGGCAAGACAGGATACCCCTCCAAAGTCCCATCCCCATCAACACCAATAAAAGGGCTTTACTTTGGAATGCATATATTTATACTCAGGTCCATAGCTTTTCCGCACACAGATCAGCTGACATTTTGAGAGATCACTGTTACCATTTTATCTTAGAAACTATCAGAATGCACTGAGAAGATGATGGCAAGTGATGGGGGTGATAGCCCAAGCTCAAAACACTTCTTCAGATAACTCTTTAACAAACCACCTATCAATCCTTATCTCACTTCTCACTTGTTTATTTTTCAGTATCACTCCTTTGTGTTTGCATCTTCAAGAAACTTTTTTTTTTAATTGAAGTATAGTTGACCTGTTGACGTACGATGTTAGGTTAGGTTCAGGTGTACAAGATTGTGAATCAACAATTCTACACATGTGCAGTGCTCACGATGGTAAATGTAGTTGATCTCTGATTTTCAGTTTTTCTCTCCTTTTCATCCTAGGACAATCATGAATTAATTCTAACTTACATTTCCTCAGTCATTTCAGTGGAATATATGCAGGGGACTGATGTCAATATGAACATTCAGTTGAATAAGCTTGTATAATTTTCTTTCCTGAGCATAAATAGCACCATGAACTCTGTATGGATAGTGTAGGGTGAGATCATACTACTTATAGCAAATGTTAATGCATGTGAGGGTTTCACCTTGAATAGGAACTGTGGCTCACAAGAACCCTGTGATAAGCTCTGCTGCAGGCTGGAGACACAAGTCATTGAAGATAGAAGAGCTAATGGAGTAAAAGGTTGGTTGTCATGGTCAGTGCAGAGATTTCTAGTGGAATGTTTTGCTTTTTCAGTAAGCTCATCCCTTTGTATATCACAACATGCAATTCTACTACCCTAGAATATAAAGAAGTTTTATATGATGATACAATTATAAGTAGATACCAGGATTTCAGTCCCCTAATACTTCTGTACACAAAGAACATCTGAAAACTCTGTTCATCTCATTATGTCAATGATACCCATCTTCTATACTAGATAATATTAGATATGAAAGAGAGTTTCCTGGACTAAATCAACCTCAGGATTCAACTACCAAGAAAAACTAAGCCCCTTTTCTTATTTATATATTACTTCTGCACACTGTCATTTTATAACAGTAGCAGTAATATTCTATTTTTAAACATCTTTATTAGATTAAGGGGAAGGTTGAATATTTCTCAAAGAGCATTCATGATAATGGCATTCTACTTTTTGAACTAAACTTTAAGGATTTCATGAGAATCACTTCAATTTTTTAGCATTAGCTGGGAAAATTGAAAGATCTTAGAAAATGAAAGCTATTTTTCTTCATAGGCACAGGGAGAGAGGGAATTTTAACATTTGGTAATGACCAAAACTCATTTAATTGCTGAGTGACTCTGTATTCATTGTACAAAAAGAACTGGAGAGACTTGAGCTCTCCTCAGGCTCTCCTGTAACATTTTTATCTCTGCATGTTGCTTTGTGTCTGCTGCAGTGATTAATTAGCAATATTGTCCATTCTCCATTTCGTATTTCCTTTTTTAAATCCCTGTATGAAGTTTCTAAATATTCATTTCTTCATTTTCTCAATTGTTCTTGAGCCTGGCCTTCTACTACTTTGCAGATTTCTCATTAAATCACACATAAAAAGTTTGCTGCAGGGAAACTCAAGCTCAGATTAAGAACAATTTTTTTTCTTTTTCTTTTTCTTTTTTTAAAGATTTTATTTATTTATTCATCAGAGATACACAGAGAGAAAGAGAGGCAGAGACACAGGCAGAGGGAGAAGCAGGCTCCATGCACCAGGAGCCCGACGTGGGATTTGATCCCGGATCTCCAGGATCGCGCCCTGGGCCAAAGGCAGGCGCTAAACCGCTGCGCCACCCAGGGATCCCCAATTTTTTTTCTTAAGAATCTGACTCCCTTTCTTCTTACTCTCTGTGTCTTTTGTGGGTTTTGTGTGTGTGTGTGTGTGTGTGTGTGTGTGTGTGTGTTTCTTTTGTTTTATTTTGTTTTTGATCTGCAATGTGACATATATTAACTTGGATTCACATCCATAGAATAAAGACTTGTCACTATCATAATCATACTTTCAAAAGAGTATGTTAAGGAGAGGATCTCAAGAATGAGTCGCTAGTGCCATCTAAAATTCTATATGATTTGTCATCTCTTTTTTTTCTTAGCTATTTACCTGTCACTTTAAGGATGAGGGTTTCAAAAAAGACCAAAAGATATAAAGTTGAGGAAAGCTTACCAAACTACAGTGAAGTCTTTGATATAAATAAAGTCAAAAAAAGTGGAGTTTAGGATTTTGAAATTTAAAAATGTAATAAATTTAAGATTTAAAAATTTAATAAATTAATAAATAACCCTCCAACTCAAATAACATTCTGTAAGTTTATGAAGACTACTTAGGTGTAGTACAGCCTGCTCATTCTATTATGTACTTAACTTTTTTTAAAAAAAAGATTTTATTCATTTATTCATGAGAGAAACAGAGAGAGAGAGAAAGAGAGGCAGAGACACAGGCAGAGGGAGGAGAGGCTCCATGCAGGGAGCCTGACATGGGACTCGACCCTAGGTCTCCAGGATCACATCCTGAGCTGAAAACGGCACTAAATCTCTGAGCCACCAGGCTTCCCATTATGTACTTAACTGTATAGAAGTGTGGTTAAAAACATGAGTTTTATGATCAGAGAGTCCAGGATTCAAATGCATCTCTGACACCTATTACTTATATGATTTGGAGTATGTTATTTAATATTTATGAACTTATTTTTCTAATTTGTAAAATACGGTGATAATAATAATAATAATAACAACATCTATTTCATGGAGTTGTTACAAGGATTGAATTAGATAATATATGCAGGGAATCCCTGGGTGGCTCAGTGGTTTGGTGCCTGCCTTCAGCCCAGGGCATAATCCTGGAGTCCTGGGATCGAGGCCCAAGTCGGGCTCCCTGCATGGAGCCTGCTCCTCCCTCTGCCTGTGTCTCTGCCTCTCTCTCTCTCTGTTTCTCTCATGAATAAATGAATAAAATCTTTTTAAAAAAAGATAATATATGTGAAGTGCTTAGCAAAGAGCTTAATGCATAGTAGGTGGAGTAAAATGTTTATAAATACACAAAAAAAATAGCTTTTGAATAGTATTTCTATACTATTCCAAAAAAGTTTGTGAAACTGCTTCCCTTATTTATTATTCCAACTTTTTATTTTACAAATGGAATTTTTACCTTCTAGATGTAACTTCTAAAAAATATATTTTTTAAAAAAGATTTTTATTATCTATTTATTTATTTGACAGAGCGAGCAAAGCAGGGAGAGTGGCAGGCAAAGGGAGAGAAGAGAGCCCAACACAGGGCTTGATCCTAGTATTTTGGAACCATGACCTGAGCCGAAGGCAGATACCTAACTGACTGAGCTACCCAGGTGCCCCTAAAATATATTTTTAAATTGTTTTGAAATATTAAATAAGCTTGTGATAAGATATGGGGGGAAAAACATGAAGAAGAAGAGCAGAGCAGAAGCATGAGGGAAGAAAATGAGCACTAAATCTGTGGGATACTTAGGAGCAATCCCCACCCTGAAGCCTAGAGCTTCAGAGCACAAGTGGGGCAGGGGACAAAGCCTTTGTAGAGAAGAGAGCTGGATCAAAGGTCATTCACTTAAAGTCAGGATTCTGGAGGAAAAATACTCCAATGAACAAGACAAACTAGGGGAAAAAATAACCTTTCCACAAAAGCAATTGTCAAGAAAGCTTTCAGTCCGGTTGTAGATACAAGTAAAAAAAAAAAAAAAGAAAAAAGAAAAAAGTCTGCCCTGAAATTTCTTAATCACTGGCCAGACTTCATGTGGATTTAGGGTCTGATACGCAATCTTTTCATGGCCCTGAAAATTACAAACCAAAAACTATAATTTAAAGTATATGCAAATTTATAATACCAATTTTAAACAAAATCAGAAGACTGAGCATTAAGCCCCCTTGTAAAATTTTACAGAAATAAATTTATTTATTTGTTTATTTATTTAAATGGTAGACACAAACATAAATACTCCTTGAAGGAATACATACTCATGCCCAGATTTAAAGAATTCTCAGAAAAACTTCCAGCAAACACAAGTTTACAATAAAAAATGTACTAAAATCTGTAAGATAATAAGTTACCATGAATGAGAGTTAGAAAAAACAACCTAAAACAGAATCAGACCTGCAAAAACATAAGACACTAAAATTTTCAAGTCCAGAATGCAAAATAATTATGCTAAATGTGTTTAAAGGAAAAAAATAGGAACAAAACAGGAGCAAGAGACTATAGAAAAATAAATGACTTTTTTTTTTTTTTTTTTGAAGAATCAAAGCGAAGTTCTAGTACTTGAATTTTAGAGCTATCTAGAATGGTTAAACAGCATACCTGAGATAAGAATTAGGGAGTTTGAATGTATTGGATAAAATTTCCCAGAATGCAAAGAACATAGCAAAGAGATGAAAGATACGGAATGTAGATTAGTAGGAATTGAAGACCTAATCGGAAGCTGTACCATTTATATCATTTGGTCTTCTCTTTCCATTGCCTCTCCAACCATAGAAGCAGAGGCCAACTTGCTCTCACTCGACTCTGAATTAGTATCCTCTATGCAGCTTCTTAGCATTCCCATTACCTCTGTAACCAAGTCCCTGTATTAAATTCCCTGTACCAAGAGACGTAAAATGATGCTCTTTTTCCAGGCTGGACCCAGAATGATAAAAAATATTGACTGAGTTTTCATTTTCTAAATTAAATATACAGATTGAGTTTAAGAGTAAACATAGGGAAAAGGTAGAAGCAGGAAAGAGCTTGCAGTCTATTTAGAAATAGACAAAGGGGCAGCCGAGTGGCTCAGTGGCTTAGCGCCACCTTCAGTCCTGGGTGTGGTCCTGGAGACCCAGGATCGAGTCCCATGTCGGGCTCCCTGCATGGAATGAAGCCTGCTTCTCCCTCTGCCTGTGTCTGTGCCTCTCTCTCTCTCTGTGTGTGTGTCTCTCATGAATAAATAAAGAAAATTTTAAAGAAAAAGGCTTTCTCTTTAAAAAAAAAAAAAGAAATGACAAGGAATGAAAGTGGAAATAGGAAAGAAAGATTGAGAAAAAAGTTTTTCTAGTACAAAATAATATGGTATGGGTACATATATATTAGTATTTATAGTACATTTAAATGGTTTCATGAAAATAATTGAATGCTTCAGTTAAATGGCAGAAAATTTCATGTATGGAGTGGGAGTTCAGCTATATGCAAAAAGGAAGTGCCACCTAAGGGGCTCAAAGAAAAGTCGAAAATAAAAGGATAGAAATAGTTATATAAGGCAAATACCAACCAATAGAAAATTGGGGTAGCTATATTAATCTATGCAGTATTAGGCAAAATAGAAATTAGGACAAAAAATGTTCTTGCTGTGATAAACTGCTTTTGTTATGATAAATGTTTCAGCTCACCAGAAGGATAAAGCAATTCTAAGTTCTTTTGTACCTGATAGCATAGCTTCAAAAATATAAGCAAAAAAATGATAGGAGATATGGGCAAATTCACCATTACAGGAGATCTTTGACACATGTCTCGGAATAGATAAAAAAGGTAGATTTCTAAAATAGATAAAAATAATCATGAATGTCATGATTAACCAGTTTGATCTAATCGACATCCATAGAATCCTAAGCAACAATTGAACAATACCCATTTTCCTCACATAAGGAACATTTCTGAAAACTTCTACATCTTGAATTATTAGGCTTCGGCAGAAACACTGCTCTGCAGGAGTCTATGGTTTCTATCAGCTTGCTGAGTTGTTTTCGCTACTTTATAGACTGAAATGCCAGGGGCCACCTTGGTGCAATGTAACTTGTTCAACATTTTTCAAACTGTTATGCATAATATCTAATCTCCCTCGGTCCCTAATGTTCTCACAGATGCTGAACAAAGTTTTCCTCTGCCCTTCCTCTCACAAAGCTCCTCTTGAGAGAAAGCTAAAATTGCTCATTTTAAGTAGACTCCCAGGAAGTCCTAGCGAGTGTTCATCCCTCAGTCATAGCAGATGCTTCTAGGATATGTTTACTTGCTCTTAAGATCACTTAAACTCCTCACCCTGCAAGTTAAATGAAAACTAAATTAAAAGATGGTTTTCTGTTTAGTAATTTGCTTTTCATGTTGAGTCAAAAATTTTTTATAAGGAACAAATGTGTTTTTCTTTTTAAAACAATCTTTAAATACATAGTCATGTAGTACATAAAACTATTTTTGAATGATAGAAAATGTCCATATAGTATCTGATGTTTTACAAGTCATAGAAAGCCCTCCCAGGGGTTATGCCATCTACCTATGTGTGTCATGGTTCCATGGTCAAAGAGGTGATGAAGCAAAGTAACAGTGTTGAACTTCATCTGAGCCCTGTGCTCCTGAGAGCAGTGACAGCTGAGAAACCTCCCTATCCTTTTGTAATTCTTTGTTTGAGAAGGGACAAAATGGCTAAACAACTAACCAGGTAACTGCAAAAGACCACCATGTCTCTGAGTTAAGACTCCTCTCTACTCTTCCTCAAAGACTCTCATGTTTTATAAAACTCCAAGCTTTGTCCATCTTTGAGATCTTTATCAGAATGAATGTTGTCTCTGTTGCAATGGCCTGAATAAAACTATTTCCTTAACTGTCTGGAGCATTTTGTCTTTCAGGGTTTGGTGCCACAACTCAGATATTATTTGTCCCTGCCTCAGGATCCTGTTTACCCCTACCAGGTAATGAGACCCCCTCAGAGCCATTGTGCTCTGTCCTGTGTGGTGATCCAGAGAGCCAAAAGTGAGCTCGGTTCATAATCCTGTGTTCTGGACTCTTGTCCATTCATACCATGATGAAGATTTGATTCAATACCTTTTGAGTACTTGTTTCATATCTGGTGCTAGATTCTTCTGCTTTCATGGTGTGATCATTTTGTGATTTCTGTAAATATATCAGTGGTTTATAGGGATCTTGTTTTCTTGGTTGAAAGACAGCGAATGTGGTGTGTTCATCTTTTCTGTTTATCTTTTTCCCTGTCTTGAGTTAAAATCAACTAGGAATTTATACCCACTACGAATAAAACCCTATTTAGACCAGTGATATTTTGTTTCTGTGTTTATGCTTGACTCAGGACTGAATTTTTTAAAATAAAGTTATAAGCTCTCTATTTGTGTCTGTCTGTTGATATTTCTGTAATTCGAAAAGGTCCTTACATCTCATTGTGTAAGTATACAGCATTTTCCTACCCTTCATGGTATTAATAACTTAGATTATAAAATCTCTTAAAGGAGCCCTACTCTGATTGGCTTAGTGATAAAAAGCACTTATGTAAGCTGAATATTCCCAAAATATCTGGATTTATGGAAATTAAACCTCAAATATTTTCAATGTTAAAAAAGGTGTATCATTATAGAATTGAGCCCACAAATGTTTCAAGAATTCATGTGCACATAATTTAGGTTAATCCTTGGCAAACAAGACTCATTATTTTGATTCAATTAAAAACAGCTACATGTTTTCTATTAGATCAAGGTTAAGTATAATATACATGTAGACTTTTTTTTTATTTAGTATATTTTTCCTAAACATTTGCAGGTTTGCTGATTGAAAAAGATACTACTTCTACTAAATGTTTGAGATTATAAAAAATGTTTAACATTTAACCAATATTTAACCAAAATTGAATCATAATTTTGACAAATTTTATTTCAACAGTTTTGTAGACACTCTTGCAAAGAAAAGATGGATATCCACCCAAAATGTGGTTCAGACTGGAAACTGATCATGCCACAGGAAGACCAAGAAGGTAGGAATATTACTCACATTAGGAGGCTTTCTGGAGAGAGCAAGGCAGGCCTCCCAAACAGGTTCAAAGTGGCTTGAAAGAGAACAAGGAGACTGGCATGGGTCTTTTATGGTGGCTAGGGGAGGGGCTGGAGTGAAGTTTCCTGCATGTAGGCAGGGGCTTGGCATGGTTTAAACTTCCCACCAGTAGCAAAGAAGGAAGCACGTGGTCTTTCCTATCAACTTGTCCACAGCAGCCAAACATCAACTTAGGCAGACTCCTAATTACAAACAGTATCAGTGTTCTGTAATATGTCAACTTGAGGATAATTTCTAAGATTTTTAGGTGACTTAAGACCTTGTATTGATATTAAATTGAGTTAACAGGGTGGCTCAGCGGTTTAGCACCACCTTCAGCCCAGGGCATGATCCTGGAGACCCGGGATCAAGTCCCATGTCAGGCTCCCTTCATGGAGCCTGCTTCTCCCTCTGCCTCTCTCCCTCTCTCTCTCTGTCTGTCTTTCATAAGCAAGTAAGTAAGTAAGTAAATAAATAAATCTTTAAAATAAATAAATAAATAAATAGATTGAGTTAACATTTACTAGATGCCTAGATCATTTCTAGGTGAAACAGAATACTGAAACATTAGTTACTAAGCATAATTTTGGTTATATTTTTGCCTCTTATTTGTTTGGTACAGAGAGAGTATGTATTTGGGTCTGTTAAAGAACACATTCATTTTTGCCACTTTGAGAAGTTGCACTGTGAGAGATGTGTTTGTGTTAAGGAGATGAGAGTAGTTTTGCTCTAAGGTAATATGACTGGTTGCTTCAGAATAAGAAGAGAAAAATGTAGGACAAAACCCAAATGAATACAAAAAGTTGTGGAGGGTATGCTAAAAGAGATTTTTTTTAATCTTTTTTAATGGTCAAAGTTGACTAACGTTTGATGGGCATATTAATTTCCTTTTGCTGCTATAACAAATTACCACAACTTGAGTAGCTTAAAACAGTTCAAAAGTCCAAAATGGGTTTCACTGGGCTAAAATCAAGATAGCAGTGCTGCGCTCCTTGTGGAGGTTCTAGGAGACAATCGATTTTTTTTTTTCCTTTTACCCTTGTAGAGGCTGCCTGGAATCCTTGATTCATGGCCTCTCTCCATCTTCAAAGCCAGTAATAACCAGTTAGTCTTTCTCACATTACATCATTCTGACATTGACACCTCTGCCTTTCTTTCACATTTAAACAACCATTGTGATTACATTGAGTCCACCAGGTAATCCAGGATAATTCTGTTATTTTAAGGTCAGATGATTGGTAACCTTAATTCCCTCTGCAACGGAATTAATTCCCTCTTGTCCTGTAACATAATACATTCACAGGTTTCAGGAATTAGGAAGTGGACATCTTTGAGGGGCCATTTTCCTGCCTACCACAATGAATTCATTTATAAGATTTTCAAAAAATTTTATAACAGAGGCACCTGGGTGGGTCAATCAGTTAAGCATATGACTTATGATTTCGGCTCAGGTCATGACCTCAGGATCCTGAGATGGAACCCCATGTTGGGCTCCATGCTCAGTGGGGAATCTACTTGAGATTCTCTACCCCCTCCTCCCACCCAGTGTGCATGCACTCTCTCACTCTCTCTCAAATAATAAATAAATAAGTCTTTAAAAAAAAGATTTCCTAACAAACGTTATACTAGTACAAAGACAGAATTTTGTCTTCTCAGTTAATATGGAAAAATTTTCTTAGATTATTGGCCTGCTTTAAAAAGTGCTTGTAAAAGGTCTTTCTTATCTTCCATATAATCTGTCTAGATCACTGCCCAGATCCCTATTAGGACTCTAGGTTGTCTGGGAACTGGCCCTTTCCCTCAGAATATGAAGAAGCCCTGTGAGTTGAAGCCCAAAGACTTGATGTAAATCTCAAAGCATTCATCACCACAGCAATCCATGCATGGGCCAGAGTTTCTTCTGGATTTTAAGGGAGAGTCCTATCTGGACTACTAAATTCTCTCCCTCTTTTTTGAGACATTCATTAATGAGCATTCTCCCTAGAGCAATAGCCTAGTAGAACATTTCCTTAATTGTCTAGTACATTTTATCTCTCACAAAAGCAAAACACCATCCTTAAATTAACTATTTTCCAAGCTGACTTTTGCTTCACTTGGAACCTCTCCTCTTAAATATATTCATCAGTTGTTCAGAGCATGGGGTCTGGAGCAAGTTGCAGATTTTGGCTTTGTCATTCATTCTGTGTGACCATGGGCAAAGGACTTGATCTTCCTATGCCTCAATGTACCTTTCTATAAGTGGGAATGATGATGATGATAATGGTAATGATGATGGTAGTGATAATGATGGGATGATGATGATGATGATGATGATGATGATGATGGAACCTACCTCACAAGCTTGTTATGAAAATAGCTCAGAACAAGTACCTGGTTCAGATTGCTATACACATACCTGCTATTATTATTTGAGGACATCTAAGGCTCACCAAGTCCTAATATTCTGAGAGTTTATGTCCTATTCCATTCTTCTAAGCAGAAATTTCATGCTCATCTTTAACCCCAGAGCTTGCAGAGCATATACATTGTAGGAAAACAATAAATATTGAGTAAATTTATGGAATATGAGTGACTGGATGAATTTTTGGAGGTAGGAAGGAACTATAGGTGAGAAAGTAGATATTATTATAGCAAAAGATGCTAGTTTTCATCAATTGTAATATTTCTTAACAGTTAAATGAGCAATTTGAATTCTAAACTCTCTCTCACAGATGTGTCATTGATGCTCAGAAATCAAATTAAATACATTTTGTTAAGGAAACATGTGCTATATAGCAGCTGATATGATCAAGACCACTGTACTCCATGTTCTGAGGTCAAGGCATGTGAGGTGGTGTGACCTGACTTCAATTAATGACAGCTGTCTCTGGAAACCTGGTTTCTTTCCTTAGGGAAACAGTATAAATTAAAGTCTAGCCAGACTGAAATGCATCACTGCTCAACTGAGTAGAGAAGCTTGAATTCACACTTTGATTTGTCAGGAAGACAGAAATGCTTTCAACAAATAATCAGCCCCATCATTCTTCACACCAAATGGAAATATGCAGACTTATCCAGGCACCTAATGTAGGAAATCTTTTCAAACTTTAAAACAGACAGTAGACTGTGTGTCATTTTTTAAAATTAAGCTGTAATGTGATATTCAGTTTATATTCTGAAACAAATCAATATTCCAGGCAATCAGCCATAACTCTTGCTATATACTGCCCTCCAGTGGATTCCTGTCAGACATAACCTCTTAACATTATTTAAAATAACTAAAGCTTTCTTTTCAATGGGATGTTAGCTCTTTGACATAAACTTTAAAAATGCACTTGAAAATACTAAACAATAATTCTCGGAACTATTTTTTAGTTACCTTGTTTTTAAATGATCTGGTGTCAAGGTAAAGTACCTATTTATTTCTCCTAAAGCTTGGCTCTCCCTCAAGAGTTTGCCATAGTGTTGGTTTATTTCTGTTTTAACCCATGTCTTTAGTGAGCCCTGATCTTACTACTACTTCTAAATCCACTACTTCTAAAAAGAGGGATGACTTTACACTTGTCAGAAGAAGCTCACATAGCTCCTTTAAACACTGCCTTGACAGTACTGAGCAAGCAACCATTTCTTCTCATTTTACAAACAAAAGTCACAAATCAGTGATAAAGTTGAGTAAAATTGAGATGCTCCCATTTCTGGTGACCCCTGGGTGTGTGAAGTTCTGTTAACAGGAAGTGACTTCCAGCACACTGTGATTTGACTCATTCCATCAGAATTTGGTTTGATGAAATGTTACCTGTTTTTTCATGGCTATCCTATTTCTCACCACCTCTGTTGTAGTAACATTTTCTGTTGTTTTAAAAATAATACCTTTTATTGTTTTAAAAATAATAGGGCTATTCCTCATAGTGTAATTTTCTTCCTCATTTTCTTTTGTAAACATTATGCAGCAAACACTCTGCAAAACTGGAGTTTAATGTATGAGATTTTCTCAGGGCAGGAAATTATGACGAATACTAACTAAATAACAGGGCTCTCACAGGTAACTAATTATATGGAAAAGAAAATGACCACAAGGACATTTCTGGAAGAAAATTATTGGTTTTTTTCCCTTTAAAGTAAGCATGACTAAAGCTAAGCTCAATTTAGTCCTCTAAATATACACATAAAATATGAAATCATTCAGCAGAAACTAGCCTCCTTCTAGCTGGTAAAAGACTTCTTTAGAAGTGAGATTCTAAAATATTGTTCTAGTAGTAATTTACCACTAGATTGATGAACATTGAAAATATGTTTGCAGAGTAATGAAATTTTGAGATAACAGCACTTCAAGTCATGCTATTTGCGTTGACTTTGAATGCATTTCTGTATTCTATTTGCTTATCAAAATATTCCAATACTCACAAAAATGAATATAGGTAATTTTGCTTAGCCTATAATAATAACCTGAATTACATTTTAAATATACCACAACTAAACTTTGAGATAAATCTCTTTACAGAATGTGTTAACAACAACAAAAAAAGGTTAAGAGATTAAGAGGAGTGCTTGAAATTGACTGATTAAATTTAACTCTAGTGTAATTTGATATATTCAACATGTATTTTCTTTTTCATTCTCTTGCTCAAAAAATTTTCATTGAGGGACACCCGAGTTGCTCTGTGGTGAGCATCTGCCTTCAGCTCAGGGTGTGATCCCCAGTCTGTGAGAAGCATGCTTCTCCCTCTGCCTGTCTCTGCCTTTCTCTGTGTGTCTCTCATGAATAAATAAAAAAAATCTTTAAAAAAACATTCATTGACCATCTACTATATTCCAGAATGTAAAATAGGGAGCATTCAAACATGATCAGGAAGGTCCTCCTCTCTCTCCCTGTCTCTCTCTCTCTCTCTCTCTCTCTCTCTCTGTCTCTCAAATAAATAAATAAAATCTTTAAAAAAAAAAAAAAAAAAAAAAGAGGGGATGGCCTGGGTGGCTCAGTCAGTTAAGTGTCTTTGGCTCAGGTCATGATCCCAGAGTTCCAGGATGGAGTCTTGTATCTGGTTCCCTGCTCAGCAGGAGTCTGCTTCTCCCTTTGCCCCTCACTCTACTCATGCTCTCTCTCTATATATATATATATTTTTTTTCTCTCTCTCTCATTGTCTCTGTGTCTTTCAAATAAATAAATACAATCTTAAAAAAAAAGGAAGGCCCTGCTGAGGAGGAGTTCAACATTTAGTAGACAAGGCAGATGGGTAAATAGATAATTAAAATACAATATAATTAAGTATTATAAAAGAGGCATATAGAGGTTATTATGGGACATTTCACAGAAGGGGCATTATTTGCATTTTAGAAAATAAGTGAGTTTATTTGTACACAGTCTGCAATGAGCCTACTCCAAATGCAAATGTAGCGAGGCACCGAAAAGGCTGGCTTGTATAAGAAACTACAAATAGTTCCATTTGGCCTGAGTAAGGGAAGCCCGGAAGGAAGGGGGTTTGCTGGGTAGGTGGGGGTCTTGCATGTTTCAAGAAGTGCTTTGGAAAGTTTATGGAAATAGTCGAAGAATTTTAAGTAGGATAATGATTTGATCAGATTTAAATTTTAGAACGTGTACTCTGATGGAGGAAAAATGTGAGGGACATTTCATTAGCAGTAGACAAGCCTGTTAAGAGGATTGGAGGTATTCCAAATATGAGATGATGAGAAATGCAAAGCCAAAAAGACTGTAAATCTAATGAAATACATCTTGAGAAACTTACATTATTTTCCAGATTTATAAATTCTGTAAAGTGAGTCTTTTATAAATCATATCAAATCATTTCTCAGTTGAAAATGTATAGAAGTAAAATTTCTAAATGGAAATATAACCACATATTATTAACATAAAAGGTGTTATTCATATTTTATTTATTTATTCTTTCTCATACGATATTCTGTACACCGATTTCTTTTTTTTTTTAGATTTTTATATATTCATTCATGAGAGACAGAGAGAGAGAGATAGAGACATAGGCAGAGGGAGAAGCAGTCTTTCTGAGGGAAGCCTGATGAGAGACTTGATCCTAGCACCCTGGAATCACGACCCGAGCAACAGCAGATACTCAACCACTGAGCCACCCAGGCATCCCCACTTATTTGTTCCTTATTTGTCAGATATATGATCAGGCCTGAATTTTGCCCTCTCAAATACATCCCATCCCTTTTTAGGTTATTTTAGTCATTTAAAAAGCATTATTCATGGATCAAAAGAAATCTCTAAATTAAAATCAGTGGGGGGAAAGAAGTGATAGGAAAAAGATGACAAGAGACAGTGATAGACACTTAGGATAAATCACTGGCTGATAAATCACAGTGACTGAACACAATCTAGAACACAGTGCACTGATCCTTAATTAGAGAGAGCTAATCTAAGAATCATTTATAAAGGTACCTCAGTCCTGGTCCAAAAATAAAATAAAAATGAGCCCAACTTCAATGCTTAAATAAAATCATACTGGGGGGAAAATAAGCCAAGCTCTATATATTCTTTATGACAGCTGAACTCAATTTTAGTAGGGAAAAATTAAACAAGAGTGCTTAATTTAGAAGGAA
The DNA here is from genome assembly GCF_048418805.1 of Vulpes vulpes. Classification (NCBI taxonomy): domain Eukaryota; kingdom Metazoa; phylum Chordata; class Mammalia; order Carnivora; family Canidae; genus Vulpes; species Vulpes vulpes. The sequence goes on from NC_132792.1 coordinate 62,096,870, forward strand.
AAAAATCAAACCTGGGTGTGTTGTCATGACTCAGGTGCACTTGGGCCTTCACTCCAGACTGGATGCAGAAGGCTCTTGACTCAGAACCCTCTAGGTGCCAAGTGCTACACAGCCACCTGCTGACGGCGCATCCTTGGACACATTACTTAGTCTGTGTGGGCCTAGTTTCTTCATCTTTAACAAGGTATCATGGCACTATTGACATTTTTAGGCCAGATAATTTTTTATTGCAGAGGATATTCTGGAACATGGTCCCAAGCTGTTTACCCTGGAAATTCTGAGTGAATTTCACCCAGTGTGAGGTGAAGCTCCTGCCTGCCTGCAGCCTTGTTTCCCTATGGGTGACTGCTTAGCCACACATCTCTACCTTGTAGGTACGATGCACCCAAGCTAAATCTTTAAGAGGAGCAATATTTCCCATAGAATTAAGATCTACAAGAATGGCACCCTGACTGAAAACAAAAGGACTTCATATTACAAAGTCAACATTTAGGTTTTTAATCTTAAATGTCTGCATTTTAGTCACTTCACAATTTTCCTTAAGAATTGTAGAGTGGAGGGATGCCAGGGTGACTCAGCGGTTGAGCATCTGCCTTTGGCTCAGGTTGTGATCCCGGGGTTCCAGGATGAAGTCCCCCAACAGGCTGGGAGCCTGCTTCTCCCTCCGCCTGTGTCTCTGCCTCTCTCTATGTGTCTCTTATGAATAAATAAATAATAAAATCTTTTTAAAAATTTCCCCCCAAAATGTCATCTGCTATCAGCAGTTAGTTCTCCAGCCGTTGGTTCAAGTGTTGAGGACAAAAAATTACCCCTGAACCCACTTATAGAGAGTGAAACCATGTAGGAAGCAGGAGAAGGTATTTAAATATCTTTTTAAAAATATTTTATTTATTTGTTTGTTTGTTTCTTTGAGAGACAGAGAGCACAAGCATGAGCAGCATGGGGAGAGGGAGAAATAGACTCCTGCTGAGCTGGGAGCACGACATGGGGCTCCATTCCAGGACCCTGGGACCATGACTTGAGCCAAAAGCAGACATTTAACCAACTGAGCCACACAGGTGCCCCTTAAATATCTTTTGTGATTTCTGCCATTTCTCTAGGCAAGGCAGAGCCACTTCAACTACTCCATGTGGTATGATCGACTACAGAAATAGAAAATTCTCAGGGAGGGATGCCTGGGTGGCTCAGCGGTTGAGCATTTGCCTTTGGCTCAGGGCGTGATCCTGGAGTCCTGGAATCGAGTCCCACATCGGGCTCCCTGCATGGAGCCTGCTTCTCCCTCTGCCTGTGTCTCTGCCTCTCTCTCTGTGTGTGTGTCTCTCTGTATCTTTCATGAATAAAATCTTTTTTTTTTCTTAAAAAAAGGAAGAAAATTCTCAGAGAGGTATGGATATTCCTCTTTCTGCTCTCATCAAGAATAACAGTATTAACAACTATAATCCAGGGTCCACTCCAAACTTTTTGAAATATTTTAATAATCTCATAAGCAGGCTAAATGACCCTTACCTAGTTACTTATCCTTATATCCACATGCCAATTTTGCCTCCAAAATAGAAATAGCTTCCAGTAAATCTAACCAGGTGGTACTTCTATATATGGGGAATTGCTGCCAACATGGTGTAAGTTTATGAGTACAAAGAAAAATCTTCTATCCCAAATACCTCTGGTACCCTTTTCTCAGGCATTTGGGTTTCATGTCTTTGAGATAAGAGTTTGCTTCATCTCCAAAGTGGGAGTAGTATTAGGTAATTAGCTCTTTACCAACAAGACAGAGAGATGAGATACACCTGGAGGAGCGGAAACCTGGAGGAATGGGCACTGCCACGGAAAGGAAGAAGGAAACCTAAAAAGGAATATGGGCAAATGTTGAAGACAAGCTTGTTCACTACACAATTTTTCCAAGGGCCATTCCATTCCAATTCCCATGATTTCCCTATTTTCTTCTTACTTATTAAAGTTAAAATTGTGAGATATAAAAAATCTTCTTGGATGAGCTACTAGGCCACTCAACCGAACTGTTTCCCTCCTCCCCATATTGGGGAAATTTTCAGTTACATTTTCTTCAAATAAATTTCCTGTCCCTTTCTCCCTCTCTTCTTCTGGTACTCCTATAATATAAATACTACATTTGAAGAAGCCACTAAGTTTTCTAAGTGTATTCTTGTTTTGTGTAATTTTTTTTCCTCTCTTTTGTTCAGTTTGACTAATTTCCATTATTCTGACAGTGTTCTACTGATTAGGTTTACTGCTAACTCTAGAATTCATTGTTTGAAAGGAATAATTAGAACAATTTTATAGCCATCAGCAGCATTGAGGATTTCAGAGTTCTGCAAAAGCAAACATGCCACCTGGAATTGCCATAGAGCTTGAAATGTGTATAAGGCCCCAATAACTTTCCAGAATGTCATGATTTATTATTGTTTTTCTGCAAGGGAATATATGAACACAAAAGCATTTTATAAGGACAATTACACTTTCTCTTAGCATCTGGCTTGGAATCTATTTCACATTCTTGATTTAGAGATAAATCATACTTCCTAAAATGTTCAGGTGACAGAATTCCAAGCTATTATCTTTGCAACCAAAATCTGGAATAATATTATCTCTAGGAGATAAAAGACCCTAAGACAATAAAAAATAGAGGATGCCAATATGAACGTGTGTTATTACTGTACATGTACCAGGTGCTTAGCCTATGTTATCCCATCTGTGGCAGAGACTTTAGTCATACCCTATGGTCATGATATCTTTCTTACATACTATTAGTAATAAAGTTAAATATTTTTAAAGTTTTTATTTTCATTCCAGTTATTTAACATATAGTTATATTGGTTTCAGGTTTACAATATAATGATCTAACAATTCCATACATCACCTAGTACACATCATGACAATGTACTCCTTAATCCCCATCACCTATTTACATTCAAAGTAATTATTGATTGATATGTATTTAGTAGTGCCATTTTATTACTTATTGTTGTTTCTGAATATTTTCTCTGATTCTTATCTTTCTCTCATGTTTTACTGATTTGATTTTCTTTAATGATATGTTTGGCTTTCTTTCTCTTCATTCTTTGCATGTTCATTAGTGGCTTTTGATATATGATTATCATTAGATTCGCATATAATCTCTTCTGCATGCGGCAGTCTATAAAGTTGATGGTAAATGAAGTTTGAGCCCATTCTTTTCTCCTCTTCTCCCCACATTTTAGGTATATGCTATTATATTATATTTTATTTTTAAAAATTAATTTATTTATTCATGAGAGACAGAGAGAGAGAGAGACAGAGAGACAGAGACAAAGTAGAGGGAGAAGTAGGCTCCATGCAGGGAGCCCGACATGGAACTCAATCCCAGGTCTCCTGGATCACGCCCTGGGCTGAAGGCGGCGCTAAACTTCTGAGCCACCTGGGCTGCCCAGCTATTATATTTTAATACTCTTTTTTTTTTGGTGAGTTTCTTAACTGATTCTTTTTACAGAAATATTTATTTTTATTGCTTTTGTGTTTTCTACCTCTACATTGGTCTCTCCTTTCTACTCAACAAATCCCCTTTAATATTTCTTGCAGGGCTGGTTTAGTGGTCATGAACTCTAGTTTTTGTTTGTCTGGGAATTTCTTTATCTCTCCTTCTATTCAGAATGGTAGCCTTGCTGGATAGAGTGTTCTCAGCTAAAGATTTTTCCCATTCAGCAATTGGATATATCGTATCATTCCATTCTGGCTTGCAAAGTTTCTTTAAAAAAAAAAAAAGATTTTATTTATTTGACAGAGAGAGAGAAAGAGAGACCACAAGCAGGAGGAGCAGGAGAGGGAGAAGCAGACTCCCCGCTGAACAGGGAAACTGATGTGGGGCTCAATCTCAGGACCTAAGGATCATGACCTGAGCCAAAAGCAGATGCTTAACTGACGGAGCCACCTAAGCACCCCTGGCTTACAAAGTTTCTGTTGAAAAGTCTCTTGCTAGTCTTATAAGTTTTCCCTTTTAAGTTACTGATTTTTGTCTTGTTGCTTTTAAAATATTGTCTTTGTCACTGTGTTTTGCCATTTTAATTACAATGTGTGCTGGTGTGGATCTGTTTTTGTTGATTTGATGGAAGTTCTTTGTGCCTCCTGGATCTGCATATCTGTTTCCCTCCTCCCCATATTGGGGAAATTTTCAGTTACATTTTCTTCAAATAAATTTCCTGTCCCTTTCTCCCTCTCTTCTTCTGGTACTCCTATAATATAAATACTACATTTGAAGAAGCCACTAAGTTTTCTAAGTGTATTCTTGTTTTGTGTAATTTTTTTTCCTCTCTTTTGTTCAGTTTGACTAATTTCCATTATTCTGTCTTCCAAGTAACTCATTGCTCTCCTTCTTCCAACCTGCTGTTCATCCTATTAAGTGTGTTTCTCATTTTACTTCTCATTTTATTGAGCCTTTTATTATCTACTATGTCATGTCTTATCTTTGTATTAAGGGTCTCACTCATGTCTTCTATTCTTTTCTCAAGTCCAATGAGTAGCCTCATGATCCTTGCTAAATTCTCTATCAGATATGCTACTTATATCTCTGGCTGTGGCCTTTTCCTGCTCTTTCATTTAGGATACATTTCTCTCTCCTTGTTTTGTCTGCCTCTCTGTGTCTATTTCTGTGTGTGAAGAAAGCCAGCTATGTCTAGAAAAAGTCAGAAAGTCAGCTTCTGCTCTTGAAAGTAGGAACTCTATGAAGAAGAGCTCCTGCAATGCAGTGTCCCCTCTTCACCAGAACCTGGCACTTCAGGAGAGTACCCTATCTGTGATGCTTACTCCTTGCTATTGTATCTGAGTCACTTTTCCTTTCAGTGCAGTCGCCTTCCCTGACTCTCTGCCTGTTGTGAGCTGTGATTGTTCTCCATGGTGTTAGTGAGAGCCAGGTAGGCAAGTTCTGAGGGGGTGTTCCCTCTGGGGAACTTGGGAGCAGAGCAACAGTGTTACCAAATTTGTGTTGGACTGCTATTCCTATGCTGTATCACCTGAAGTACTGTGATAGCTGGGAACTGCATGCCAGGGTAGTCAGGGACATGAGGCTGGGTGTAGCACATGACAGTGGCTGGGCATGGGGTGGGTGTGGAGTGTGGAAGCAACTGTGCACCCAGTGGCTGTGTGGGGCATGCACACAGCTTTAACAAAATTTACCCTGAACTCTGGGCTGAGGCTAGCAGGCTTGGAGTAGGCAAGTCCTTGGGATACCTTGTGAGCATAGTGCACTGATAGCAGGTTAGGTAGCAAGTGTCTGTGTCATCTTGCCTCCTGCAGGTGGTTCTGTGTTTATACTTCAGGATGGGGGAAGAATATTACCTGGTGCTCCTTCATCTTTGAAGTCCTCCAATGTGCTCTGAAATCAGTATGAACAGATTTGTCTCCCATTTGCCCCTGGTTTTGTGTAAACTGCCCTTTTTATTTCCTGTCCATGCAGTCTGTTGTCTCTTTGAGCGTGATGACCCAGCTATCACTCACCTTCCCAGCTTGCCTCGTGCCAAATCAGCTGACTTTTAAAGCTCCAGGCTCCAAGTCCCACTAGTTTTACAAACTCAGGTGATTCAGCCCCTCTGTTTTTTTTTTTTTTTTAAGATTTATTTATTTATTTTTATTTATGATAGACACACACACAAAGAGGCAGAGACACAGGAGGAGGGAGAAGCAGGGAGCTTCTGCTGGGAGCCTGATGCATGACTTGCTCCTGGGACCCCAGGATTGCTCCCTGGGCCATAGGCAGGGGCCAAACCACTGAGCCACCCAGGGATCCCTAGTCCCTCTGGTTTTAAAGCCAAATGTTATGGTGATTAGTCCTCCCTGTGTGAGCTCCATTGTGCAAGGGCTCATGTCTCTTCCCTCTCCACCTGCACAACTTCCTCCCTCCTGTGGGCAGTCTCTGTCTGCCTTTCTGACCTCTGTCTACCCTTTCAGATGCAGCTTCTTCTCTATGTTTAGTTGTGGAGTTAGTTCTGTCAGTCTTTGGATCACTCTCTTTATTGACTTGAATGCTGATGACCTAGTTGTAACATTGGACAGGGTGAGTTCAGGGTCCTCCTACTCTCCATCTTCCCAAGCCTCGAGTTAAGAATTTTAATTGAGACCATAACTGCTCAGCTGGTGGCTACAATTTTAAGATGACACTTGTAGCAAAAGGGTGACAGTATGTCTAATTTCCAGACAAGGGGGCCTGAGTGGAATAATGTGCACAGTTTCTATATCTTGCCCTTAAAAGAAGAACCACACTGACTACAACTTCACCCTGTTGTTTCATGTAAGAATAGTAGATGAACTATATGTTCCCACTGCTAAGATGTGGAAATAGGCATCTTAGACACAACTAGACGATAAATGTTCATCATTGTTAAACAACAGGGTAGGAGCCTGGATTCTGAGGATCAGACAACTACCATCCCAGGCCTGAACTGCGTTGGGACTTTTGCATTACAGAGAAACAAACTTCCATCTTGTTTAGTCAACTATTATTTTGGATCTGTCATTAGCACCAAAGTGACTCTCTGATAAATCATCCATCTTTACAACAATCCTAAAAAGGAAAAGTTATCATCTCCATCTTACAAATGAGGAAATTATAAAAACAAAAAGAAAAACCTACCAAATTTCCAGAACCAGTAAGTGGCAAACCTAAGTCCAAAACTCAAAGCTGGGGCTGCCTAGATGGTTTAAGCATCAGTTTTGGTTTTGGCTCAGTTCATGATCTGAGGGTCCTTGGGTTGAGTCCCACATTGGGCCCTACACTCAGCTGGGAGTCTGCTTGAGATTCTCTCCATCTGCTCCTCCCCCTACATGTTCATGCTCTCTCTTTCCTCTCTCTCTCCCTCTCTCTCTCTCAACCTCTCTCTAAAATAAATAAATTTTAAAATCTTTAAAACTCACATCCAACTTGCCACTGTATCACTGAAACTCTTACTATACTAACACAGTTTTATGCTAGATCTGGCTTTTTATGATCTCAGAATAGTCATGCTTCTCCCATTTCAGCCTCAGTTTTTGTTGTCTGTAAAGTCTATCACAGGAAACAAACCACCCTTAGTATCTAAAGCAGAGCAGGATTAATACAGAAATTGTCATCCTTATAATTCTCTGCAAGTTTTGGAGGAGTTGTCACTGGATTTTTGGTTTTAAGGTCACACCACCTTAGATGTGGCCAGGAAATAGCTGCTTTTACTAGTAATGCTGCTTCCATTGAGCTGTTTCACTGATGTGAAGTTGATGATTCAGATGGCAGGGTCTACCCAGAACTTCAGCTGCAGAGGAATCTGGGACTTTTACTTTTCAGCTCCTCCACATAGGAGGAGATCTATAAGGAAATGAAGGTGAATGCACAGAGAAAATTAGAGTAATCTCTACGAATCCTGGCCCCACTTCTTATTCACTGTGTGTCTTTAGGTAAGTCACTTAACCTATTTGTCCCTCAGGTTCCTCATCTAAATGTGAGGATAATAATAGTACTTGTTATGTAGGGTTGTTGTAAAGATTAAATTAGCATAAAATATATAAAATATTTAGAAAGTGACTGACACATGTTATCTATTATAATTGTTATCATTATCATCATTAAGCCTCTTCTAATTCCAAAATTCTCTGGTATTTATTTCTGAGTGAGTCCAAAAGGTGAAGAACATAGGTGACCAACTTCAAATTCAAACAACTTGACCTAAAAATACAGAATTTCAGAGACACATGTACCTTCAATTTAAGAAATTCAAGAATAGTCACCCAGATCCTCTGATATTAGCTGTATGAGGAACCATTGATTGTTGGAGCAAGTCTGTGATATATCTCTTCTGCTGAGATTTCTAAGATCCTCTTAAATAAAATTCACTGAGATTTCTGGTCAGTTTTCAAATACTACTATAGTAGAGGCTGAAGTTTTTCCTGTAATAAATATTCTCTCTCTCTCTCTCTCTCTCTCTCTCTCTCTCTCTCCTAGTGATAAATTCCCTGATTCTTTGGCTGGATATATGCTGACCAGAATAAATATGGAATTTCAGCCTCCTTGCACCTAGGATGAACACATGACTAAGTTCTGTTCCATCGGCATGAACAGAAGTGAAACTTCACTTTACCATTAAACAGAAAACTGTACCTTCTCTTTCCTTTTCCCCTTTCTTCTGTCTGTGGTATGCTGCTTCCCACTAAAACTGCCTTATAAAAGTTGATTGTTAAGACATTCAGTAATCTTGTAAGCCAGTTATTAAGCTGTTGGTAGTTTAATGTCAGCCATGGTAGGAGTATTTACAACATGGAAATCCATAAATTCTAGTCAGAGCCAATGTCCCCCAGTTGGGGACTTTTTAAATTTTTTTTTTTTTACAGTTGGTTTGCAGCACCATTTTCCTTGCTCTCCTAGAATCAGGATACTTGAGTAAGATCTGTGGCCCCATATGATGAGGGCAGGTCCTGGAGATGGCAAAACAAAAAGAAGTCTGAGTTCCTAATGCAGAACAAAGCCATTGTGCCAGCTTTGATTCTCTATGTGTGAGACATACATTTATATCTAGCTCAGTGATTCTCAGTAGGGGACAACTTCGCCCCCCTGGATCCCAGAGGATGTTTACGAGACATTTTTGGTTATCATTTTAACTGGGACAGTGTGGTTGTTTCTGGCATCTGTGGGTAGAGCCCAGTGATGCTGCTAAACATCCTACAATACACAAGAAAGTCCCCATCTCCAAGAATTATATGGTCTAAAATGTCAACAGTGCCAAAGTTGAGAAATCCTGATCTGGTGTAAGCCACTATTTTGCTGGATTTCTATTACAGCCAGAAAACCTGCTGTAACCTAATAATACAAATATACAACTGAAATCTCCAATATCCTTTTATATAAATACTAATGCATACATATACTTATATATATATTTATATATGTACATGCACTTACATAATCAGCTTTATTTAAAATAAAATTTGAAGGAAACCACTTATAATGGGTTTATCATTTTTCTATTTTTGAAACATTAATTCCTTAAAATCTCTGAGTACCATTCTGGGCAATGGAAGAGGTAATTTACCAAGTGACTAGAGAAGTCTAAAAGACTTAATGCTTCTTCAGAAAATGAGTAGCTCACTCTTACCCAGAATCTTATATTGGGAGCAAGAGGTGAGGGTGTTAATATTTCCCCTCCAAGAAAGTGGTAAACCTGAAGTGCTCTCTGTAATTTCCTCCTGAAATTACACCAAGGATGTTATTGAATTTGATCAATGGAGTTCCTCTGATCACATAGAAGTAAAAATGGATTCTGTGGAAATGTCCACTGGGGAAATAAAAATGTTGACAAAGATAAATAAATAGAAATTCAAGCTATCCATGGATGTTCTGTTGAAATAAAACTGAAAGTGCATATTCTGTAAGACCAGAGTGAACCTGAGAAAGAAAAAGCAATAAATACTTTCCAGTCTTGATGTAAGGGAAAAGGGACAGAGTTCTGATTTCCCCAAAGCAAATAGATTGTTTTAGGATTAAGTATTAACAAAAGCTTATCTATCATTTATATAATGTGAATATTTTATCTATAATGTAAATTATATAGGTGTGTATGTATGTGCATATAAAGTACACTGGTGAGTTCTCGTATTTTAATCATAATTATAATTAAAATAAATTTAACCTGATTTTATCTCTCATATTTTACCTAATCAAGGAATCATACTTTTGCAAATAACAGTAACTCTTTTTTCTGTAATTTCAGACACACTCTGTGATTTCTACTCCTTAATTCTGATTTATTTTTACCTTTTTTTCTCTCTAAAATTCTTCCCAGTTTGTGATTTCATCTATCCCTCACCTTCTGAGCAAAATTACCTGGTGCTCAAAGTTGTCAAGTACATTGTCTCCCCAAAATGTCTAATATTCGCCATCATTATCATTTAGAATCAAGGCACTTCCTTACCAGCTCCTCAATTGAAGTCTTTTACTGATTTATGAAGTCTTAAGGCTTTTATTAATCTAATCACAATGAGACATACATTTATTGATTAGCTTCTCTGTGCTAATGCTCTGGAGGAAACAAAAATAAATCAGACAGGTCCTCTTCTTTTTTTTTAATGATTTTATTGATTTATTCATGAGAGAGAGAGAGAGAGAGAGGGAGAGGCAGAGAGACAGGCAGAGGGAGAAGCAGGCTCCCCAGAAGGAGCCTGATGTGGAACTCGATCCAGCATCCTGGGATCACACCCTGGGCCAAAGGCAGATGCTCAACCGCTGAGCCACCCAGGTGACCCAGACAGGTCCTCTTCTAAAGAAACTTACAATCTATTAAGATTCAGACATTTATTTTTTTAGTTCAGACATTTTTAAAAAATTATATTTCATTACATCATGCTTGAAGAGGAAGTTGTTATGGCTTAATAAATCAGCGTAATATTAAAGTGATACATAGTGTTTTATGTTCATATATTCCTGAATTTTTATGCTAAGTAATTTATTATCTTTTGGATAGTGCTTGCTTTTTCAAAGGAAGATAAATATTGAATTTTGAAGAATCTCTAATTCTTCTTTATAATTTTCTATACAGTAATTATTACTATAGTTTTCTCCATGTGTACACAAATTCAGCCTTATAAAACTTAACATACATGTGCAAAGAACAAACAAAACTGTAGCCTGCGTTCCACTCCTGACTCAGAGGTTGCAGACTGGTACCCAAGTCACTTCTAACCCCAAATAGGCTTGGTTGAGCACACACTATCATGTTTTTTAAAACTATTTTTTTCTATACTACAGGCATTTTATCATGCACATTATTATTACTTCTGTGCTTTTTCCTCTGTTCCTCTGATCTTCAGGTTTTGGGCTATTACCTCTGCTTGGCCCTTTTAGATGTATGAATTCTTCCCATTCATCAAAACCTGGGGACCCAACTGATGCTATAAAGATTTTGTCATTTGTGCCCATTGTCCCTTATCTGATTCTCCTCCCTTTCTGTTATCTGGATCATTTATTCATACATCTTCTTTATATATGTGAGGTCATTTATTGAAAGATTCATTCATTCTTCATCTCTGGAAGTGGCTTCTCCTGCATAGACAAACTATGTTCATACATAGAGTACCTGAATTAACAACAGGTATGATATCTGGGTGGCATTCAGTCCTGTGTGTATGGTCACCCAGATATTGTACCTATTGTTAATTCAGGTACTCTACATGTGTGTATGGTTTTATGAATAAAACATAATGATCAGAATAATTTTTCTTGATGTACAAAAATATAATATTTATTTCACTCAAACTTTCCTACAAGAAGTTAAACAAAATGATCCCTAACTGAAGGCATTACCAAAAACATTCTTTTTTTTTTTTAGGATTTATTTATTTACTTTAGAAAGAGAGAGAGCACACACAAGCATGTGCAGGAGTGGGGGAGGGGCAGAAGGAGAAGGAAAGGAAGAGAAGAAGCAGACTCCCTGCTGAGCACAGAGCCTGACACAGGGCAAGCTCTCCCCACCCGAAGATCATGACCTAAGCCAAAATCAGGAGTCTGATACTTAACCCACTGAGCCACCCAGGTGTCCCACTAAAAATATTCTTTTTTTTAAGATTTTATTTATTTATTCATGAGAGATACAGAGAGAGAGAGGTAGAGACACAGGCAGAGGGAGAAGCAGGCTCCATGCAGGGAGCCCGTCATGGGACTTGATCCCAGGACTCCAGGATCAGGCCCTGGGTCAAAGGCAGCCCTAAACCGCTGAGTCACCTGGGCTGCCCCTAAAAATATTCTTAACATTGTTTCATATATCCTTTTATTGCTCAGATAAAGGAAAAACATCTGAATGAAAGAAGAATAACCATCCTTACAGTGGGTTTCCTTAGGTATGTGGAGAAAAAATATCCATTTAGTTTAGACATAAAATAGCAAATGAACCTACCAGTTTCATAGAGGTGTTGGAAATCCCACTGATGTATTTAATGTTCCCAAGAGCTCTCAAGACATGGAAATCACTTTTCAGCAATTATACAACACCATGGGTGTTCCTGTAATTAACCACCTTTTCCCTCAACTATTTTAAGTGCTAGTGAATACAAATATCACATTGCCAGAAAACTTTGAAATTTAATACTTTGAAAAATACATGGTAGATACTACTAATGTGGCTATAAATGGCTATGAAACAACACAAATCATTTTTTCAGTTGTGTACCCAACACACAGGAAAATTGTAATAAACGTATTATACATGCATAATTTTAATCATTAGCATCATTTGTAGTGAGATTTGCTAATCTTTTACACATAATACATCACTATTATTCCTAACTAATTCCTCAAGACCCATATATATATGATTGTAATATTTATGATGGAAAATTACATATAATTATTGGATGTAAAACAAAAAAAAAACCCTCACTTCCTCAAAAATAAGATGAAACCTGTAACCTCTAGTCACATTTTAGATTAGAATTCTTATTGAATGGTTTTCAGTTTGTTTTTATTATTTTTAATTAAGTTGATTTATTCTCAAGCAATATATTCATAAATCTTTCTCAGGAGGATTATCACTCATATTGGCAGCATGCACTATGCTAACTATAGGGTAGAAGATGTGCTCTATGACAAGTGCTCTGATTTAACATTGATAAGCCAACTGGAATCAAGCAGCAACAGAGACCAGGAGGCATTTAGGCTCTCCTTTCTAAAGTGAAGAGTTGGGATGGAGAAGCAGGTGTGCAGATGGTTCTGCAGATAACAGAGTAGGTGTGACTTTGCAGTAAGATCTTTCCATGAATGTACACCAGGATCAACCAGGGGTAGGCTATTTTGGACAGAAGCAGATGAGGTTCTATACTGTCTGTTCCTCCTTCAGCAACCAGATGAAGACTGAAGACCATGTGGGATGTAGGGACCTCAAAATTGGAAGAGCCTCAGTCCCTGAATCATCACCTGGAAAAAGCTGCCTCCTGACTATAAACACAGACACTTGACTTTTATAGGAGCAAAAACATGTATTTTGCTCAATCACTAGATTTTGGTTTTGTTGTTGCTGTTGTTTTGGTATAACAAATATAGTTAACTAAACTGTAGTTCCCCCCCTTTTTTAGATAGCAACTGGTCAGGTTGACAACTGTCAATAATGTTTATACTATTGGATTATGTTACAAAATCATGACTTTTGGGGAGCCTGGGTGAGTGAGACACTGGTTGAGTGTCTGATTCTTGGTTTCAGCTCAGGTCATGATCTCATGGATCATGAGATCAAGTCTGGCCTCGGGCTCCCCACTCAGCAGGGAATCTGCTTGAAGAATCCCTAACTCATTCTCTCTCTCTCTAAAATAAATAAATTTTTAAAAATAAATAAAGTCATGACTTTCAGTGAACATTGCTATTACTCATGATATTGGTCAATTCCAACATAAGGTTTTATTAAAGTGGAAGTAATTTACCCTTGTGAAAACTCACCATTCTCTAGCTATTTAGTGTATAATTTAACTATGCACAAATGAATGTTGTAGTACCTCTTATGTGAAAAGTTCTGTTTTCTCCCTATATCCTTTCATTTGAAGTATATTGAGCATATAATCCAAAGAATACAATGTTTTCAAGAGATTTTTCACAAGCATAATTGTGATGGTTAACTTTATGTGTCAACCTTACTGGCCATGGGGTACCCAAATGAAACAATTCTGGGTGTATCTGTGAGGATGTTTCCAGACGAGATTAGCACTTGAATTACAGACTCAGCAAAGGAGATTGCTCTTCCCAAGGTGGGTGTTCATCATCCAGCCTATTGACAGCTGGGATATAACAAAAGTCAGAGAAAGAAAGAATTCATCCCTTTTTCCTGCCTCACTGCTTGAGGCAAGACATCTCATCTCATATTCTTTTGCCTTGGACTGGAAGTTACACTACTGTGTCCCTTGTCCCTCAGGCCTTTTGGACTTGGGGCTGAATTATACCATTGGCTTTCTTGGTTCTCCAGTTTGTGGAGAGCCACCTTATGGGACTTCTCAGCCTCCATAACTGTGAAAGTCAATTTCTCATAATTAATAAGCAGACAAACAATAAAACAAATAAACACACACTACTTGTCCTGTTTCTCTAAAGAATCCTAATACAATGATGATCATTCTTTCTCCTCACATTTGTTCAAATGAATTAAAAAAAAATATCGTCAGGTGTTTTAGAAATATATTTCCCAAAATAATATATTTTTAAAACTACACATAATGCTTAACTAGTTTTTTATGCCATAGGAAAAAAATACTATCAATAAGTATATCAAAAACAGTCCTTTTAAGAAGTTTTAATTAGCAAGTTACAGAGATTATATTTTTCTATTAAGAACTATGTAATTCTCATTTCTTATCCCAACATAATATTCATTTTTGTAAGTGAACTATTGGGACTTCATCAAGATAAGAAGCTTTTGCACAGCAAAGGATACAGTCAACAAAACTAAAAGACAACCTACAGAATGGGAGAAGATATTTGCAAATGACCTGTCAGATAAAGGGCTAGTTTCCAAGATCTATAAAGAACTTATTAAACTCAACACCAAAGAAACAAACAATCCAATCATGAAATGGGCAAAAGACATGAAGAGAAATCTCACAGAGGAAGACATAGACGTGGCCAACATGCACATGAGAAAATGCTCTGCATCACTTGCCATCAGGGAAATACAAATCAAAACCACAATGAGATCCCACCTCACACCAGTGAGAATGGGGAAAATTAACAAGACAGGAAACAACAAATGTTGGAGAGGATGTGGAGAAAAGGGAACCCTCTTACACTGTTGGTGGGAATGTGAACTGGTGCAGCCACTCTGGAAAACTGTGTGGAGGTTCCTCAAAGAGTTAAAAATAGACCTGCCCTACGACCCAGCAATTGCACTTTTGGGGATTTACCCCAAAGATACAGATGCAATGAAACGTCGGGACACCTGCACCTCGATGTTTCTAGCAGCAATGTCCACAATAGCCAAACTGTGGAAGGAGCCTCGGTGTCCATCGAAAGATGAATGGATAAAGATGTGGTTTATGTATACAATGGAATATTACTCAGCCATTAGAAACGACAAATACCCACCATTTGCTTCAACGTGGATGGAACTGGAGGGTATTATGCTGAGTGAAGTAAGTCAATCGGAGAAGGACAAACAGTGTATGTTCTCATTCATTTGGGGAATATAAATAATAGTGAAAGAGAATATAAGGGAAGGGAGAAGAAATGTGTGGGAAATATCAGGAAGGGAGACAGAACATAAAGACTCCTAACTCTGGGAAACGAACTAGGGGTGGTGGAAGTGGGGGAGGGTGGGGGGTGGGGGTGAATGGGTGATGGGCACTGAGGGGGGCACTTGACGGGATGAGCACTGGGTGTTATTCTGTATGTTGGTAAATTGAACACCAATAAAAAATAAATTTATTAAAAAATATTCATTTTTGTAAAAGACTCATAGTTTTATTTCATAGTTCAGTTTTTAAGTTTCCAAAGACGCAGATGAATTAGGAACAAATGTTTTTTTAAGTTTTTTTTTTTTATTTATGATAGTCACAGAGAGAGAGAGAGAGAGAGAGAGAGAGAGAGAGGCAGAGACATAGGCAGAGGGAGAAGCAGGCTCCATGTACCGGGAGCCCGATGTGGGATTCGATCCCCGGTCTCCAGGATCGCGCCCTGGGCCAAAGGCAGGCGCCAAACCACTGCACCACCCAGGGATCCTGAATTAGGAACAAATTTTAAACTAAATCAATTACAGAATAAAGATAACATTTATTTTATTATTTTTTAAAGATTTTATTTGTTTATTCATGACAGACAGACACAGAGAGAGAGAGAGAGGAGAGAGAGAGAGAGAGAGAGAGAGAGAAAGCCAGAGGCACAGGCAGAGGGAGAAGCAGGCTCCATGCAGGGAGCCTGATGTGGGACTCGATTCCAGGACTCCAGGATCAGGCCCTGGGCCAAAGGCAGGCGCTAGACTGCTGAGCCACCCAGGGATCCCCAAAGATAACATTTAAATTAGCGTTGTCTACATATTCCTACATATTAACAAATGATACCTGTGATCACTGACCTACTAAAAATGTATCTTTCTTAATCACTTCTCTAATCTTTGCCATGGCTTTTAATTGGTCTTGAGTGTCCTGAAAATGTTTATTTGTTATTGTTTCCTGAAGTCTCTGAAAGGGCTCAAGATATTATTTCGCTGCTATATACTCTAACGGCCACACCAAGTAAAAGCTCATTTCCTACACCTGGAAGTTCAACAGTACATCTAAAGAATTTGTTAAGTGGCTTTATCCTCCTAGGTTCTGGCTTACTAGATTCAGGGAAGTATCCACTATCTACTTAATATCAAACACGTGATGCTGAGACATAAAGAATGGAATCTAGAATCACAGTTCCCCAGTTTGTACTCAGATTGCACAATGAGGGGAATATCAGTGTGGGGTTCAGCAAGCCAGCAGGTGGTTCAAGCCACTCACATTCACATAGTGTGCAGTGAAGGACTGCCTGCCATTGGAATGAGTCATCTAAATAGCATACCCCTGTATTTGCTAAAGAGGCTACCTTCTTTACTTTTGGAATCACTGCCATTCTATTTCTCAATTTATTTATCTATTTATAAAAGATTTTATTTATTTATTCATGAGAGAGTCAGAGAGATAGGAGGAGGGAGAAACAGGCTCCCCGTGGAGAGGACTTGATCCCAGGATCCCAAAGGCAGACACTCAACCACTGAGCCACCCAGGCATCCCCATTTCTCAATTTAAATGAGGAATCATGTCTTTATCTAAAAGTAGTGCCCTTACAAGAAAAGATAGAGCTAGTTCACTCTTCTTCTGCCATGTAAGGATATACAAAGGCGAAGGCCATTTGTAAGCCAGGAAGAGGACTCTCACCAGACCCCAATCAGCACAGCACCTGATCTATTCCCCCTGACTAACATTCCAAACTCCATTGTCTTGCTCTACTTTTTCCTGTAACATTCATTGCCCTCTATCATATTTCAGAATTCACTTACTTTTGCACATATTGTTCCCCCAAGAATTTAACTCTACAAGAACAGAAATCTTTGTCATTTTTTTAAACTTCAGTTCAATTAACATGTAGTGTATTATTAGTTTCAGAGGTAGAATTCAGTGATTCATCAGTTGCATACAACACCCAGTACTCATTAATTCAGGTGCCCTTCTTAATGCCTAACACCTAGTGACCCCATCCCCCTACCCACCCCCTACCCTCCAGCAGTCCTCAGTTTGTTCCCTGTAGTTAAGAGTCTCTTATGGTTTGCCTCCCTCTCTGTTTTCTTCTTGTTTTATTTTTCTTTCCCTTCCCCTATGTTGTTTCTTAAATTCCACATATGAGTGAAACCATATGCTACTTTTCTTTCTCTGACTGGCTTATTTTGCTTAGCATAATACCTTCTAGTTCTATCCATGTCATTGCAAATGGCAAGATTTCTTTCTTTTTGATGGCTGAGTAATATTCCACTGTGTATATATACTACCCCCTCCTTATCCATTCATCTGTTGATAGACATCTGGTATCTTTCCATAGTTTGGCTATTGTGCACATTGCTATCGTAAAGATTGGGATGAAGGTGCCCCTGCACCATTTGTTGAAGAGACTGTATTTTTTCCATTGGGTATTCTTTCCTGCTTTGTGGAAGATTAGTTGACCATAGGGTTGAGGGTCCATTTCCGGGTTCTCTATTCTATTCCACTGATCTATGTGTCTGTTTTTGTGCCAGTACCATACTGTCTTGATGATTATAGCTTTGTAATACAGCTTGAAGTCCAGGAATTGTGATGCCTCCACCTTCGGTTTTCTTTTTCAACAGTCCTTTGGCTATTTGGGCTCTTTTCTGGTCCATACAAACTTTAGGATTGTTTGTTCCAGCTCTGTGAAAAATGTTGATGGAATTTTGATCAGGGTTGTGTTGACTCTGTGGATTGCTTTGGGTAACATGGATATTTTAACAATATTTGTTCTTCCAATCCATGAGTGTAGAATGTTTTTCCATTTCTTTGTGCTTTCCTCAATTTCTTTCATAAGTATTCTCTAGTTTTCAGAGTACAGATCCTTTACCTCTTTGGTATCTTGTGGTTTGGGTGCAATTGTAAATGGGATTAATTCCTTGATTTCTCTTTCTTCTGCCCCATTGTTAGTGTATAGAAATGCAACCAACTTCTGTGCATTGATTTTATATCCTGCCACTTTGCTGAACTCCTGTATTAGTTCTAGTAATTTTTTCTGGAGTCTTTTGGGTTTTCTACATAGAGTATCATGTCATCTACAAAGAGTGAAAGTTTGACTTCTTCTTTGCTGGTTTGGATGCATTTTAAGAAATCTTTGTCAGTTTTGTTTACTAATACATTTTGCATACCTACAGCAGAACCTAGCATCTAGTTAATGCTCTATAAATATTTGTCAAGTGATCGAATCTCAGTCTTTCTCTTTTGTCCCTAATAGTTCGTAATGTGTGGCTTAAAATTTGCAGTTTATCCTTTCTGGTCACCTCTCTGCTTTTGGAAAATGCCCTGTATGGAAAACTATATATTCTTATAAATAAATAACTTTCTCATGAGTTCTACCATAAAAGTTTATTAACAATCCAAGCCCATTATAATCACTGCCTCCTCAAAGCCAGTTTTTTTTTTTTTTTTTTTTTTTTTTTTACTAGAATCTCTATAGTTAATTTAGCTGTTTGATACCTGTTAAGAAGATCCCTCCGGGATGCCTGGGTGGCTCAGCGGTTTAGTGCCACCTTCAGCCTAGGGCCTGATCCTGGAGACCCGGGATTGAGTCCCATGTCGGGCTCCCTGCGTGGAGCCTGCTTCTTCCTCTACCTATGTCTCTGCCCCCCACCCCCCTCTCTCTCTGTCTCTCATGAATAAATAAATAAAATCTTAAAATAAAAGATCTCTCCCTACTTTACCATATGTAACTATCACCAAAATAAAATACCATCATTTTCTCATTGAAACTTTCATTTAAAATCTCTGAATTGCCTTATAAACTCAGCTTTTCATATTTTAAAAATTGGTGGTAACACAATATTCTAGGCCTAAAGATTATCTGTAGATTTCAGTGACATGTGCTTTTTCTCTCCTGTTTGTTTGCTTTGGTTTTGGTTTTTACTGTGTTTGATTCCTACCAGTACAAAATTGTGAGTAACTGGTAAGAGAGGAAAAAAACTTTAAGCAACTGAAATACTCATATTTTGCTCCCAAGACAACACCAAAATCTCATTTCAGTTTTGAAATAACAAACAGATCTCTTGTCTTCCCTGGTCTTGATTTCTCTGTTGTGAATGCCAGTTAGCACACCATCTTGTTCTGGGGTAGGCTTTGATGATATTTGTGCTCCTCCCCAGGGCCTTTCACCTCTTGCCTTTATTATGCACTTCACCAACCCCCAGGGATATGTAACCTAGAAGCCACTGAATTTCTATTTTCTAATTTCCCTGTAGTTAAAAATAAGCCAAGCAGACCGCCCAAAGATAAAGATCTAAAACTGAGTCCCCTGTCCTCTATCGGGGTACAGCCAAGGCACTCTAACAATCCAAATGGTTTCATGCAATATCAATGCAAAAAAATTGCATAACCAAGGCTTAAAGGAATATGACGGGCCTCCTGGTATTAAAAAAAAAAAAAAAAAAAAAAACCTGTCCTCTGGTATTAAAAACACCAAAGGACTCGCATACAGCTGAGTTTAATAAACCATTTTTCAATGTATGCTTCATATAGAGACATTTCCAGTGTGTGTCTCACGCTATAATGCTCAACAGCTGTAACTGTAACCCTCAATGTGTTCCATATGGAGCTGTGGTTATAATCGGCTCCTTCTGTGAAAGGCTCTCTTGGACTTCTTCTGTAATTAGGATTAAAATGCGCTGAGGGCCCACAGGAGATGCGAGAGAGGCCTTTTATTTCAGTCATTATCATTTCTCTCAGGCAAGATCACCTTTCAGAAAAAGCTGTGTAGATTCTGTCTCTAATCTTCACCAAAAGAGGTTCAGCTTGTTAAACGAAATTTCTTCTTTTTTTTTTCTTTTCTTTTTTTTTATAATCCGAAAATGACTTTGAGGAAGCAAGCTTTAGCAGAGTAGCAATTGTTCATTGCTCTACAAAAAGATGCTGCTAGGACAACAGGGAGATGGGGTTTTTGTAAGAAAATTAATAAATGTGAACTTCATTGAGAAGAGCACACACAGGAACTTAGAAAGAAAACTCACAGGTCATTTTAATGAAATAATACTCCCCTCAAACATTATCTATGACAAGGCAATTATGTAAATTAATATACACTGAAGGCTTGAAAGATCTCAATAAAAGAGCTACCAGAAATCAACTATGTGTGCAGAAGCAAAATTCATAAAAGAAATGGATGGATTACTTGACTACTAAAACTGTAAAGCTTCTATATGACAAAACACTAGAAATAAAATTAAAATGCAAACAAACCTGGGATAGAGAGAGGAGATTGCAATATATATATATATATATATATATATATATATATATATATATACTGAAGTTTAATATCTTCTGTATAGAAAAACATACAACTCGATAAGGATAAAAATATATAAAATACTTCCATAGAAAATTTAGTAAAGCCAAAGGATAGGAACCTCACAAAGAACACCAATAAATATAACCAACAAAGTTAAACCTCATAATTAATCAGAGAAACTCAAATTAAAACAGATCAGTTTCCACCATTAAATGGGTACAGAATTAAAACAATTTTTTAAAGATTTCTTTTATTTACATTTATTTATTTATTTGAGAGTGAAAGTGAGCATGAACAGGGGTAGGGGCAGAGGGAGAAGCAGACTCCCTGCTGAGCAGGGAGCCCAACATGGGGCTGGATTCCAGGACCCTGGATCATGACTGGAGCCAAAGACAGACACTTAACTGCTTAACAGACTGAGGCACCCAGGCACCCCCAAACAATTTTTTAAAGAAGTATTTCTGAGGAGTTTTTCTTTTTAAAAAGGTGCTTTGAGGAACTAAAAAAAAAATGAGGGTCTTCCAATATGATAAGAGTGTCAGGAAGAAAGACTAGAAGGAAATCAAAAGGAAAATTTGACAATAAATATTTAAAAAATTAAGATTATACCTATCTCCTTATAGGAGGAGGACATTGAGAGGACGTGACTGCTAGCTGACCCATGAGCCAGACCCAAGCAATTGGAAGCCCCTCACCCTTTCCCCTGTCCTTGCAATGTACATTCTGCCCACAGTTTCCATAGTAGGAGCCAGTTTCAAGGATGCAAACTCAAGAGAGCAATGTGGTGTTGAAACCATCTGGACTAGATACATGACTGAACCTAGTTAAGGCCTTTATATACATTTTTAAGATCTGGCAGGTGGGTGTGGAGATTTACTTATCTTATGGCATCTAAGAGGAGCCCTGTATGCAATTTCCCTTGCTTATGAAACTGCCAGCCAACGATCTGGTCTCTTCAGTTTCTCTTTGCCCACCATGTACTGGATCAGTTTCAGATTTCATTTGGGAAACTCGCATATTTGCAAAGTAACACCCCTTGACCGAGCAATTCCACAATTAGGAAAAATGTAATTTTGTGCCTCTAATTTGAAGTTTAATATTGAAATTTACATTTTTGATATTTAAATCTTTTGGGGGAACCTGTGTGGCTCAGTCAGTTAAGCGTCTGCATCCGGCTCAGGTCATGATCCCAGGGTCTTGGGATTCAGCCCCATGTTCGGCTCCCTGTTCAGTGAGAAGCCTGCTTCTCCCTCTTGCTCTGTCTGCCGCTCACCCTGCTTGTGCTCACTCTTTCTCTCTGTAAGATAAATAAATAAAAATCTTTAAAATAGTAAAATTAAAAAATTAATCTTTTTATGTTTAAGTTTATAACTTAATGAATTATTAAAATTTTAATAAATAATATTCATATTCATTTAAGTGGATTCAAAACACCTAAACTAATTCATTTCTTAATACAACATCCATATTTTCTTGAAAATAATATGGAAAAGGAAAAACATTACTTCATAATTTTTCTCTTCCTCATCCTCATTGTCATGTACTTTCCATTTCTTTCCTGCTAAGGACTGGGCTTCATTATCATCAAGGTGAGAAAGGACAGCATGAGAGTAACCCAAATGTTAGGCAACTTGAGTTAGCAACTGACTCTGCCTCTTACTACCTGTGCATCTGGGGTAAGTCTTCTAGCCATGGTCAACTTTGGTTTCCTCCTTTGGCCACTTGGGAATAATCATGCACTCTAAGTCCTAGAACAGGTACAAGAATTACATGAGATACTACCTACTGGTCACTTAGCACAGAACTTGCCTCAAAATGAACACTTAATGAAGGGTAATTCTTATATAAAATGTGTATAAATAAGTATTATGCATGCTTTATATGTTACTGACTACTGATGCCTTAAATGGGGGATTCTTCAATTCCATTGCTGGGCAGCCTGGGTAGCTCAGCAGTTTAGTGCTGCTTTCCGCCTGGGGTGTGATCCTGGAGACCCGGGATCGAGTCCCACATCGGGCTTCCTGCATGGAGCCTGCTTTTCCCTCTGCCTGTGTCTCTGCCTCTCTCTCAGTGTGTGTCTCTCATGAATAATAAATAAATAAAACCTTTAAAAAAATAAGATTCCATTGCTAATATAATATTGAAATTCTGGTCCATCGCATATAAAACTAGCACTGTCTCATCTTTATAATGAATTGTGGTAGTGTGGAAAATTGTCCGTAACAGTGAAATTTTTGAAAAAAATAAGTTCCTATAAGATGAGATTCATTAAGTAAATTATTATGTCTATATAGTATGGACACTATGCACCTATTAAAATTATGTTATAGATGAGTCTTAAATGTATTTAATGGATGTTTACAGGCTCTTGTTTTCTCATCTATGAAACTACAAGTTAGAGATTATTCTTTGTCACTATTTTTTACATTTTTGCTGTAGATTTCATTGTAATTTAGTTTTTTAGTTTGCTATCAGAGTGGATTTGAAGGTCTTTTGCTCAAACTGAAGGAAAATAGATGAGAGTGAATAGGAGAGATCATCACAATAACTAGATTTTCAGGAAATAGTGAAGAACATTCCATCTGTAGTACTGCAGGAATGTGAATGATGCCTTGGTGTTGTGCAATATGGCAGCTCTATGGTGACTCCACCTGCTTTTGGTAGGAGAAGCTCTTTCACAGTACATGCAGTTAATGCTTGGACTGATTTGTCCAATCAAAATGACATCAATAATCTGAAGCTTGCTTCAGCAACCAGCAGCAGAAACTCAATAGCATTTGCCCATCCCATCTAGCAGAAGAGAAAATATTTTGTTTTAGAAATATGTATTTAATCTTGTCAGTGTCTGGAAAATCAGGCAGAAAAAAAAACAGAAAAGAAATCACACAATCTTATAACAACCACCTCAAAATTCAGAAGATGATACCAAACAAATAAAATAAATACCAAATAGTTAACATTGGTTAACTCTTCAATTATAGAAAGTTCATCCTGAGTGGGCATCCAGTCCCTTCTCCCTGAATCTCTTTCCCTCTTTTAGCTCTTTGTTGCTTTTTTTTTTTTTTTTTTTAAGATTTTATTTATTCATGAGAGAGAGGCAGAGACACAGGCAGAGGGAGAAGCAGGCTTCACGCAGGGAGCCCGATGTGGGACTCAATCCCAGGTCTCCAGGATCACACCCCGAGCCAAAGGCAGATGCTCAACCACTAAGCCACCCAGGCGTCCCATCTTTGCTGCTTTTTTACCTGGTCTCCAGGGTCCCAGATTCATCCTCCCATAGCCCCTTATGGTAAAGGCAGAGGAATGTCCTAGGTCTGGAGAGAAAAAAGCAACATCTGCAAAGCCAGGCAGCTAAAAGCAGTCAAACCCTTCTCTAGGCCAAAAGGTCAGAAACAGAAAAGTCTGAGTTAAAAATTGGGGATCAGAAATTCTGGGATGGGGCCTGGCAACATGTGTTTTCACAAGCCCTCCAGGTGATTCTGATGCCCTAAAATTTGAGAACTACCCATCCATCCCATTTTGTTGCCTCACTCCATCTTGAGCTCAATCAGAACAGGTACAGTCACAAAGATATCTCGGTAGCATCCTTTGAAAATCTCCCTACTCATTTTTCTCTCTTATCTCTACTTATGAGAAGCTATCCTCACCTGAATAACATATTAAATTAGTTAGTGACATTTATTCTGCCACAATTGTGTGTTTGTGTTTTACTCAGACAGAGGGAGTCAACTGAGAAATAGAAGCTTGATGTCCTTGAGATTTTAAATATGCCTTCTAATGTTTTGAGTGTCACATCTGGAAATAGAGTACCTACACTGCATTAACATGTTCTGTTTCTTTTTTAAAAATATTTTTTAAAAATGTATTTATTCATGAGAGAGACAGAGAGAGAGAGGCAGAGACATAGGCAGAGAGAGAAGCAGGCTCCCTGCAGGGAGCCCGATGCAGAACTTGATCCCAGGACCCCGGGATCTTGACCAGAGCTGAAGGCAGACACTCAGCCACTGAGCCACTGTGGCATCCCAACATGTTCTGTTTCTTTCCTACAGCTTCTTCGAGTAGTTCACCCCTCATTCCAGTGTTAGAGTTCCTAGGACAATTAATTCAGCATCTATTTCATTACAACTCATTCTTAGAGTACATTAAATGCATTCTCAAGCATTTGGTGTTGATCTCTCCCTTTTTAGCGTGGTTAGTGCCAGTGAAACTTAGATGTGATCTCCTAATGATGAAGGACTCCAAAGTGTGCTTCATTTCTAAGAGCCTAATAACTAAAAGTCAGGGAGGGAAAAAATCCTTGGGTTTTTGAGCCACTGCTGTGGTACTTGCTAATAGGTCCCACTGTAGCATTTTGTGTATACCATAGTCTTAGATGTCCTGGCCACCCTTTAAGGTGCTTTATTTGCTCAGGGATGGGAAAAGCAACATTTAATAATTTAGCTATAGCCTGAGAGTTGAAACATTTTCCAAAGGAGCTCATATCAGATTGATACAACTGAGTACTGAAGTCTGCTTTTATTAAGTGAAAGTCATACAATCTTTGCAATTAGGTTCACAGAATGAATTTATCCATAAGGGAGTTGCTTTCCTTCTGATGGCATTCTATCCAGAAAGCGGTCTCCAGTTAATACCCATGGCAGGTTGCAAGGAACGACATAATACACACTCTGCCCTCAATGAAGTACACATTGCTTCTTCAGCACGGGAATCATTTTCCACTTCAATCTAGGAACAAAACATATGGCTCTATGTGCTTTCCTCTCCAGATCACTGAAACATAGAAGCACAAGGCTGCTTTCTGGCTTTTGCAGCAGGAACTAAAATATTGGGCTTAAAAAACTCTCCACAGAAATATACACTATAGATTGCTCATAATTAATTACCATAAGGCAGCTGAATAGCCTGATTCAATTTCATAAATGTTTAAGGTGAGGGAGCAGCTGCCAGGCCTGTCAACAAGATGATGGTTCAGTGACTCTCACTGTTATTTGGCATCATTTATTGGTTGAACTGTTGTGTCCTGTGGGTTAGAATATAGGCCTTTTGCTCTCTATACCAGAGTCTCCTACTTATCCTCACTCCAGTTCTCCAAAATTCCAGCATCTCATTGGGATTCCACAGGTAGAAATTCAAGGGAATGCTGCTCCCATCTCCATAAACCTCAGGGTAGAATTTCAAAGATCAGAGGTTTCATGGGGAGGGGGTATACACACTAGAAGCTTGTTCTCTGCCCCATTTTCAACATGTCCTGTCATGCAGCCTTCCCACCCTATCTTTGCTAACCACACAGTCACTTACCAAACACATGGATTTGACCCCAGGACTTCAAATTCACAATAAATACATAGTAAAAATATCCATGGCAGTGTATGATCTCAGTTCAGCAATTTCTTATACTTGAAGGAAATGGGCTTCAGAGTTCACAGTTTTATATAGTATCATTTTGTTTTTGCTTTCAACCTATATTAAAGCAACCTCCATGACACTCTTTTCATACCTTTTTCACACCATGACAAGTGCATAAACTTACCAGGAGGGAGGGGAGGGCAGCCAGCCCACCTTCTCAAAGCCATCCAAGGGTCAGCCATCTGTCCCGCCATCTTGCCTGCTACCTCAGTTGCTTTATTTGAATACATACAAGCACAGACACCAGCTGTCCTCATCTCCTATGACTTCTGACCAACTATAACCTAAAACAAAACTTGGCAAAAACAAAACAAAGAAAGACTGCAGGCAGACAGGACTAAATCAAGAAAAACCTGTGAAGTTGGTAAGGTCTTCCTTGGTTCCCTTTTCCCACTTTCATTTCAGAATCCTCCTTCGTCCAGGCTACCCACACCCTACTAATCCACTCTGCTCTCATTCAATTTCCAGTAGCTGAAGACAATCACTGGGGGATCCTATCTGGGCTCTTCTTCCTGAATTGTACCTGGTTATCTGAATAAGAAAAGTTATCTCCTCCTCACACATGCTATCAAATATTATACATTCTATTTTATTTGTGTCTCTTAGAACCCTGATACCTTCTTGATTCTCTGACAAAAACAGTAATCCAATTAATAAGTACAAATACATTAATGTCAACTTTCTTGAAAAATAGCATCTTCATTTTTCTTAGTTACATCTATTAAGTACTTACTGTGACTACAGCCCTATGCTACAAAAAGGAATAAAATATAGTTTCTGCATTCAAGAAGCTTGCATTCCAACTAGGAAGAAAGGTACACACCAAAACACTATTTAAACAAAAACAAAAACACAGTATAATTAAGTGCAGTAATAGAAATTGGCAAAAACTGATATGGAGACATTGGACAGAAAAAGAAATGAGAAGAATGGACATCTGAAAGTGAAGGCAAAAATAATGGCTAAAGGCCAGTTATTAAAAACAAACAAACAAACAAACAAACAAAAAACTGTGTGTTGTCCTAACGAGTTGGGACTTTCTTTCTTCTGTAAGGGAAAATTTAAATAATTACTTTCTGAATATAACTTGACCCAATGAAAAAACTGTAAATAGAAGGCTTTATGTATTCCCCCATGGGGGGGGGTATGCTTTAGGTCCTGCAGGTCTTTCAGTTACCACTGCCCAGCATAGGCCTTGACCCTCCACTGCCCTGACTCTGTGTTTAGGCAGTACTTTTTAAAATAGAATTTTAAAACATCTTCCAATCTATATAACCCTGTTTTCTCAGAAGATTTGGAAAAAGCCTTTTATACTTCCAACAGAATGAAGTGTAATGTTATATAAATGAAAAGGTTTGGGAGAACCACATTCTTACTTGTTTGCAAACACCAAAATCCATCAATAGACAACACTAAAAGAAAGTATATAATTCAAATTTCATTGACAGCAGATAATTAGCAGATGTCAGATGAAAAAGAATAAAAGTGCATGAAATAAAAGATATATGATAAAAATTATGGTTTAGAAATTAGCAATGAGTATTTTGTTTCTTTAATAAAATGCTTGGAAACCCAGCATGTAAATGTGACAAAGCATAACATTTAACATTATCCATCTCCTTGTGAATTTTTTAAACCACTACACATAATTTTGACAACCACAGCTATGTACTATGGGTAAGTCTAAGCCAAAAAACACAGGAACTGGAGCCAGGGAGTGAAAGGAGGGAGTAGGAGATTGATGTATGGTAAGCTTACGAATAAAAAAAATTGAGGACTTTCCAAAAGTGCAGAACTAGTCAGTCCCATAGCTACATAAAGAAACTCTTAACTAAAATAGACATGCTATTCAGTATTCTGAAATTATAATTGGCCTTCTAGCATTATTTTGCATAGAGTTAGTTTCCCTATTAATCCAGAAATACCTGGTCCAACCAATGCATCTCCCTGTACCCCTAAAATTTGATAAAGATCATTACTTTCTTTAGTATACATGAATTTCAAATTTTGCTGAATGATTTCTTAAACTGCATTCTAAATAGGATTACATGCATTGGCATAGAAGAATGCTAATGAGGAGCTACAGGCAGTTCCCAATTTAAAACTTGATTGCATTCCAAAAATGTATTGGAACTCAGAATGTATCTTCTTGTGGAAATAAATGGTGGATAATTTCCCGGACTGACCCCACCAGTTAAGCCAGGCCATGACATACCTAACCCATCATTCCAATAGCACAGCCTAAATTCTGGGTCCAGACAGCAGGGTCTTTTGGGGAGAGTAAGAGGAAAGCTGACTAGTGAGGTTTGCGCCTCTTTTGTTTGGAATTACTGTTATTATACATTGAATAGGCTAAAAGGGTATTGGCCAGTCTCTCTCCTCCCATTTAATATCTTTCCAGCCCTCCTATTCCTGCTAGTGAAGTGCTCCAAGCTCCAAAACTACCTTCTGTACTCCACCCCAAACCTACCCCATGGCCTTCATGCCAAGAGTTCAGGAGAATGGGAAGCAACAATAGAAAGACACATTTGCCATTAGTCAGATCTGCCACTTACAAGCTTTCTCATTGGCCAAAATTATATTAGTAGCAGCAGTTCCTCTAATTGCTTGTTCTGGCTTTTGGGAGCTTGGATTGTCATTAAGAAAAAAAAAATCAATAACTTTTCAGACATTCTATTCTTGGCACGAAAAGAACCTTGGCAAATGTCCAGATAGTGGAAGTCCCTGCTGCCATCATTTCTTGCTCCTATGCCAGCTTTGAATTGATTTAAGAAAAACTGTCTATGGCTTATGTCTCTCCTTTTCCTTTTCCCTGAATGTTCTTTGGCACTTTTTCTCTAAACGTTCAGTGCTACCTTTAAAAAGGGAGATCTGTATCTTTTGAAGCAGGTGCGTTTGTCCCTGTCCTATTCTGGTCATACGTTCTGTTACTCAAGACCATGTTGTCTTTGCATCCAGTGTGAACTTGAGTCAAGAGGCAAGAGGTGAGGAACAAGCATGGCAGGGAGGGTTTGGCTCAATGCAAACCCTAATGATCGATGGGGGCTACCTGGAAAGTGGCGAATGGGGACTGGCAGAAAAAGGATTCCAAGATCTCAGTTCCAGAGTAAGAGGGCCACGGTTGATTGTTGACTCTGGGAACCCACACACTTATACACACCCTCAATCCCTGGCAGTGTGGAGTCAGACTGATTTGGGTTTATATCCATCCGGTTTTTCCATTTGTTAGCTGTTATGGCAATTGGGTAACTTACTTTTATTAATTTATTTAAAAAATATATTTTATTTATTTATTTGAAATACAGAAAGAGAGAGAGAGAGAACATACAAGCAAGGGGAGCTGCAGGCAAAGGGAGAAGAAGAAGCAGGTTTCCTGCTGAGCAGAGAGCCATACTTGGGGCTGGGTCCCAGGACCCTGGGATCATGATTAGAGCAGAAGGCAGATGCCCAACCAACTGAATCACCCAGGCATCCTACATAATTTACTTTTAGTTTCTTCTTTTGAAAATTTGAGATAAAATCTACACCAAAGAACCCTTGTGATAAATAAAGTTAATATTTGTAAGGATACAAAAATTCCAAATTATTAATTCTTATCTCCTTCACTAACAGTCTGCCATTCTTTTAATCAGCTCAATTAACAAATACTGGTCTTGGCTCTCTATAGTCATTTTCTCTTAAATTATTGAGACTTTGGTTATTTAAAATTTAACGAATGGGGCAGCCTGAGTGGTTCAGCGGTTTAGCACCGTCTTCAGCCCAGGGCATGATCCTGGAGACCCGGGATCGAGTTCCACATCGGGCTCCCTGCATGGAGCCTGCTTCTCCCTCTGCCTATGTCTCTGTTTCTCTCTCTCTCTCTGTGTGTGTCTCATGAATAAATAAAATCTTTTTTAAATAAATTAATTAAATTAAATAAAATTTAATGAATGTATTTTTTTTCCTCCACGATGATTATTTGGAGCAGATCATATATCTTTCTTCCACATAATTCCTCACTTCTAACATGCCATTAAGTATAAGATGTCTTGCTTCGAGTTTAGAAAATAGCCTTTAATGGGGGTGGGAGGTTACACATTCAGATTAAATGTACACACCAGCTGTAGTCAAAAATTCCTAATTTTCATAAAGGTCAAAGGTAAGATTTCTAAAAATTCAGCAAACAAGGTAGTTTATCCACTATTTGTTACCTATCAAGAAACAAATTATATAAAGTAATACTATGCTGGCCACCGTCTATTTTCTTTAAGATGTTTAGGTACAAATGGTACAAATCCCCCATACACTTTCCAGGGACCATTCTAGCTTTACTTGGTAAAGCACCACTGGGATGGCCTATAGAGAGTGGCCTTGGAAATAGCTGACCCTGCAGGACACATTTCTGTCTAGGCCCTCCATTCTCGCCAAAATGTGTTCCTGTCCTCAGCCCTAACCACATGTTCCATGAAGCAAGGTAATGGGTTTTAAAAGACCTCCACAGTTGAAAAGCAGTGATCCAGTCCGTACTATATCAGAACACAGTATCACCCTCTCAGGGTGCAACCTCGAGCTCCAACAAGACCTGAGGGTAAGGTGTGATGACTGAACTCTTTGATTTTAGATTTAGGCATCTAATACCAAAGACAGAGTCTAGCACAGATACTCAATACATTTGTCAATGATAAATTCATGGCACAAATGCCACATTCATTCCTGTGCCCAAGAATGCCAAAATGTTCAGATAGTGAAGCAATGATGCAGTCAGTAATTAGAATACCAAAAATTTTAACATCATACATAATCAAACCTAGAAATTCTTCCTTATTTAGTCCTATTATAACAATCAACTAATTTGATTATTTCTATCTCTGACTTAAACTCCCAGGCTGGTTATCCAGCTTACTATTGCCTGGACTTAAGATTTTAATGAATACAGTATTGGTGACCACTTTTAGTATTAGTACGTTTTCTTCAATTTTGATATTTAAGGGGTGCCTGGGTGGCTCAGCGGTTGCAGGATGGAGTTCCACATCAGGCTTCCAACGGGGAGCCTGCTTCTCTCTCTGCCTCTCTATGTCTCTCATGAATAAATAAATAAAATCTTTAAAATAAATTTTGATACTTAAGATTAAAGATTTTAAATAGTCAATTTCCTGGTTGTTACCACAGTGCCCTATAGCACATACCCTATAATTTTAAAGATACAGGTCAAAGATAGCTGAGTGATATCTAACCCTGACTTTTACTTAACAATTTTAATGTCATACATCAGACCCTGAGTAAAAATTTTTGCCAAACAAAAATGGTATTTGTTACACTAAAGTTTGACACATTAATGACAGCCAGAATTTCTCATATTTTCTCTCCCCAAATTCTCTAATATAATTTTATTTCCTGATACTAAAGCATGCAGTTTGTTCAATGTAAAAGCATGAGTGTGTTATTTTTGTCACTAGAGGGCAGGAAATTAAAGTACATTATTTCCAAAACCCTTTAAAGATAAAAGTGTTATATTTGGGGAATCTTAGTGATTTTCTAAAGTGAGAAAATAATCTGGTAAATACATTTAATCCTAGCAAATATTTCATAAACACTAATAAATACAACAAATAATGAGCTCAATTATTTTTGTTTTAATAATTTTCATAGGAAAGAAATACATATTTCTATTGGATGATAATCTCAAGAATGAACATTTCTCCTAACACAATGTCTTCTGTTTAATATTTTCATTTGCTGTAAAACAGTCCCTTCTTTCTGCTATGATTATTCATCATGCAATGTGTTTCTTTTCTCAGAAGTTTATTTAATCTTGTTAAATGTTCAGTTAGTGGTTTAAATTTTATCTTTTTAAAAATTATTTATTTTAAAAATATTTTTTAAATTTATTCATGAGAGACACAGAGAGAGAGGCAGAGACACAGGCAGAGGGAGAAGCAGGCTTCACACAGGGAGCCCGACGTGGGACTCGATCCCAGGCCTCCAGGAGCACACCCTGGGCTGAAGGCAGCGCTAAACTGCTGAGCCACCCGGGCTGCCCATGGTTTAAATTTTAAATTATGGAACTCTGTCCATTGATTTCCAGTCACCTTCTGAATGGCTTTCCAGGTGCTCATCCAATAACTGGCTCACCTGTGAGTAACTCTTTGCATGAGACCTTTAGGTAAATACCCTGAGAGGTGTTTGCACACCTAACATTTCTGGAAGTATCCACTACATGGAACAGACAGAGCTGTCCTTTCTTACATCCCACAAATTCAAAACACGAGGCTAAAGTTAGAAATTCAAATAACAAAACAATAGGAAAATGATCACAAGAGAAATCTGTGGGCAGAGAATTCAAATCAGGTGATCTAAGGCTTCCACTGATCACTTGTCTCAAACCTAGTGTGGTGGACAGAATAATAGCCTCTTGGAACCTATGAATATGTTATCTTCCATGGCAAAGGGCTTGCAGAGATGATTAAGGCTAGTGATCTTAAAATGGAGAGATTTTCTGGATTATCCAGGTGAACCAGTTTAGTTCCATGAACTCAATTTCAGAGGAAGGAGGCAGAAGGAAGGGAGCCAGAAGCAGGAGATGGAAGACAGAGGGGAAGCCAGAACAGAAGTGTGAGAGGGGACTGACCATTGCCGGCTTTGTAGAAGAGGCAGGGCCACAAGCCAGCAGGACCTCTGAGTGGCCCTCAGCTGAGACAACAACCTGAATGAGCAAGGAAATGAATTTTCCCTTAGAGCCTTCAGAAAGGCACACAGCCTGCAGAAACCTATATTTTAGCTCAGTGAAACCTGTGTTGGGCTTTTGATCTACAGAACTGTAATGTAATTTATTTGTGTCAGTTAGCTCTTACGTTTGTGGGAATTTGTTGTGGCAGCCCTAGGATGCATCAGGCCACTCCTGAAGGGATGGAAGCATTGCCCTTTCCAGGTCCCATTCAGTGCCTTCCTTAGTTTTGCATTCACAGATTCTGGAACATCATGTTTTTCAGCTTACCTACAACTTGGCTAAGCCTTTCTGTAGGAGACGGTACCTGAGTCTTGTAGGAGTTAGCCAAAAGAAAAGGGAGTCATTCCAAGCAGAAGGGACAGTGACCAGAATTATATGCCTATGTCATGTGGGAAGGAAGTGAAGGCTGCCCTGTCTTTTGAAGCATAAAATGAGGCAAGGCACACAGAGAGTGAGGCTGAGGAGGTAGCCCAGAGCTAAACCAGGAAAATAAATACCATGTTAAATACCACCTGAAACTGTGGGCAACGGGGAGCCATTGGTGAACTGGTGGGCAGAATTTTAAACAGTGTTTAAGATTGAGCTACAAGAATAGTCACTTATAAAGCACAATCTCTTTTTTTTTTTTTGCCAAAATTAGATGCTTTCATTTTATTTTTTTTATTTAAAAGAATAGTTTAATTGAACACCAATAAAACTATTCTTTTAAATCAAAATAAAAACATCTAATTTTGGCAAAAAAAAAAAAGATTGTGCTTCATAAGTGACTATTCTTGTAGCTGTCAGGGAAAAAAAGATGCATGGGAAATATTAGAATATTCGTGCAGAAGCTCAGGTAAGATACAATGCTCACCTAAGACATTGATAGGAAGGATGGTTGTTTGAGGATGAATCCAAAAGGTATTTAGCTCATGAAATCAGCAGAACCTAGTAACTGTTAGATATGAGCTTTGGGTGAGAGTAGGGCCATGCCTAACTCCGAGAGTCTGAGTAAATGGTAGTATCTCCAACAGAGATGAAAATATATAAAAGGAGGAGGTGTCTAGTGGAAAAGAATGTGCTATTTGGGGCAAATACTATGGAATTTGAGATGTCTATGGTATACCAAGGATGAGCTATCTAGCACTCAGCTGGACTTTCGATCTGAAATTCAGAGATGTCTTTTATAAGTATGAATATGCAAGTTATCAATGTATGGCAGATGGGGAGTTGTGAAAATACTAAGTGGCAATGATTCCCAGAAAGAATATGTAGAATGAAAAGAAATAAGAATCTCAAGTTAAACCTTTGAGCACACAATATTAGAGCCATGGAGAGAAAAAAGAACCCACAGAGGGACCAGATAAAGGAAAAGAAGTGGGTAGAGTGTGGTGTGACCGAAGTTAAAAAAGAAGCGAGATTCCAGTAAAAGGAGGTGGCTTGCAATAAGGTAAGCCCTACGACATGTCCTCGAATCCAGCATTAAGGAAGCCATGGGTGATGGCACTCCCTGTAGCACAAAGTTGAAGCCAGTTACAGAGAAATGAGGAGTATATAGCCTATGACAAAATCAAGAGTGCTATTTCTTCCTTAATATTGATTATATTTTAGCTCTGACATCTATTCATTGCCTTACCAGGATATGGAATCTTGCCTGTTTCATTAAAACTAAAGTTTGCTGAGCAACCTATTTAATGCAATACAGTGATAAAGGAAACTATAGAGAAGACAAAGTTACAGGAATATGTAGGGTTTCCCTTAAGGAACTTAGAATTAAAAGGCAAAATAATGCATAATAAAAGCAATAGTTGGTCTTTATTGAACATTGTCAATGTGCTAGGCACTAATTTCATGAACTCTTTTCATCTTTATAACAAACCATTAATAAGTCATGATTATGGTCCTTGTTTTTTTTTTTTTTTTCAAATGAAGAAACTGAAGCACAGAAAAATTATGTAACTTGCCCAAGGTCACTCACCTAGTAAATATTCACATAAGAATTCAACGCTGAGAGATATGTCTCCAGAGTGTGTGCATTTAACTATTATAAACTGCAACTACAAGGAAAAGTCCAACAAAATAGGAGTCAGGGAGAGGAAGCAAGAAGCACTTCAGGTGTTCAGAGGAAAGAGAGTAACTTCTGCCTGGGGGAACCAGAAAGGAGTCCATGAGGATGTGGACATTTGGGTAAACCTTAATGGACACATGAGGACACTGTGCTGAAAGTGAGGGCAACTAAGCTAAGGAAGGTAGATGATCAAAGGTCCAGAGGTGGAGATGGGATTGCACGTGGGATGCACAAAGCATAATCGTGTCTGATTTGCTGTAAAAAGACAAAGAGGAGAGCAATAGGGCTAAAAATGAAGCATGGCCAGAATGTGGAAGAAGCTATTAGGCTTTTTAAAAGTCATCCCTCTACCAAAAAAAAAAAAAAAATCTACAAATGATTTTGAAAGGGTTAAGAATATGATTGGTATTATATTTTTGGAGGAATAAATTCAGTAGCAATGTTTAGGGAGAGCTAAAATACCATCTCTCTTTAATCCTGTGTACCTCCTCAAATTGTCTTATCAGAAGTTATTCAGAAATTTGTATTAGTCTCCTATGGCTGTGAAAACAAAGTACTGAACTTGGTGTTTAAAAACAACACATATTTATTCTTTTATGGTTTGGGAGGTCAGAAATTCAAAATGGGCTGAAATCAAAGTGTTAGCAGGGCCATACTTCCTCAAGAAACTAGGGGAGAATCCATTTCCTTGCTCTTTCTGGTTTCTAGGGTTGTATTTTTGCATTCTTTGACTTGTGATCCCCTCCATCTTCAAAGCCAGTAGTGTAGCATCTTGCTTCAGTGGTCACATTGTCCTCCTTCTCAGTTGCAAATCTCCATAAAATGTTATGCCTCGGGCAGCCCTGGTGGCTCAGTGGTTTAGCGCTGCCTTCAGCCCAGGGTGAGATCCTGGAGACCTGGGATCGAGTCCCATGTCAGGCTCCCTGCATGGAGTGGAGCCTGCTTCTCCTTCTGTCTGTGTCTCTGCCTCTCTCTCTCTCTCTCTCTCTCTCTCTCTCTCTCTGTCTCTCTTGCATAAATAAATAAAATCTTTTTAAAAAAAACGTTATGCCTCATTCTTGTAAGAATACATCTGATTGCATTTAGGGCCCTGCTGGATATCTAGGATCATCCTCACCTAAAATCCTTAATTTAATCGCATCTGTGACATCCTTTTTTTGCCATAAGAGGTAACACTCACAGTTATGTTCTAGAGATTAAGGCTTGGATATCTTTGGAGGCCATTATCCAGCCTAGAACAACATCCATTTGAAACAATAATTCCAGATCCTTTGGCCTGTTTTTCCTCCTTGTCCTTGAGTAAATGAATGAATGATGACAAAAATATTATCATCCAATTAGAAGAGTGGTCCTGAATTAGCAGTGGGATATGGGGAATATCCACCCCTGTGGTGCTACAGGAAGGAAGGAAGGAAGGAAGGAAGGAAGGAAGGAAGGAAGAAAGGAAGGAAAGAAGGAAGGAAATATTGACATCATTTGGTTAGTGAGATGCCCACTACAGTTCAAATGGAAGTGGATGATTTACTTAGAAAACATATTGGTGGAAGGCGAATGAGACTACTATTCAGGTATATTAGAGTACAGACACTGCCATCACCTAGGACCAAGCTGGCTGAAGACAGAGAATTTGACAGGAAAAATCAGTGAGGAAGGGCTTGTATTAGGGCATGGATCTATTATAGGACCAAGTACAGAGCCACTAGTTGCAGCTGAGGTACATGGAAAGGAGAGGAGTCCTAAGCTGAAAGAAGTTCTGAAAACTGGGATGCCATGAAGAATGGATTTATGAAGAAGAGGTTAGTTCAGCCCCTGTCATGATGATCAGAAATTCTGAATGTGAAATAACTAGTTCATGAAACTTTACAACATAATTGGCTCATCTTTTGCTGTATTTTCTCTATTTTTCACAATTTTTTGCAAAATTTTTTCTTCCTTTTATGTTGCTGTATGCAACATAAGTGCACAATGTCTAATAATTGTGAATCAAAAAGGCAACTAATTTGTACTAAGGAAATGCTTATTAGTGGAAAAAATATTGCTAGAGGAGATCAAGCCTTTGGGGATTGAATTACAATGATCTTCCATAAAGCATTCATTTCATTTGGGCCAGAATCAAAACTGGAAATAAAATAGTGGCTTTCTATAAATACCTGAAGAAAAATTTAAAGAAATTCTCTTCAGCTGAAATGCATAAGATTTTACCATATTGATAAATGCCCAGAATGGAAATGGGAGTTACCTACTTTGGACACCCATAGTAGGATACTACTATGAAGATGTTTGCATAGTAGATGTTTCCGTCAAGGTCCTGGAATTGGACAGACAACACCATCAGCTGGGATGTTTGACGAAGCCTTTTTGGTTGAGGAGTTGTTTGCAGTGGCATAAACAGGGTTAAGGGAAGCAACAGGAGGTGTTGAAGCATGCTCAAGGACTAGCAGCAGCTGAAAATCATTACCACCTACAGGCCTGAAGGGCAAGAAGAGGGAGGCTTTCCTGGAACCAGAAGTGGCCAAGGCCTTGGGAGGCAGAGAATAATCACATCAGCCAATAACATATACTTTGGTAAGGCTGGGAAACTTCAAGAACTAAAAT
Organism: Vulpes vulpes; assembly: GCF_048418805.1. Lineage (NCBI taxonomy): Eukaryota > Metazoa > Chordata > Mammalia > Carnivora > Canidae > Vulpes > Vulpes vulpes. Next base: position 62,134,115 of record NC_132792.1, read on the forward strand.
GTAAGCAACTTTACCCCTTCTCCCACCAGTTACAGCATGTAATATCTTGCCCTGAGGTGGAAGTGTTGGCCACAAACCAGAACAAAGACAATCGTTTTTGGAGATCGCTTTTTAAAAATTCTGTGCACCCTCAATATAAGCCAGGCACAGGAACTAAGGTGCCTCTTATCAGCCTTCTGTTTATCAGAGCTCTGTCTGGTTCGACACAGACTGGAAAAGATTAGAGCAGGGGCGCCTGGCTGGCTCAGTGGTTGAGCGTCTGCCTTTGGCTCAGGTCCTGATCCCGATCCTGGGATCAAGTCCTGCATTGGGCTCCCCACAGGCAGCCTGCTTCTCCCTTTGCCTATGGCTCTGCCTCTCCTTCTGTGTCTTTCATGAACAAGGAAGAGAATTCACCTTATTTCTCATGTCCATAGCCCCATGTGGGGAGATTCGGTGCTGAGCATTGCTAAAGGTGAGCCTTGAATGCAAAAGCTGGGGGGAGCTTGGTCATCCCTCTGGACAGCAAACAATTCCTGTAGGACTTGACCCCCCCAAAAGAAGAGTTATCCCTGGAAGGTGATATAAAAGCTTTCAAATGGGGTACCTGGGTGGCTCAGTGGTTGAACATCGGTGTTTGGCTCAGGTCATGATCTCTAGGTCCTGGAATTGAGTCCTGCATCAGGCTCCCCGTGGGAAGCCTGCTTCTCCCTTTGCCTGTGTCTCTGCCTCTACGTTTCTCATGAATAAATAAATAAAATCTTTTATAAATAAATAAATAAATAAATAAATAAATAGCTTTCAACAGGAAACACTTTTGCTGAAGGATTCCATACTTTCTAAATGGGAAATGTCAAGACTGGAATATTATTTTTATTATCATTATTATCACTTCTGCTGGAACAAGCAAATCGTCACATATGGACTGTACAGCTGAACAGTATTTTCCAGCTTTTCAGTTCCTCTGTCAGTCCTAAAATAGGTAATTACAGAAGCAAATGAAACCCTTTATACAATCCAAAGGTTTGGAGGGAGTCATCACCACCTACACACTGGGCAGCAGGTCCTGTGGGAAACATTCAGTGTGAGCCACATGTGAATCAAAGTGGAAACCGACAGCTTTGGTTCTGGCTTTGGAACATATGGTGCGGTAAATTATCAGCATGCAGTCTATAATTAAGGACACAGTTTCTCAATAATAATGCCTAAATGTGCATGTACTCAGCTGCACATTACCTTCTGGAATGGAATCAGATATGGTCAAGCCCTGGTCTGAGGCAATGCTGATGCTTTGGGGAGTGTAATGAACAGTCCCTGAATTATAAATGCCTTCCTCGCCTGCCCCCCACCAGCCTGCAAGTAGCCAGCAGTACTTTCTCACCCACGTGTTTCATATCTTGTATTATGTGACCCATCATCTTGGCCACAAGAAAATGGGATCAGGGCCAACATCTATGAGCAACAGCTTACAATATGGTTTAGCCCGAGAACCTCACAGAGGCACTTTGCACTAAAAAGTGTCAATGCAATGCAATAACATATTCTCTCTAGAGACGTCTCAGTGGAAGCAGAAGCCAGGCAGCAGAAGCATCCAGGAGCAGACACAAACTGTGATATGGAATGCAAGAGAACAGTGAAGAAGGCAGTAGGAGGTGACAGAGAAGCTGTAGTTTGGCATAAAGCACAGCAATAGAAACTGAAGGTCCAGGACTGTGGTGTAATTAAAATAGAGAGCAGAGAGGGATGGAGGTCTGAGGCTGGTACAACTCCTGCAGTGGCCTGAACAGCCATGAATGACACTTCGCTTCCTTAAGTGCCTGGTTGTAAAATTGCAGGTATCATTTCCCTCTGTATCCTTACAAAAACTCCTGCCACCAAGGATGCCTCTGTGAGATCAATGAGCAGGTGGTGTCTCTGAGCAAGTCTCTGTGCTTGGAAACAAAACAACTTGAAACAAAACAAAACAACACAGATTTTGTACTGAAGGCACATTCGTACAAATGAAGGCCATCCCCATCAGGAGTGTTCTTTTTTGCACATATAGGCTAATGACAGAGGAATATAGGGCTTGGAGAAAATTAGACTCTAACACCAAAGCAGCATTCCATTTCAGCTCTGCCCAACCAACTGAATACTGACCATGTGTCAGAAACTGTGCTAGGATAAAATTGGTCACAATTTGGGGAAATCATTGCAAATAACTTGTAAGATAGAGGAATGCTTACAGATTTTAATTCCTGCCAAGCATAACACTATAATATTTGCACCAATACAACCTTGACCATCAGAAATGCATTAGCTTTCTTTATGCTTATATAGGACCTTGCAGGCATATTGGACTGTGTGATGCTGGTCACCACTTCTTAGATCTGGGGTGTCAAGGGGGCCTGGTATGGCCTTTGGGTAGATGTACCCTCTGAACAGCATTATCTTAGACTTAAGGTCGCACAATTTCCCCACCTGTCCATCAGTGAAATAACAAAAAGTAATCTCTTTTGATTATAATTGTTAACGTATACCTCATCATGAAGAGCAAGCAAAAGAGGACTTCCACCAATTTCTGGGTAGAAACGCCCTGTGGTTTGCAATGGGAGCAATTCTTATTTCACAGGAGAAGGCAGCTAGTTGACCAGTCACTCAGAAAATGGCAGTAAGTGCTGAATTCCCCAGCAGCAAGGTTAGGCCTCAGTTTTGCAGACTCACATAGGTAAGTGTCTAGAGTTGAAGGCCAACTTCCTAATTTACATTAACAGTGTCACCACCAGGTGGCAGGCAGTTCACATCTGCTTAAATAAGGTCTGCCAAGCGGGGAGGTGCATGAAAGGCCAAGCGGTTCTTAGTTTACACAGATCAGAGGAGGCGGGGGTAAAGGGTAGACTTTTATGTTTTGTGGCATCAGGCTCTATTATCTCGCTGCATCCATCTCTAGCAGCATCCATCTCTAGCATGGGCAGATTTCTGCCTGGCAGATGGTCTCTTTCATGGGCCTGACAGGACACCTTCTCTTCTAAACAGGGTTTGGATGAGCACTGTCACCTAGCTCTGGCCTCCCGCATCCCTTTTTTATGTTACAGGCCTGGAATTATTAGTTTTGTTGGCCACTGACTCCTCTGGCAGCCTGACAAAGCCCATAAATCCCTTCTCAGAAAAGTAATTTTAAATGCATAAAATAACACACAGGATTATAAATGAAACCATTATAATGAAACATAGTTCAATCCACTCAGGTTAAGATCCCCTGCAACCTGACCAATTTATATAATCTTTCTCCAAATCTGGTGAAACTTGCAAAAATAAATTCATATTTCTGCCTGGGCTCTCCATTATTGTTTAGATTGCCTTAGTTAGAGTTTGGCAAATTTCCAACTCTTTTGTTCTCCGGCTGTACAGTCACAGACCATTTCCTGGTCATGTCAACACAGGGCTCAACGTGTGGCTGCCAAAATCCATCATTTCTCCCCTCTCCAAGTCCTCGGGATTTGGAATGATAACGAGAAAGCCTCTCTATCCTCCTGAGTAACAATACAAAGTAGAGAACTAGCAAGAAGCAATGCAGCACAGTGAGATAGCCCAGAGATGGAGCCCCCTAATTGTAGCCTGCCTAATGTATACTAAGCACCTGCTATGTATCAAATTCTATACAGAGATCCATTCCCTGCTCTCCAGTATGTCTGGAGTCAGGAAACTTGTTTTGCAATTCAATCTCATCTCCCAAGCAACTCCGGGCAAATCACCTAACCCTGTGGGCTTCAATTTCCCCATGTGTAAAATATGTAAATAACAGCCATAGCTCTGGAGATTGTTGTGAACGAAATAAGTAAAAGATGGATATGAAAGTGCCATGTGTTTGCAGATTGGGCACCGAAAGTACAGACACCGGGGTAATGTGGAAAGCCTAAATTCAGCTCTCGTTGATTACTGTTGAGCAGACCTCCATCCTCTTCCCGACTTTCTTCAAGTTCAAACATCAGCATCTTTTATTTTTTAAAGATTTTATTTGTTTATTCATGAGACACACAGAGAGAAAGGCAGAGACACAGGCGGAGGAAGGGGCAGGCTCTCACAGCCTGATGCGGGACTCAATCTCAGAACCTCCAGACCATGACCTGAGCCAAAGGCAGGTGCTCAATTACTGAGCCATCCACTGCCCCTCAAGCATCAGGATCTGATCCACTCTCGGTGTAACCCACAATTAAGAATTGTAGGATATAATTCATTCTTTTTGTGTGTGTGATATAACTCCTTCTTATAATATAACTCATTCTTTAAAAAATAGCAACTGGGTGGCGCAGCGGTTTAGCGCCTGCCTTTGGCCCAGGGCGCGATCCTGGAGACCCAGGATCGAATCCCAAGTCGGGCTCCCGGTGCATGGAGCCTGCTTCTCCCTCTGCCTATGTCTCTGCCTCTCTCTCTCTCTCTCTCTCTCTGTGACTATCATAAATAAATAAAAATTTTTAAAAAAAAGGAAAAAAATAAAAAATAGCAACTTGAGGGGCACCTGGCTGGCTCTTGGTTTCACTCTTGGTTTCAGCTCAGGTCAGGATCTCAGGGTTGTGGGATCGAACCCCATGTCAGCAGGGAGTCTGCTTGAGATTCTCTTTCTCTCTCCCTTGTTCATGCTAAATAAATAAACAAACAAACAAACAAAATCTTTAAAAAAACAATAGCATCTTAAAATATCTGTGATCCTCCTAGGATATTTCAGCCCAAAAAACAATAGTGGTTAAGCTCCAGGATTAGAACTACCTATTATTGACATCTCAGAAACTGCGGTCCCCAGCCTTAGGGCTATTCAAGCAGGAGCCTGATGTGTCTGTAACATTTCTTGTGAAGATTTGGTCTCTGTGACTTGGATTCCAGGAAGCCAACCAACAACCTATACTGTTTTTGTTTTACAGATTTCCTCATCAGAACTTTTGGAAGATTCATCTGCATTTGTTCTATGTTAGGGTTTTCCTTCCTAGTCATCCTTTCAAATTGCCTCCCTACTTCATCTCCAGGTCATGGGTGGGTTACAAACTACACTCACATGTAAAAGAACAGGCATAATGGCCCAGGACTTCTTCTTCCTATAAACCTGCCAAACATACAGCAACTATGTAGAAGTTTATCACTGAAATCTAAACCCTGCTATTATGAGAGGACCTCCAGCTCTTTTTCCTGGGCTCACCATATCAGACTTCCTTTGGGGAGTGAAGAGGTGGCAACAAGAAAAAAAATGTTTTTTTTTCTTTTTCTTTCTCTCTGAAATATAAGAGAAAACCTATTATTACTCCTCACAGACATCTGATAACCTTACTACAGTCCTCACCACTTATTCATGGGAAAACTCTCTCCTATTTGACATTAATTCACAGGAAATAAATTCTACTAGCTACATCAGACTCCCAGAAACTACACATTTTCTAGAAATGTTGTTAAAAAGTCAGCAAATGTTCTTGTCCTAAAATTTTGAATACACCAGAGCAGCTTCTATGCCCATGGAGCAGAAACACCTGTTCCTACCTCAGCATTCCCGCCATAGCTGTTATCACTGGGCTCCTCCTATCCTTCAGTTCTACAGCGTTTATCTCTGCAGCAGGTGTGTAATGAGATTGGCACTGGCCAGAGGAGGATGAGTGAGACACAGTCCTTGCCCTCTAAGAATTTACTTGGTACAGTTTTCCATACTGACATCACCACACAAAAGTTATGAAGAAATTTTTAGCACCAATGATATCATTACTGACCTACTGAAGATAGTGGATAATTTCCTTTCTTCTTTATATAACTTAGATCACATGTAAAGTCATCCCTATAGTTGCATATGGATCATTCTGATTTGCTTTCTTAAGTGAAATGGAAATAGGTGGAGTTACAGTGACCAAGATTTTACATGAAGGATATGCGAACATCACATTTCACAGAGAGAAAGAGGGGATGAGAACAGCTGCCCTGGCACATGCAATGCTGTGTTGGCCTTGATAATTACAAGAAAGTGAAGACATAGCTCCTGGCCTGGAGGATAATATGTAAGTAAGAGCTAAATTATGGAGTTTTGACAATGGAACTGGGAGAGAGCAAAACGCAGGGAGGAATGACTTCATATTAATCTTGGAACATTTTGTAGAAGTGGGGAGACTTCAGTGTTTGGGAGGTTTTGACAGTGAAAGTCATTAGAGACAAGTATATCAGAGAGAGGAGGCTTCCTCCAGTTTCTCCACTGGAGACTGACTGGGTGCTGCTCCTGCTGTCTTCAAGCATCTTCCTGCATCCCTATGGATGTGGCCAGAGCAGAACTCTCATCAGGCCAAACTTCATATCCACCCACTTCCCTGCATTCCCACCCACCTCTACCTTCACTCAGGACCTCATCAGGGCTCACTTCTGTTCCTGCTACAGCCACCAAATGGCTCTACCAGCCTCCACTATTTCCTGCCTTAAGTCCATCCTCCACAGGATGACCTTCTCCATAAACAAATTGGCCAGATACTAACTCCTCTGCTTAGAATCATTCAATGACTCACCTGCTACCTCCAGGAAGTCCAGCCACGGGCTCCACCCATATGACTTAGTCTATCCCTAATTACCTCCCAAGGCCCTATCTCCAGATGCCATGACATTGGAGGTTAGGGTTTCAATATATGAATTAGGATATAATGCCTTTTATAGTATAGTTGTCATTTACTCTTCAGCCTTATCTCTTGCCTCTTAAAACCTTCCATCCTCCTCCCCTGCTATTGAATTACTTGTCTTAGTCGAGTCAGGTTGCCATAACAAAATACCATATGCCAGGTGAATAAAACAACAAAATTTATTTTCTCACAGTTCTGAGGACTGGGAATCCAAGATCAAGGTGCTAACAGGATTGATGTCTGGTGAGAGCTCTCCTTGGGTTGTAAAAGTGGCCTCCTCATTATGTCTTCACATGGCCTTTCCTTGGCACATATGCATAGAGACAGAAAAAGATGAGTGAGCTCTCTGATGTCTCTTCTTACAAATACAGTAATCATATTGTATCTGAGTTCCACCCTTATTACTTAATCTATCCCTAATTACCTCCCAAAGACCCTGTCTCCAGATACCATGACATTGGAAGTTAGAGTTTTAATATATGAATTAGGGAAGGGACACAAACATTCACTCCATAATGCTTGCTATTCCCTGAGCACACCATATTTCTCACCTAAGCCAATGCCTTTGGACAAGCTGTTCCCCCTACCTGATATATCCTTCTCTGAGCCACTCCTCAACACCCACTTGTGCCACCCCTTCTACCTCTTAGCTTCGTTTTGATAATTCCTTTTTCACCTTGAGACTCAGTTCAGGATGGGCTGTGTACTCATCAATAGTCTCCAATAGGGGTTTTATGTTCCTCCATTGGAGCTGAAATGTAGCTAACTAATACAGAACTGTGATTTCCTTCAGGGAGAAACTATGTCTTATCCTTATCCATCATCCTATTCCTAATGCTTAGCACAGTGGCTGGCATATGTCTGTTGCACACAGGCATACATGAACAAATGAATGAATGAGTGATGAATGATAAGTAAGGCAAGGCCATGTTGTGGGGAAAAATAAGGCAAAAAGTTAAGGCTTGATTAATGTGAAGGCCTTATATATTTTTTCAGCATAAAAATATGATTCAAGTGGTTTTAGAAGGATGATTAGGTGACTACCTGGGTGGCTTAGTCAGTTAAGTGCCTTCAGCTCAGATCATGATTTCAGGGTCCTGGGATCCAGCCCCTCATTGGACATCATGGGAGTCTGCTTCTCCCTCTCCCTCTGCCCCTCCCCTGATTCATGTACATGCTTGCTCTCTCTCTGTTTCAAATAAATAAAATATTTTTTTTTTAAAGAAGGATGATTAGGAAGGTTTATTCAAAAAGGCTAGATGATGGGCAAGGAAACCACCTAGGAGAGTACAGTAATAATCCAATATTGATGTAATGATATTAGAAATAGTAATGATAACATTTATATCTAACGTTTATATCTATTCAACTCTGTATACCAGGCCATGGTTTTTTGGGGGGTTTTTTGGTTTTCATTTTTGTTTTTGTTTTTAATTGAAGTATAGTTGACACACAACGTTATGTTAATTTAAATTGTACAGCATAATGATTCCACAAGTTTATACATTATGCTATGCTCACCACAAATGTAACTACCATCTGTCACCATACACCACTATTACAATACCATTGACTATATTCCCTATGCCACACCTTTTATTCCCATGACTTTTGCATTCCATAACTGGAAGGTGCCAGACACTGTTTTAAGTATTTCAAAATATATTAATTTATTCTTACAAGAATCTCAGCCTAGGGAATTAAAAATGATATATATCACCCATATGTATTATTATTTTTATCCCATTTTATATGTAAGGAAGCTGAAATACAGAGAGATTAGGTAACTTACTCAAGGTCACAGAGCTAGGAAGTGGCAGAGATTAAAGGTAAACTCTGAGATATTTTAAAGGGAAAAAGAAACACAACTTGGTAAAAGTCAAGACATAAGATAATGGGGTGGAAGAGGCAAAGAAGACTTTCAGGTTTCTTACCTAGGAGAAAAGAAAACTGAAGAAGTCAGGATGAGAAGTCAATTTGTTGAGAGGTGCTATGGTCATGTGGGACATATTGGCCTAATGTAGTGACTGGACATCTCCATAAATATTCACGGCAATCCTGCATAGTCCTACTGAAAGTCTATAACACACTTGTCTAGGCCTCAGGAGTTGCAAACATGGATTTTATATGACACTTTTTAAAGGCATTTTTTTGTATTCTGTAGGCAAAGGGAAGCCGGTGAAGGATTTTAAACAATAGGCTGACAAGGTTTTAGTTCATTTGAGCAACCAAGTGAAGACTAGAATTGAGAAGGACTTAGTGAAGTCAGGGACACAGGTTAAGAATTAAGGTTTTATACCCTGAAAAATTATTGAAATGGTAAACTTAGTATTATATATTATACCATAATAAAAAAAATAGTTGAGAAGCTGTTTGAGGAGTTCAGGTAGCAGAAGATAAAGGCATGACCTGGGGAAGAGTCAGGGGAAATGTAATAAGGAAGATTTACTGAGTCATCCATTCACCCAGTTATTCTAGCTAGAATCATAGGAGCTATTATTATTTAACATCTATTGACCCAGTACTAAATGCCAGGCACTGTGCTGGGGACAAAGATGAATAACAATGCTTATCTTCAAATTGTATTGTCTAGTGAGATAAACAGATAGATATGTAATATTCATAATACAATATATCAGGGCAGCATCGGGGACATGTAAAGGGCATTATGAAAGCACAGAGGAGGGCAACCAATAAGTTGTGACAAACAGGAAGGGATTCTGAGACATGGTACTCCTGAGCTGGATCTTAGACGATGAAGAAATCTTGCCAGGTAAAGGAGAGTTGGAGTGAGAAGGGCATTCTAAGCAGAAAAGAGCACATGAGGTGTCATTGAAATATTTGCTGGGAAACATAGAGGGGCAAAGGAAGGGACTGGGAGGCCCTGGCACTTGAGGCACTCTGTGGCTCCAAGCACACCTGCTCCTACCTTGACAGGACCCATTCTCTTTGACCATAAATGATGGTGGGGCCCAGGACCCCAACACCCCCCACCCCCAGGGTGGGAAGAGCAGCTCTATCGGGCAGGGTAGACAGCCTAGTACCTTTGGAAACATTAGGAGACAGCCCTGTGAAGTGCCTGGGTCCCCTCCAGAAGGGAAAGCAATGGTGAGGGCCTTTCAGAATATTTTGAGGGTAGTGTAGACCTCAGGAATAGTATAGTTATCACCAAGAGAAGATTGAGTAAGAGTGGGAATATGGATGATTCCCGGGATTAACTTTTTTATTTTTTAAAAGATTTTGTTTATTTATTCATGACAGAGAGAGAGAGAGAGGCACACGCACAGGCAGAGGGAGAAGCAGGCTCCATGCAGGGAGCCCGATGTGGGACTCAATCCTGGGATCATGCCCTTGGCCGAAGGTGGTGCTAAACCGCTGAGCCTACCTGGGCTGCCCCCCAGGGTTAACTATAGAGCTTTATTAATGAGAGCTCTCATGGACACATCTTAGAGATTCCCAGAATAAATGCAGTAGTCACCTGAGGGGAAATAAACTTCTAGGGGTGTCTCTAACAGTAGATAAAGGCGGAAAAATGCATTGTGTACTGGATAAGAACAGCCTTCTATGTCAAGCATACTTGCTTTAATATTTACCCTACCAGTTAATATCTGAACTGGGCAATTTCGTTAAGCTCTCTGAGCCTCTACTACTTCTCCTATAAAATAAGGATTATAATAAACTGCTATATGATGCTGCCATGAGGACTAATTTAAGGACACCCCTGTTCTTTGCAATGTCCCTAACACATGGTGAGGTTGGTTACTACAACCATTACTACTAAAGTGATACCATTTTACCTTTCACAGTCAGAAGAATAAGACATATAGAAATGGAGAGACCAGTGGTAACATTTTTAAATTTATAATGTAAATCAGCTATTTTTTAAAGGAGTTTTTTAGATATGTCCCTCCTGTGAAGGATCCTCATGTAATTAGTCTTTTTAATATTATCTATTTATGAAGCAAAAAAATAGAGAAGTTACAGGTTATTGAGAAATTGCTTTCAGTTTACTGGAAATACAAAATAAAATATGCCAAATAAGACTGCCTTAGCATTAATTTTGTAGTGAACTAATTAACAAGATTTTTCTATTTCTGTCCTTATTTTCATAGTTTCCTTGCTTAGTAAAAGCCAAGCAGTCCAGTTAATGAAGTTAGTTCATAGATAGGGTTGACGTCCTCAAAGATTTTTGCAGGGGAAAGGCTGATATTTCACACATGGGGTAAAGGAGCACATGGCAGCTATTTCTGGAGCTGAAAAAAGGGAACATCAACACATTTTAGTGAGTTTTTCCCCTGGGAAATTGTGCCAGGTACACATTTTACATTTTCACATATTAGGAAGCTAAGTATCTTAAAATATAGGAGCTAATTCAGCTCCAGTGCTATATATTAACAATCCTAAATCACTTTTATCATACAAATCCAAAAGTTAAGTGAAATGAAGCTTTCTATTTTTTTTTTTTTTTATGTTATAAAAAAGGAAAATAAAGCCAAGGAGAGAAATGTTTCCTGCCTTCAGAAGTATGGATTCTAATGAATAAAAATATAATTTATAGGGGAAAACATAAAATTTATCTATGTGAAACTAAATCTTGTAGTCATTTTGGAAAATAATACTACCAATTTTGTATTGAAATTGATGCCTTAAAAAACTTGAGAGTACATGGGGTACCTGGGTGACTCAATAGGTTAAGCATCTGACTCTTGATCTCAGCTCAGTTCTTGATCTCAGGGTCATGACTTCAAGCCCTGCTTTGGACTCCATGCTGGGAATGGACGCTGCTTAAATAAATTATAAAAATAAAAATAAAAATAAAAATAAAAATATAAATATAAATATAAATAAAGGCAGTACAAAATTATCTGACAATGTTAACAACTTTTGCCTTGTCCATTGAGATAAAGGATCTTCAAATGGTGCAAATAGAACCAACATAGTTAAGAGGGAACTGAATACCAAGATATGGAGAAGAATAAAAGGGTACTTGGTCACAATAAACATTGCCATAATTTCAGAACAAGATATATCTCAGGATACAAAAGGAATGTGCAGTGCTATCGAGGACCAAACAGAATACTAGTGAGAAATCATAGAGAAATAGAGAAGAATCTTAAGATTTGAGGGAAAAGACCACCTCTTTCTTCCAAAAGCCCAAGAAACTACTGACAGACTTCAGAAACAAAGAGATGGTTACAATGATCAGTGGAATCCGGAAGGGTTTACTAAGGGAGAGAATTGACTAACCAGCAGTTAAGGAATTGTCACAGATAGCAAATGCCAGGATTTTAGCAATGCAGTTTAAAAGCTTTTCAAAACCCCTCATGAACCAAGGGTATATTTGCATGCTTAATGTAGGTAAATTCATAGGTGGTTGAATAATGTTAAGTATGAATGAGAATCCACTTTGAGGTTTAAGGGATTTTGTATCTGGTCTAGTTTTTTCCTGTAATGATGGTGAAAGACACCAAGAAGTCACCTAAATCTCAACTGCATGATTATTTCATTAAATTATAGAATAAAAAAAATGTTTTTTATTCATAGAACAAATACTTCAAAAGATTTTTGCCAGACTGGAGAAAAATTTGGTCCAAAATAAGTAAAGTGAATTTTATTAAATGTAAATAGAAAATTTTACATACCAATTCAAAAGGCAAATATATAAAGCTTTTCTAACTTTATCTTACAATGACCCTGTGAGGTGGGTATTATATTTGCTGTGTTGCATACGATAAAACTGAGGTTTGCTGAATTAGTAACTTTCCAAGTCATATTACAACTTCTTCCATTGTCACATCTGCATTTATTCAGTCTGACTCCCTCTTACCAGGAACCTTGCAATTACGTTGGACCTACCCAGATAATCCAGGATGATCTCCTCGTCTCAAAATCTTTAATCCTATCTACAGAGTCTCTTTTATATATAAAGGAACATTCACAGTTTCCAGAGATTTGGACATGGACATGGGCATATTTGGGAGCTGTTATTCAGCCTAACCATACTGTGCATAGTGAGCAGGGTGAGGAGCAGTTGGATATGAGGTCAGGGAGGTGACTAAGAAATAAGTCGCATGGGCCTTGAAGACCAGCACAAGAATCTTGGGTTTTACCATAAATTAAACAGAGAGCTATGCAGAGCAGTGACACAGTTGAATTTGTGTCTTTAGAGGACCACTCCAGTGGCTGTATTGAGAAGAGATGCAGGGAGACATGATAGATACAAGAACAGTGAGAAGGTGCTTGCAGTGGTCAAGGGGACAGAAGTGGCAGCTCAGACCAAGCTGGTAACAGTGAAAGTGGTTAAAAGTAGTTGGATTCTAGAGATACTTTGAAAAGTAGATCCAACAAGATTTTCTAACGGATTCAATGTGCTCAGAGAAAGAGTAGCCCAAGGATTATATCTTTTCAATCTGATCAATCTGGATAGTGGACCTGGCATCAACTCAAATGGAAACTTCTATAGAAGGAATAGTTTTGGAGGAGTGGTTAGAACAGAACCATACCTTCTGCTTTTTAGTCAATATTATCATGACTATTAGACATCTAAGTAGAGATATTGAATGGAGAGTTGTATTTAGGAATCTGGAATTTAGGTAAAAATTCTAAGCTACAAATACAAATATGGGAATATAGGAATTGTCAGCTTATAGATGGTGTTCTCAGTCATAAGACTGGATGAAATCATCAAAGGGGTAAGTGCAAGATAAAAAAGAAATGATCAAGGACTGAATTCTGGAGCATATCCTTATAAGGAGGATAAGAAGAAGGATAAGAAGAAGGGAAGCTATAAACAGGCGCTAAGAGAAAATGACAGTGCAAGCACAGTTTCCTGGAAGACCAGTGAAAGAGTAAATATTTTAAGCATGATGAATTATTAAATATAATGTGACATGCGAGTGGAACACTGAGTACTGGATTGACCAACTCGTGTGATCTGGGATCTGAGTCATCTAACAACTCAGAGTGGTAATGGCCAAGATAGTGAGTGGATATAGAAAAAACACTTAGAACAATCATTTCCAAACTTTGCTGCATTTTAGAATGAATCACCTGAAAATCTTAAAAATAGTGATACCTAGTTCCCCACCCCCCAAAAAAAACACCACTCTGATTAGGATTTTGTAAAGCTCCCCAGCTGAATCTAATGTGCAGCAACATTTGGGACACCCTAGCTTAGAATAATGCCAACATCTAGAAAGGTTTACATATATATATATATGTAGTTGAGGAAGCTTGTGGGAAGGGACAGGGTTGGGGGAGCAGGAGAGGGGAGTGAAATTATTGTGCACTTGACAAATTATGGAGGCAGATTCATTGTAAATTGATTGCTCATTATTCCCAGGCTGCCTTGGCAAATAACACCAGGCTCCCCTCATTTGGAGTATCAAAACTTTTGGTCCTTATACCAAAATTAAGTAGGTACTTAGTTCTGCTCAGCAACTGTTGGACAAAGGCAAAGAAAATATATCTAAGGGTGAGACTAATACCTCCAAATGGTGGGCAAGCCGGAATGTACAGACCAAAAAAGAGCCAGTGGAGAGTCACCCTCAGCCCCAGTGACAATTTGTAGTGACACTTTCCAAGCAGCTCTGAAAACAGTTCATACCACCACTTCAGACTGCCTAAAGAATTAAGATCACAGATAGGTTTGATTTCTTCTGGAGCTGATGTAACCCTATCCAGACTATTTTTTCTCCCTCTTAGAAATCTTGCAGCTGTGAGTTTTATGCCAAGTTGCACGTTTCAAATAAAGTTCAATAAAGAAGGCCTAATTCAGATAACAAGAGACTCTCTAAGATTCTTTATACACCAGCTGTTAACTTTTGTGTTGAAATTCTGGTTGGATATTTGATACTTTCCTTTAATTCAGAAAAGCACTTAAAGCACTTAGGGAAGCACTGGATTGATTTTCAATTTGGGAATCCCGTGTCTGCAGAGCAACTCAGAAATAGTTCAATAAAATTTGTGAGTATGTTTTCTGCTCTAGCAAGCAGGTAAAATGGAGTTAGAAAGGCATTCTGGAAAAACAAAAGTTTGCAATAAGAAGTTCACACAGAAGGAAATGTGAATATAATCAGGAGGAAAATCGGATGAGAGTGCCCTAAGTGGGAGATTCCAAGGTTTGTAGAGGGGGTCAAAGATTAAGAGCTGGGGTGGCAATTATACAAGAAAGACCTGGAAAAAGGAACAGAGAGATCCCTGATCAGGGAGAAGGGAAGGGATGGGTAAAAGAATAAAGAACATTGGGAACAGGAGAGAGAAGAAATGAAAGAAACAGGCAAAAAAGAGAGTCCTCAAACAAGAGAGAAGAGGCATAAGAGAGCCAATTCACATGGCAAACTTTCGGGCAGAGAAAAGGGAGTGTGCCTGGAACCAGAGGGGCAGTGGTTACGCTAGAAGTCGGTGGTCATACTAGAAGCCGGGAGAAAGCTGCTCATGTCCTAATTCAAAGGAGGAAGGAATATCAAACTCCCCATTTTCTGCCATTGCTGATGACTTTTCAGACTGTTATCCCTACAGTAAAAAAGCATCAGAGTAAAACAAAAACTGTCTGTAGATGACAGAAATTAAAATAGTTGTGGTTAATTTACTACTGATCATTTTCAAATGTGAAAATTCTAGTGAAAGTTCATAATAAGAATGGTGTAACCGACAAGCAAATCTGGCTTATATGTGGCATGAAAAACAAGATAGTAAAGTCCTTTTAAAACGCTTCAGTAAATCTCTATAAGGACCACGAGTAAGCCTATGTGCAAAGATGTCAGTGGATGTTGTATCTGATTTATAAAATTAAAGGGACATATAGAAGAAATACTTTTGAGATATAATAATCCTGAGACATAACACAAAAACATACCAACAATGTGCAAATAGTATGCTAAGAATATCCCAAGATTATCAAGTAAAGAGATCTAAAGAGTCTAGACGTCTGTGTTTTATAAAACCTCATGCATGCATCTGATGCACATCCTCAATTGAGAACCACTCTCCTAGAAGATATTAGATCCAAATAAAGAAGCTTGTGGCCAATGAACATTTTAAATAATAACTGAAATTTATGACTAATAACACTTTAGCATTTAGTTTCATGCCTAATATCATCAGGCAAAATAGTGCCAAATAAAAACATGTCATGGACAGCAAGAGCATTGACAAATCCCTAGGAACTTCCCATACAGGATGCAATTTCTGAAATATTTCTATTAATAATATTTTACTTATAAAAATTTCACCTAGGGATAAACATCTCATTTGATTTGACAGCTCTTCTCATGCAACACATAAATAGGAATACAGATTTTTTTTAAACCTAATTATTTCTAGTACTTTACAAGGTAAAGGAACAAATCTTTGTGATTTTTTCAGGGACCCTGTGGGAAAACACAAATATGGTTTTAGGTGCAAAGGAGATCATGTAAGTTTTACTTTATTTTTTTCCTATACTGAGAAGTTGGTTTGGAGAAGACAAAAATAAATATTATTGGAGGAGATTTAGACTTAACATAAGACCATGGGTGCCTATGAAATAATAATACTTGCTACCTATTTAACTGAAGTGACAAAAGAATTTTGAAATACACATAAAAGGTAACATAACTGTAAAAATTTTTCAGAAGTGAACCTTCCTTGTTCTCTTTTTTGTTGTTGTTTTAAAAAACAATGCTGGGTGTAATGAAGTCAACATAAAGCACAGAAAGTTATTCTGATAAGACAATCTTTGTTGTGTAGGCCGATAACAGAAAGATTAACCCTTCATGTTATAATGAAAGCAATAAACAGTGAACCAAGGAAATAATTCCATTAACCCTGAGAAAACTTTGCTAAGTTATTAAGACATTCCAAAGCTTTTCAGACTCAGTTATTATAAATCAAGGCAAATAAAATTTACATTCCAAGCTTTACATTCCATGGTGCTCTTTAGTATCCTGGAACATATTGGTAATTTAGGATAAATCGTGCAAGACCATAAGAACTAATGTCATAAGAAACAGCATACAAGGCTTTCACCATTACTACCTTCAAATAAACCAATAAATAAGCATTTTTTAAAGTTCTAGTTTCAATTTCCAATACAGTTAAAAACCAGTAGACATAATGCACGTAAACAAACTCTTTGGTATCCTTGATAAGTTTCAAGGGTGTAAATGGGCCTGAAGAAGGAGAAGAAGAAAAGGAACAGAGAAGTACTGTTAGAAAAAAACTATTATTTTCCTTGAAAATAGAAATACCTATGTAGTTATAGTTTCTCTGTCACTGTTGCTCCTAGTAGTCTCAAGCAACAATACCAATGATAATTTTTAACCTAAGTAACTAACTTCTGTTTCACAGAGAAAATTTGCATGTGGATAATGGAGAATAGTCTGTGACAAATCAGCATTTTAGCCCACAAGCAGAATTCATAAGAAGACACAACACAACTTTCTATAGACACATACTTGCTACAGCCTAATACACCTTCTGAAAGTAGCAAAACTTAAACAAAGATATAGCCTATCTGTGGCATATTAAAAGCAAAAGCTTTTAAACATAAAAGTAGGCTTAGTCATCAATGTTTCTATGTTTCTAGAAATGATTTAGGTATCCAGGATTATTCATTGATTAGCTCTTTTTAATCAGTCTCAGGTTTCAAGTTCCCTAAAAATCTATTTTTGTAGAAATGAGATAGAATTCACATACCATAAAACTCCCCCCCATGTTAACATGTACAATTCAGTGGGTTTTGGTATACTCGCAAGATTGTGCGACCATCACCATTAACCAATTCCAGGACATTTTCATTACCCCAAAAGAAAACCGCATATCCATTAGCAGTAATCCCCCATTTCCCCCTTTCTCCCACTCTTGGCAACAGCTAATGTGCTGTATGTCTATATGTTCTACCAATTCTGTACATTTCATATAAATGGAATCCTACAACATGTGGCCTTTTGTTTCTTCCTCCTTTCACTTAGCATAATGTTTTCAAGGTTTACTCATGATGCAATGTGTACCAGTATTTCCTTCCTGTTTATGGCCAAATAATATCCCATTGTATGAATATACCACGTTCTGTATACTTCCATCAGTTGGTAGATACATGGGTTGTTTCTACTTTGGGGCTCTTATGAATAATGCTGCCCTTGAGCAGACAAGTCTTGATATGAACATATGGTTGGATTTTCTTGAGGGGAACCTAGGAGTTAGAATTTCTAGATCATATAATAAATCTACATTTAATTGTTGAAGAACTACAACACTGTTTTCCCCAGCAGCTGCATTATTTTACATTCATACCACTAATGTCTGAGGGTTCCTATTTTTCTACATTCTCACAAATGCCCATTATTGTCTGTCTTTGATTATAGCCATCTCAGTGTTTGTGAAGTGGTATTTCATTGTGGTTTTTAATTGCAATCCCCTGGTGACTAATGATGTTGAGCATCTTTTTCATGTACTTACTAGTCATTTGTATATATTCCTTAAGGAAATGTCTATTCACATCCTTTGCTTAGTTTTCAATTCATTATTTGTCTTTTTGTTGTTAAGTTCCCTAAAGATCATGATTCCTTTTGAAATAGAGTGTTTCAACTTAGTATTTTAAATGTTAATGAATTTTAAATACACAGAATCACATTTTTATAACCAATCAGTATACCTGTATAAGTTTAGAGAAGGCATGTTTGAATAGAATTTAAAAAGCATTTTTATATTATATTTAACATTGGTAAGTCAGAGTAAATATGCTGTCGTTTATTATATAAAATTATTCAACTAGTCATATTTGCCAAAGGTTTATCTTAATTATATAAACTTGGGTTCTTTTTTTTGTAAGATTTTATATATTTATTCATGCGAGACATAGAGAGAGGCAGAGACATAGGCAGAGAGAGAAGTAGGCTCCTCACAGGAAGCCCAGTGCAGGACTCGATCCCAGGACCCCGGGATCACGACCTGAGCCAAAGGCAGACACTCAAACGCTGAGCCACCCAGGCGTCCCTGAACTTGGATTCTTAATATGTTTCTGAGTTAATTTCTGCAAGAACACTTTTTAAAAATATTATAGCACATAGAAAGTGTTATTAGTTCAAATTCTGTATTTTAAAGGAAATTTAGGGTTATTCAAAGTACACATTTCTCTATATAAGCTCATAGGAATAGAGCTCCTTTATTTACTCTTTCTCTCTGTCCTAGCCCCAGGAGCATCTTCTCCTCCCTCTGACTTTATGAGTGTCCAGCAGTCTGACTGTGAAACATCGCTGCCTGCCTGACTTCTGTCATTCCTCACAGCTTTTCTTTCTTAGGACAGGTTCTATCACCTATTCTCCTGATCTTTGTTGTATCAGAAGTTACCCCTCCACCTAGTCATTTTTGTAAAAGTTTTGTTTATGTTTGAGCCTTTTCTGTCTTATTTTCTTTCCATGCTTACTTGTTTTTGTCTTTTTTTCATCTCCCACTGCCCTAGGCAAATGGATAAAAGAGTAGTTCCTCAATTATTTGCTTTACTATTGTTTTAGACTTTATTCTGATCAAACTTTCTTGATCTAGATTTCATGCCCTGTCCATCTCAAATTTCTCTTAATTTTCACTAAAACACTTAATGTTACAAATGGCACAACACAAACATCCATTCTCTGTCATTCAAAGTAGTAATATTTAAAGTATTTTTATTTACTATATTTCCCTACCTTCTTTCTTCATGAGAGCCTTGGAGACAGGCATCAGGAAGGAAGGAGAACCCGGAGTCAGAAAGGGAGGAAAGGAGAGAGAGAAAGAAAAGACAAAGAAAAAAAGATGGGAAGTCTTTTCTGTTGCTTGGAATCAGCAGACAAAATTACTTGTTCCCACCTTTCTGCATTAAAATACTTTGGCTTTGCTCCATAAATTCTGTAAAACATCATTGTAACATAATTACAAGTGCTTAAAAATATAATAATAGGTTTGTCCATCAATAACACTTGTTCTTCAAATTGCTCTTTCATCTGAGGTGAGCAAGATTCTTTTTTGTGAGAGATCTAGCCAAGGACAAGGGTGAAGTCTGGGGTTCTAGACAAGGGCTCCCCTAACAGCTAAACGGCCCCATAAATATTGGGCTGAAAGGCAAGCCAATGACTTTGTTGTTCATGGATGTTAACTGTGGACCCAACAGAACTCTAGGCACTGAAGACCATGAAGATACACACAATTGAGTGTCTGCCCTCGAGCAGTTTATAGTAAATGGTACTACTGAACTAAGTGCCAATATACACTAGCACATAAGGGTGTACATGGATGAATGTACCAGTGCTGAGAAGGTGAGTACTGTGGACAGAAATGTGCTTGGAAGAGCTTTATGTATGAGACTGACTTGAACTGTGTCTGGAAGGGATGGAAGGATTGGCTGGATTGAGAACATGAAGGCTGGAGACAGAGGGCATTATTATCAAAGAAATGTATACCAACCCAGAGCAAGGAAAAGACAGATACAGAGTATTCAGGAAATACTGAAGAAGATAAAAATGAAAACGTTCTCAAGGGCTTTGAGTGCCAAACTGAAGACCCTGAATGTCACTCTTTATCCTGTCTCAACTTAAAAGACAGAAAATTCTGAATAGGATTTCTCTGCCTATGCTATATCCTGTGGCTGCTGCAGTGGTCTTGTCCCCACCCTCACTCCGACCACCACCACCCTTTTCTTGCTATAGCTGGCTCCTTCTCATATTTGCTTTGAATGTCCACTTCCTCAGAACATCCTGTACATGCAATCTACTCTCCCTTAACTTTCTTTCGCAGCATCTGTGACTTGTTTGCATATAATTAATTCAACCACCAAGTGTAACTCTATGTTTATTTATTTGCCAAGCCCCTCTGCCAGCACCAAGAGTCACAAAATCAGGAGCCACATCCCCTGTATTTGTTTAAAATGTTTCCTAATGGCCACCTTTCTCCAGCCTTCCTATCTCAATCCAGCCAAATCTTTCCTTGCCTTCCAGACCCTGCTCAAGCCAGTCTCATTCACAAAACTGTCCCATCCCATTTCCATCCACAGTACATCAAGAAGAGAAGAAGTCCAACACTCCCATGAAGCATCAACTTTGTAAGCAGTCAAAAAATAGGGAAGAACCCTAGGAAAGAGAGGAATAGTAGAGACGTGTCCCTCAGTCACAGAAAGAAGTTTCAAACAGGGGGTGATAAATAGCCTTAGCAACCATACAAATGCAAAGTGACAACAAAGAGCTTCCCACTAAGAAATAACCGTGGAACTTTAAGAGACAGTTTCATTTGGGGGGGTAGGGATGGAAAGCATATTGTCAGGGTTCAAGAGTATGCTTTTGAGAAGCCAAAAAAAAAGGAAAGAAAGAGAAAGAAAGAAAGAAAGAAAGAAAGAAAGAAAGAAAGAAAGAAAGAAAGAAAGAGAGGTAGCTTGCATTTAAGGATGGGAGAAATATGGAGAGCTGACAAGAGAAAGATTAAAAACAGGATCAAGAAGAGGTAGCTGATGGTGCTGAAAAAGACAATTGGGTGGGAATCATTAGCGATGCATTGTTAAAGGAAGCTTCAGAACATTCCTCACAGAATTGCCAAGACTGCATAAGGCAGCAACCTAACATCACATTTGCTAATTCCTCACATGTTGGGACAATAGCAAAGGGCCATAAAAGAGGCCTGACAAGCAATAGGTCTATGTTAATAAGACACTGAAGAATGAGCACAAAACCAACTGCAGTGGGAGCTTTGCCTGTACCGCAAAGCCCAGCTATACCCATTTATCTTCTTCAGATATCTTTACCAAAATAAATCTACATGGAAATCATTCATATACTTAAGAAAATCATTCCCTAGAACACCAGAGAATTTCAGATCTGGAAGGGACATTAAAAATTATATAATTCAATAATTCAATAACAACAACAAAAGAAAACAATCCAATTTGAAAATGGGTAGAAGATCTGAATAGACATTTCTCCAAAGAAGACATATAGATGGCAAACAGGCAGGAAAAGATGCTCATCTTTTGCAAATGCCTGAGGAAATGTAAATCAAAACCACAATGAGATATCACCTTCTGCCTGTCAGAATGGCTATTATCAGAAAAAAAAAAAAGAAATAATAAGTGTTGGCAAGGATGTGGAGAAAAGGGGATGTTCATACTGTTGGTAGGAGTGTAAATTGGTACAGCCACTGTGGAAAACAGTATGGAGGTTCTTCAAAAAATTAAAAAAGAACTACTCTATGATCCAGTAATTATACTCCTGGGTATATACCTCCAAAATACAGAACACTAATCCAAAAGGATACATGCACTCCTATGTTTATTGCAGCATTATTTACAACAGCCAAATCATGGAAGCAGCCAAGTGCCCATCAACAGATGAATGGATAAAGAAGATGTGATATCTCTCTCTCTCTCTCTCTCTCTCTCTCTCTCACACACACACACACACACACACAGAAGGGGTTCATTCAATATTTACTCTGTGACTTCTATATCCAGACAGAGGAAAGGATGGAGGCACTAAGGCAGTAGAAGGTCCCAGATCTCCTAGTTTTGTTTATATATATAGTATGTATATAGAAATATTATTCATCCATAAGAAGGAATGAAATCTTGCCATTTGCAACAACATGGATGGAACTAGAGAGTACAATGCTAAGTGAAATAAGTCAAAGAAAGACAAATAGCACATGATTTCACTCATGTGGAATTTAAGAAACAAAACAAACAAGCGAGGGGAAAAAAAAAAAAGAGATAAACCCAAGAAACAGAGGGGACGTGAGTGGGGTGGGCATGAGGGAAGTAGGGACGATTAAAGAGTGTACTTATCAAGATGAGCACTGAGTAACTTGTATAGAATTGTTAAATCAGGGGCAGCCCGGGTGGCTCAGCTGTTTAGCGTCACCTTCAGCCCAGGGCCTGACCTGGAGACCTGGGATCAAGTCCGATGTTGGGCTTCCTGCGCGGAGCCTGCTTCTCCCTCTGCCTGTGTCTCTGCTTCTCTCTCTCTCTCTGTGCCTCTCATGAATAAATAAATAAAATCTTTAAAAAGAATTGTTGAATCACTATAATGTTTATCTGAAACGAACGTAACACTATATATTAACTATACTGGAATTAAAATTTTAAAAAGAAAAGAAAATGAAAACACGAAGTTGAAAAGCTATATGTATCCCTATATTTGTTGTAGCATTATTTGCAATAGCCATGATATGAAAGCAATGAAAGTGTCCATTAATAGATGAGCAAATAAAAATGTGGCTATATATCCAGTTGTAATAACTCGACCGTAAAAAAGAATGAAATCTTGCCATTTGTGACAACATGGGTGAACCTAGAGAGTATCACACTCAGTGAAATAAGTCAGAGAAAGACAAATGTCGTATGATTTCACCTATATGTAGAATCTAAAAAATGAAACAAACAAAACCAGACTCAGATACACAGAGGAGACTGACGGTTTCCAGAGGAGAGCAGGATTTGGTGGCGGAGGGAAGGGGGTGAAATAGGCAAAGGGGAATCGAGAGGTACAAACTTCTAGTTACAGAATAAATAAGCCATGGAGATGTAATATACAATATAAGGAATATAGTCAATAATATAATAACTTTGGTGACAGATGGGAACTGGACTAATTGTGGTGATCATTTTACAGTGTATATAAATGTCGAATCACTATGTTATACATCTGCAACTAATATAATGTTGTATGCCAACTATACTTCAATTAAAAAATTATCTAATCATGAACTACCATGGACCCAAACCAAGAATAACATTTTCCTTTCCCAATTGTATTTTCCTTTTGTTTCTCTGCAGGGTAATACTTCTTTTTTAAATATTAACTCTCGCTAAAATATGACAAAGGTATAACAATAAATAGAAATTCTCATCTTTCCATCTCTAAATCTCTAACTGGTTTAATAATTCACTCCCTCTCAGTGCCTTAAAAATGGGACTCTTATCTTTGAATCCATCTGTAAAGCCATTCTTTTCTCCTCCCACTTACTAAGTGGACTCTATTTATCACTCATTTTATGGGGGCTTATCCACCCCAGGAGAAGTTTGATCAGATAACCTGGTCCTTAGGAAACCAGAGGAAGATTGCTAGGAATGACTTCTATTGTTTGAGAACTTGTCTTTGATCTGAAATTTTGAGGAAGGCTATAGGATGTCTCCAGGGTCTCTTGCATTTTTAATGGTCCAGGGAATGATTACCCTGGTCTCAGAGTCTGGAGAGCCTTTGCTGAACGTGCTCACTGGATCCAATCCTTCAGAATGATTTGAGGATGTGCTTAATCCCCAGTCAGAGACCGAACATTCCTAGTTTAATGTTGTGATATAATATGACAGATTTATACATTGTTCTGACATAATGAAATGCAAAGAGATGAAGTGTTTTATTTACACAGTAACCTCTTATTTCAACAGTTCAGTCGTTGTTACATAGGCTTTCTTGGCCTGGCCAAACTGGCCTCAGGGAGCATCCCTGGGAGCCTTGCAGAGCAGCCTCAAAGACGGAGCACCAGGCCATAAAATCATGAAGGAAGAAGACAACATAAACAAACAAGAAACAAAACCAGGAGACCTGGGACCTTCCACTGCCTTAGCGCCTCCATCCTTTCCTCTGTGTGGATATAGAAGTCGCAGAGTAAATATTGAATGAACCCCTTCTCAGGTTCATCATTCATTCAATAAACATGGCTGATCATTGCTTCAGCAAACATTGATTGTGTTCCCTTTAGGGCATATAAGGAAGTGTCATAAAGATGAAAGGGATACTGTTTTGTGCTCAAGAAAAGGGTAGCCTTGAGAGAGGGAACCAGACAAATACTTAAATTCAATGTACTATCCCCTTCAGTAGACAACATACTGGTATTAGACAGAGGGACACAGAGAAGAGATTAAACTAATCCTGGGGTAGTTAGGAAAGCTCTGGAGAATCATTTTAACTGAAAATCATTTCGGCTCTGTTATAAACCAAACTCCTATGACTTTGGCTCAACTCCCCAGGTAGAGAACGTGGGGAAAGATGTATTTTCTCTTCTAAGCAGTGTTCTGGTCATAATCTTGGAGGGTACATAATCTTTGGCTATGATTCTTCAGGAAATTTGAAAAATGTGTGAGTTTATAGAGAGATGCTGACTTCTACTCTCTTCCAGAGTAGGACCAGGCCTTGGCATAGGGCTACATAGGAGTCATCCTAGATAACACCGTTCTTATTTACTAGAACGAAGTTTATCCCTGCCAGATGGGTTTTTTGGTATATCTGGGACGGAGTAAGTGGATGAAAAAAACAAAACAAAACAAAAACACCTTCATCACCAACACGGAAAAACGAGAAGGAAATGGTTTGCTCTAGGGTGTTTTTTTTTTTTATCATCCCATCCCCAGTTTTAAGAGAGAGGAGAAAAAGCAGACTTCATTCTAAAGTAAAGACTTGCTACTCGAAGTGTGACTGAAGCACCAACAGCAAGAGCATCACTTGGAAGCTCATTAGAAATGCATAATCTCAGGCCCCAGCCCCAAACTACTGTATCAGAAGGGGCGGTTTAACAAGATCCACAGGTGATTTGATTTCTATGCATGTTAAAGTTCGAGAAGCCCCACTCCACACCAGCAAGGTGGCTGAACATTGGAATCACCTGAGGAACATTTTAAACCACCGATCCCACCCCCAGGAATTCTGATTTAAATGGTCTGGTTTCCTAAATGATTCCAAATGTGAGAGAAGGTAGTAAAGCACGTGGAAGCCTCCTGTTCCCTAGAAGAACCTCTGAAATCACAGCGGCTCTGGGTGCTGCTGACCTGCAATGGATACAAAGAGGTCCCAGAAACCCAGTGAAGCAGCTGCCCCTTCTTCGTACAGGTAGGAGTTGGAACCAAGGCTGGCGGTTGAGATTCAGGGGCGCGACCGGACCCAGGCACATATGCTCATTAAGGCTGTTGATCATGCATTTCAGTATGGAATCCATGTAGAAATTTGCTATAGTAGAGCAAAACCCTAAGCCCGGAGCGTCCTCTGTATGCCTACCTGTTTAGCTCATCCTCAAGCAAATCCATTTGCATTTAGGGTAGGGTCCTGCACCACAGAAGGTAATAAAAGGAGAAAGCTTGTCCAAGAAAGGGGCGTGAAGTCGTAAAGCAAGAAACAAACAAAAAAACCAGAGAGGAGTTACCCAAAGGGAAGCAGCACCCAGTGAACCCCAGCCATGAGTCAGCGCAGGGGAGGCCCAGCCCCTTCTAGGGGAGCCTGATTGAGGATCAGGCTCAGCTGCTGGGCTGGGCTGTGTGTGCTGCTGCTTCTCGTCCCAAGACCAAGTCTTAATAGCAACTTCCCTCCTTCGGCTGCTGAAACTTTTTTTTTCCCCTGTGGCTGGAAAGAAGTGTCACATTTTACTCGCTCCCAACCCTTTCCCCCACCCCCTCCCGGAGAACGTGTGCGCATGTGGAGGGGGCACTGTGAGCCACCTCCAGCCTCGGGTGACTGCTCTAACTTCCAGCTCCTTGCACTGTAGCACTATGAAGTTCCCCGGGAAGCCCAGGAGCCGGACAGCTGCTTTTCTGCCTCTTTTCCTGCTCTCTTTGAAGATTCTGCAACCAGGGCACAGCCACCTTTATAGCAACCGCTATGCTGGGTGAGTAGAGCGACTTGCATTCCCTGCCTGGTTTTTAGTTGGATGGAGGGGCAGGTTTGCTCCTTCTTTTCCCCTCTCATCTGTGATTTCTCTGTGCATCTGTGCACTTCTGTCACCTACTGTAAAATGTGTGTGCAGTTCCCGGCTCTTTGGTTGAGCTGAGAAGGCGGTGGTCACAGGTCTAGCTAGCTTTTCACGCTTCTTATAATGTCCCAACCTCCGCTGTGGACCAGTTGACTGGGATCCTATCTTTGGAGGAGCCGTGGTCAGTATTTACAATATTCGCCTTGGTAGAGGTCAGTGTGGGAAGGACTGCTGAGGTACCACGTGAATTAGGACCTGAGAACTAGAGCTGCTCCTTCAGAACTGAATGCAGAAGAAGGGGGTTGAGATTCACCAGTGATGGACTTAACTGAGTGTGAGAGAGTGTGTGAGGGTGTGTGTGTGCGCGTGTGTGTGCTTGTAGCCTACATAGTAGTTACTAGATTTTTCAAATCTGAGCAATGCGAATGAGCCAACTCAAACTCAAAACAAAAGTAGCCGACAGTAAAATTAC
Source organism: Vulpes vulpes (assembly GCF_048418805.1). Classification (NCBI taxonomy): domain Eukaryota; kingdom Metazoa; phylum Chordata; class Mammalia; order Carnivora; family Canidae; genus Vulpes; species Vulpes vulpes. Next base: position 62,160,854 of record NC_132792.1, read on the forward strand.
TCCTTCTCTGAAGGGAGAAACAATTACTCTCTCCTCCTCACCCCCCAGCCTCTGTAGGTTAGGATACTTTGTGTCTGCGTTCATAAGGAGGCATAGGACTGGGTATGAAACAATGCGTGACTTTGCAGGCCTCATCCCGAAGGCTTGCTGTGGAGTATACAGCATGTGCTTTGCTTAGATTTACAGGGGGTCGTTCTTTGAATCTGGAAACTGCTGAATTACTCCATTTTTGCAAAGCAGGAAGAACCTCAAATAGCTCTTCTAATGCAATTGCTTTTTACAGAGGAGGAAAGCTGGGGTCTTCAATCCCTTTCCATAACTGCCAGTTGAAGAAAAATCTCCCCTAGAAGTGGATTATGACGAGGTAGTGCCCAGTGTGTTAAGGCAAAGTTGTTCTTACGCAAGGAATAGTGTAAAGAACTTAGAAGTAGGACCCTGGAAAAGCGAATGTTTCCTTTGGTCACCCTAAACAATCTGGGGCCTGCCTTTACCATTTCTCCTGAATACAGTGCTTGCAGAGGAAACTTTTAAAACAAAAACAAAAAACAAAACCCCCAACCCTATCCTATGTTTTGGGGGCTGCAGTTTGGGAGTGGAGGCCTTGGTGAGGTAAGGGTTATAAATGGTAATACAATTCCAATTTTTCCACCTGGGTGTTCCCTGGAAAAAGAGGGAACATCTGAGGGCGGCTTTTCCTTCTCTAGACACAGACAGTCCAGGCTTCACATCCTGTCATTTGTCATTGCCTTGGGAGATCTAGGCAAGGGCACCATGTTTAATGACTAGTGTAGGCTCCACTGTGGAGTTTAGAAACTCTCCCAGCTGATGTGAGACCATGTGATAATCCTAGATCCCGGGTTCAGATGCACCCGTGTGACCCAGGACTGCACTCGTCCACTCAGCTGTGGCCCTGTTCTTAATTACTTTAGTGTGTGGTGCTTGATGAGGACCGAGTTAGACCTGCTTCAGCTGAGCAAGTGCATGCACTTTCCTACTGCTTAGAGGAAACGTGGCCAACCACGGCAGCTTTTTCTTCCAGAATTTGCTGCAACTGAACTTTTTTGGAGGAAGCTGCACTACTTTTTTCTCTTCTGCAATGAAAGCATTAATTTGTTTTCCCTTTGGCTGCTACATAATAAGTTGGTCCCAAACGTATAAATTACCAGATGTCTGAAAGTTGGAGGGGGAAAAAAAGGCTGAAACATTAAAGAAACTGATAGAAAATAGCCTTACCTGTCCATCACTATAGATGCCTGGAGTTTCTTCAAAACCAGAAGTGTTGGGCAGCCCGGGTGGCTCAGTGGTTTAGCGCCGCCTTCGGCTTAGGGTGTGATCCTGGAGACCTGGAATCGAGTCCTGTGTCAGGCTCCCTGGATGGAGCCTGCTTCTCCCTTTGCCTGTGTCTCTGCCTCTCTCTCTCTCTGTCTCTCATGAATAAATAAATAAAATCTTAAAAAAAAAAAAAAAAAACAGAAGTGTTGACGTACACTCCCACCAAAAATGGGGTGTTTTTAACTTCGTTTTATTAGATAGTCCATTCTCTCCTCACCAAAGACGGAAGTGCTGCTTAGGTTTGGGATTGCTTTACTTGCTTTACTCGAACTACTCTGCAAATCTAGCCCTTCAGCGAATATAAGAACCTGATGACATGACTTGGTGAAATAGTTATTTAGCATGATATTTGCCCATTCAAAAATAGAATTCTATACCCCTTCAATTTTTCCCCCTTAAGTAATAGGTTTAGGTTTTGTTAATTATGGACCAGCCCCACTTCTTGAGTTTTGGTAGAAATATTTTTGTAGGTCTTGGTTGAGTCTAAGAAGTGATTCTCCTTTGTATAGGACTCTTCATATGAATAAAAAAGAACATCCAGGGCAGACCAGCATGCTTTCTGAGAGCAGCTAGCTAATGAGCTTAGTCTTCTTTCTACACAAACTAGCAGTTGTATAATGCCAGTTGTATAATAGATGCTTAATAAATGGCAAATTAAAGCATCTTAAGAAAAAGATAAGGAAAATCTGAAAAGAGTTAATAGCTTTTTGGATAGCTATTTTAAGATCTTATTCATAAGAGACACAGAGGCGGAGACATAGGCAAAGGGAGAAGCAGGCTCCTTGCAGGCAGCCCAATGCAGGATTCGATCCCAGGATCATGTCCTGAGCTGAAGGCAAATGCTCAACCACTGAGCCACCCAGGTGCCCCTTTGGATAGCATATTAAATGATGTAAGGGAAATTTGAAAATACATAGAAAAAGATTGTTTTATCTGAAGGTTTTCTATATCTCATACTGTCAGAGGGCTTCAGGAATGAAATACAAGTCCAACAATTCTGCAATCAACAAAGGTCAGTGAAGGAGACTCCTACACAAGCAAACTACACAAGCAATCAGCACTGTTCTTTCTCTTTTCTTTCCACGAATTCCTGCAAACCAACTTGTTGTTATACTGTGATATACTAGAGGCAAAAACCTAAGGATCTCCGTCACATGAAATTAGAGTGTCTTTGTATGTGTCTGATAAACGATATAAAACCATAGAGCAATACATTCTGGAAATGGTGTACAACCAAAACACCATTTTGGTTGGGGATGATTTTTTTTTTCCTTTGAAAACCATGTACTCTGTACCTCCTTCATGCCAGTCAAGGAACATGATGTTTAAAATCCAGAAGTTCAACTGCCTGGGTTTCAATTTCTGCTTTGCGACAATTAGTAGCGCTATTACCTGGGTCAAGTTCTTTAAACTTCTCTGACCCTCAGTTTCCTATCTGGAATAATGGAGAGAATATTATAACCTTTCTCATCAAATTTTGTGAGAATTAAATGCAGTAGCAGTTACTGTATAGTTCTTAGCACTTAGTACTAACAGGTGGTGAGGTAGCTAATACTTCCCAATACTTTAAACGTTTCTACAAATATTACTTTGACAATGTCCTGCAGTTCTGGGTATCCCCATTTTATAGATAAGCTAAATGAAGTACAGACTAACCCAGGTTCAGAGCTGATTAACCCAAGGTCCCTGTAAGGGCAGAATTAGGATTCTAACCCAGCTCTGCCTGACTGGACAAAGTACTTCACACACTCTCATTGGTTTAGATTATTGCTCTTAAGGAAAACTGAAGGTTTACTCTTGTTTGGGGAACTGATGGTTTCAGGATAATAAATAAGTGGATTAAATAGAATTGGAAGTCTAATTGTGGTTCCTTTCTCTAGGTAAGGAGTCACTGATGGTAAATCTCAGGAAAAGCATGCAAACAAAGTATAGAAAGTGGAAGATGAGGAAACTTAGGTTGTCACAAAGAACAAAGGAGCATAGAAAGTGGCCATGGGAGTGTGCCTTCATTCAGTAAGTAATATTCCTCTGTGCCAAAAACATTGACCAACAGAATCAATGCCCTCTGATAGCTTGCAGTTTAGTGAAGAAAATAGCCCCACACGTTAGTAGGCAGTGTATAAATGTTGTATGGCATGAATAGACCATAGAGATTGATAAGTGAGATCTGAAGCAAGAAGGGAGGAGTATAAATCTATTCCAGGCCTCACCTGTGCTGGTCACCCAGCCCTGCTTAACTGGGGAGGAGAGAGAACATCCTTTCTGCTGCCAGGGTTGCTTTTTGGACTTGAACCCACTGGTATTGTATCTGACTGCCAAGATCTTGCACACTCCTTCCTCACTTAGTCCTGTAAATGTGGAAGACTCCTTTCATGTCTCTGTATGGTTATTTCCCCCTCTTTCCAGGGAGCCACTCCAAAGACTCCATCTCTCATGACCATAGGTACATATGTGCAGGCCTGGTTATAGCCCACTCGCCGGCTGATGCATTCTGATTAGCCACTGTCCATGCTGTACCCACAACTCCATCCTCAACGCCATGGCACCTAACACCCCCTCCCTCACCACAGACATATACACACACTGTCAAGTTTGCTAGTCCTCCGTGGAAGTGGGATATGCAGATTCAAGAATTAGACCTGAAGGAAATAAGGTGTTAGGTATTTTGTTGTTGTTGTTTTTGTTTTTGCTTTTGTCTTAGTGTGTGTTAATGTTTAAGAAGGCAGTTTGGTCCTTGAAATCCTATAAGCAAAAAGGCCCCAAATCGGGATGTGACCTATTGAAAAGAGGACTATGACAAATATAGTGACTCAGAACAGACTGAACTTCAGGGATGTCATATTTATTCTCCATCTTACTTCTCTGGATATTCCTCTAGGTCTCTCTCAAGAGCTGCTTTTTATTTTCATCCTCCGATGGTGGCTCCCTTTTAAGGTTTTTAGCTTTTAGAAACCCGGAGCTAGAGTTCAAGAGATCAAGGTGGTCATGTGAATCTCAGTCATCTTTTATGTTGGTAGTTACAAATCCATTCAGGTAGGGTGGTCAGAAATCACTATTTGCCTCAGACTGGCCCTGTTTGCACTGGCTGTTCTGGCCTAGCAATTGGCAATACCCCACTTTAGTGTGAGCAGACTCCTGATTTGGATGGTAAGTCATGGATTCAGCCTTCTTATTCACTGTTTGCTTCTTTAATAAGCTTTACTTCAAGTTTTCAACTACCCTCTTACTCATCTCCAGAGTACAAATTTAGTTCCTTGCATTCCTGTAGAAAGTATCCTACTTTTCTCTCCCTTGCGATAGCTGCCAGTGTTGTTCAGAATTTCCTTCCCTCAGCTTAAATTAAGGTAGTTTTCTCCTAACTAATCTAGCTTTCTCTAATCCACTCTTTCTGGTGATCTTACTAAAATAAGATCTTATAGGTGTGTGTGTTACTCCCTTGCTCAAAGATCTACTTTGACTCTCTCTTGCCAAATCTGGAATCCTTTGCCTGGATTTCAAGGCCTCTATAATCAGACTCTCTAATCTTCCTGTCTCTATTTCACTCTTCCTCAGCCTTGAGACTCCTCTGTAGTCCAGAGAAATAGAAAGCTTTAGCATTGCCCCATCTTTAACAAAAGCAGGCAGGCCCCATTCATCATAAAGTCCTAAAGCAAGAATGAGCCATCTCAGATCATGAATGATGGATCAGAATGTGTGAGATATAGATTTTGGGGGCATTAGGGAATTGTGAAAGATGTAGCGTGGGTTCTAAGGTTGGTTTTGAGACTATTCTTCACAAGGTGGCTGTGGTTTATAGAATAGTTCTTCAGTGTTCTCTGGAAGTTCCTTTGAGCTCTTGGCCCTTATTAATGGGAGAATAACTTTAGTTTTCCTTCATGCACTACCTCAAAGTGCAACTCCTAAGTGCTTATTATCAGCTGTTTATTCCAAAAGCTTTATTCCCTGCAGTCTGTTCTGTGTGTTGAAGCCGCCTCCTTTGCTTGGTAAAGGCATGCAATGCTATATGAACTCCCAGGCAGGCAGTACTCCATGGGGATCAGCATTCCCACCGCCACTGAGCTAGTAGAGGAATGTTTTATGTGCTTCTGGGCCACTTTCTTCTTGGAGTCCAGTCTGATAATGGAGCCTCTACTTTATGGCATCAGGATGCATTCTGGGTAATACCGTTAAGCATAATCACTTCCACTCCCTGGAAAGAAATGAAGGATGTTACTCTTTCATAACTTTGTACTTTGAAAGCTACAAAAGCATTAATTTTTTCTGTGTAAATGAAACTGATCAGAAAATGAAGTCATCTTGTGACCTCTTCTAATCTTCATTATAATCCCTCAGTAGACAACCAGTTTATAGGACTAGAATTTGCTTTGTCAAATACCTTCCCAATCTGCCTCTGGGCATTAGCTTCTTTATTATAAGGTGGAATGTAGAATATGAAGCTTTCAGGTGTTTGTTCTGGGTAGTGTAGTAAATTTCATAAATTATTTTATTAAAGGTTTAAGCAAAACTTCAAAGTGGCTTCAAAAAAATATTTTCTCAGTGTACTTTGAAAATATATATTTTTTTAGTATTCGTTACTAAGGATACTGTTGAGCTGTGGGTTTGTTGTTTTTTTTTTTTTTCCTGTAACCCCAAATCTCAATGGTTTGAACAGGAAATGTTCTCCTGTGGAAATAAAGGCAGGTATAGCTGGTAGTGCCAGAGAACTGGGCCCTGTTAGGTGTCTCTGCATTGCTCAACACTCAACTCCCAGATGTGTCGCCGAGCTCTTGTGGTCCAACCAGCAGGACCATGGAAATGGTTGGTCACTCTCCTTTAAAAGAACAGCCCTTTACCATTACTCCCTCCTGGCTAGAGTTGGTTAGGTGGATTTAGCTGCGTGGGAGGCTATGAAATGATGGCTGGGGATGGTGGATATGGCTGGGGAGCACATACTGTAGAAATAACTAGCAGCATTTCTCAGTGGTCACTCTGATATTTAATGATTACCAATTCATTTTCCCTTCTTTCATTCTCCCATAGAAGCAATCCATCCAAATGGCTTTTTAGGATTGTGTACTTCACACAGATTCAAGATGCTCATTTTTATTCTGTAAATGGTATTTAAGTTGTAGCATCAAAAAGAGACCATAAAATTAGAGCTCAGTCCCTTTATTTATTACAGGAGGAAGCAGAACTCCAAAAAGGTAAGATTATTTGTGGAGCTGGTAGCAAAATAGGACTAAAGCTCAAGTCAGCTGAGTTCACAGCATTCCTTATAGTTAACAACACTGGATCCAGAAATCTTACTCTTTCCTATTCCCTAGGGTAATTGGGGATGAAGTAAAATGATGTGGCAAGGCTGAGAAGTGTTTAATGAAGGAGGATTTAATTTCATCTCTATAAATATTTATAGCGTATCTGGCCCTCCTCTAGTCTGGGCCTACAGATAAAAGAGCAGTCCATGTGCAGTGTAATGAGTAACTCGGGTAAGTAAACAGTTTCAACTCTGGATCACTGTGCCCACAGACAAACCTCTTAGTGCCAAGTGAGTGTAAGAGAGGATCACCTAATGTAGACTGAAGGGTGGAGATAAGTCAAAAAAGGCTTCTTGGTTGTGAGAGGAGTCTTTTAAAAGAATCTGAGTAAATTATTAAATCTGCAAGCTATTTTACATCTTTCTTTTTGAATGATTGGGACTCCAAGGACATGGCCCTCCTCTCAGGCATAAAGAACAAATAGAAATTAGGTTAGGGCTTTTCAGACCTCGGGAATATGTTGGCTGTGCAAAGAACTACAGATGAGAACTTTGTTAAATCTAGAAACTCAATTCAATATGGCCAAAATAAAGGGTGTTTTTCTTGGTAGGGGTGAGAAGTGGGGTAAGCTTTCAAGGTCCTGAAACATTGTATGTCCCATAACATGGAGTTTTGGTTTCTTCCAGAACTGGGACTCTGGTGACTGCATGCTAATCAGAAATTTTACAAAGGATATCTAGATGACTTCCCCCCCACCCCCATCATTGCGAAGGGAATCTTGAAGGCTAATAATTAGAGGTAAAAGACTGGGCTATTATAGTGACTCTGCTAATATGTGGTAGAGCCTGGCTTCTGGCAGTAACAATCAAAAGGAAAGGAGAGAAACAAAGAAATACTTAATAGGTAGAGTTTTCACAATTGGGTAACCAAATGGGACATAAGAGGAAATAGTATAAAATATTAGGACTAACAGGACTGTACTCCTTGTGGAGAAAGTACTTCTTCAGCTCTATAGTTTGAGGGGTCTGTAAAATACTCAACTGGATAGATGGCACTGAAGCTCAAAAGTTATCTAGACTATGGAATAGATTCCAGTAACTGATGTATAGTTTCCTAAAACCTCAAGTGTAGGATGGAGCATCTAGGAAGCACTCATTACATGAAGAAGAGCCAAAACCAAGATAGGACAAAGTGGGGAGAGGGAAACCAGAGAAACTAGTAGAAAGTCCTAGAAAGAAACCCAGGAAACTAAGATCCAAGAATGGTGAGTCCAGTCACACTAAATATGGCAAAGTGATATCTATTGGCTTGGCCATTCAAGACACCAACTGTATTCTCCTCAGAGGTGCTTTTGGAGGAATGGTGAGGGAAATCTGGAGGTTGAGGAACAAATGGGATGCGAGGACGTTAGCCGTGAGTATAGACCATAATTTCAAGGAGCTTATCCATGAGGTGGGAGTAGAGAGTTGATAATTAGTTGAAAAGGCTTTGTTCTTGCCTTTACTACTGAAGATAGGGGAGCATGGCCATGTTTTATGCTAGGTGGTAGGAATCTAGGTAAGAAATGGAGTTAGGTTTCTGAAGAGACAGGAAGCTAGCTGACCTCTTTCCTCTTAAAAAAGAAATTGTCCTGGTCCTATAAAGACATAGTAGATGACCTGATAAAAGATGCTTTTCAGTTTTCTTAAACTTTCAGATTTATAGTACACAGTACTCCCATGCACCCTTCACTCAGTCTCCTCTAATGTTAACAACCTCTTACAAAATAAAGCACTTTGTAAACTGGAATATAATATAGGTATTAAGTAACTTATGTCTAATATTTGGAAAGGCTCTCGTGTAGATAACCTGTTACAAAATTGATTACCTTTCACCTTCCTGGGAAATTAAAAGGTCTGTGAAAATGTCTTCATATCCTCTTAGTCAAATGAATGAGACTCCTTTTTCCCTTCCTTCTGTCTGTTCCCCAAGGACTGAAGATACCATCTCTTCCATCTTTCCAGTCCTTCTATCCTGTCTCATCCCACACACTTATCAAAAATCAGTGGTACCAATGATGCCTCACTGTCCTTCCATATCCCCATAGTGTTAGGAATCCTCAAAATAGCAACAGAGTTCCCTGCCTCTTGAGGGCTTAGATTTTAACTTTTTGAATTCAATTTAGTTAACACTGTGTTAATTTCAGGGACAGAATTTAGTGATTCATCAGGTGTATATAACACTGAGTGCTCCTTACATCAAATGCCCTCCTTAAGGCCCATCACCAAATTATTCTTTCCTCCCCTCCAGCATCCTCAAGGGCTTAAATTTTAATCCAGTGATCTAAACTTGGGGGGGGGGGGGGAAGGAATGAAAATGCAACTATATTAGGTCAATAACCCCTTTCCTACTCTTTCCTGACCTCTAATACACACATTGTAATTTTTATAGCATTTCAGTCTTAGATCGCCAACTGCTAAATGATAAAACTTCCACAGTATCACACATTTTATCAGCAGATGAGCTCATTTTTTCACTTAAAGAATCTGTGACCGCTTGTACATGTGACCTCATTTGCCATATTTTCACTTCCCCCATCTATCTTCTAGATTTTCCTCTTATACTACTTAATGAATCCTCTAAACATCTAAATTCCTGTTGAGATTTTTGTTAATCTAATGAAGATGCAAGGTTTGTAGTAAGATAGGCTATAATAGGACCCCAACCACATCTATCATGTTTCCATGGAAGGTATGCCATGTGTGTTTGATGTGATAGCAATGTATTTGCCATCAAAATTGCCAAACATGGAAGTTTAGAGGCATTTGGGATAACCCTGTGTAGCAAGATGTTTGGAGTAAGAAATTTGCTGCTGAAAAACTATTCTATGCTCTTGACTTCTAGGGTGGAAAAGGAAGACACAGGGAGAACTGGACTCCCCACAGGAGTTTTCAGGCCTCTGTGTGGCAGTAAAAGGGAATGACTACAAGTGACAAGTAGGGAATCCTCTTAATATCAGATTAAAAAAAAAATAACTATTTCTGCATTTCAAAGAAGTATAGCCTGACTGGTTTCCTTTGCCTAAAATGAGCGAGTTTATTCCCTCAGAACCTACTTGGCCTTCACAACAGCTGTTCTGAAACTCTCCAATTACTTAAAGCTCTTACTCTACCTCACCCTCTCTCCCACCCACCCATGACCCCAAAACTTTTACTAATAAAAGCAAAGATGTGTATCTTTGAGATGGAGGTGACGTGGTATATGGCCTGAGTTATCTTGGCTTCCATCCTCTCTCACTTGAACTGTACAGGTCTCCTAGCTCACCTCTCCTTTCCAAGACAATATCTCCTTTATTCATTCAACACCATTTTTTCCCAAAGTATAGTTGATAGTTACATTAGTTTCAGGTGTACAAATAGTGATTTGACAAATTTATACCTTATGCTATGCTCCCCCCAAGTGCAGCTACCATCTGTCACCATACAATGCTATTACAACATTGTTGACTATTTCCCTAGGCTGTGCCTGTCATCCCTGTGAATTATTCATTCCATAACCAGAAGCCTGTATCTCCCACTCCCTTTCGCTCATTATACTCATTCCCCTACCCCTCTCTGCTCTAGCAACCATCAATGTGTATTTGAGTCTGTTTCTGTTCTCTGTTCGTTTTTTTTTCTTTTTTAGATTCCACATATAAGTGGAATCATAGAATCTTTCTCTAACTTCACTTAGCATGATAAGCTTTAGGTCTAGCCATGTTGTAAATGGCAAGAGCTCCCTTTTTAATGACTAATATTCCAGTGTGTGTGTGTGTGTGTGTGTGTGTGTGTGTGTATACATACATACCATATCTTCATCTATTGGTAGACACTTGGGTTGTTCCATTCCTTGCCTATTGTAAATAACGCTGAAATAAGCATACGGGTGCATATATTTTTTTCAAATTAGCATTTTCATTTTGAGTAGATCTCTAGTAAGATTACTGGATCTTATGGTATTTCTATTAACCTTTTGAGAAACCTCCATAGTGGCTGCACCAGTCTGCATTCCCACCAGTAGTATGTTCTCCACATTCTCACCAACACTCGTTATCTTTTTTAGTCATTCTGACAGTTATTAGGGCATATCTCACTGTGGTATTGATTTGCATTTCCCTGATTAGTGATGTTGAGCATCTTTTCATGTGTCTGTTGGCCACCTGTATGTCATCTTTGGAAAAATGTATATGCAGGTTCTCTGCCTATTTTTAATTAGATTATTGGGGTGGGGTTTTCTTTTTTTTTTCTTTTTTTTTTTTTTTTTGGTGTTAGGTTGTATTCTTAATGGGTTACTATCTAAAATACATAACTGGAGTTTTCCTATGCAGGTTTCTTCTCCCATTCAGTAGGTTGCCTTTTCATTTTGTTGGTTTCCTTTGCTGTGCTAAGCTTTTTATTTTGGTGTAGTCCTAATAGTTTTTTGCTTTTGCTTCCTTGCCTTAGGAGACCGATCTAGAAAAATGTTGCTAAGGCTTATGTCAGAACTTACTGCCTGTGTTTTCTTCTAGGACTTTTAGGATTTCAGGTCTCACATTTAGGTCTTTAATCAATGTTTCTTAGTTTATCTTTGTGCATCAGAAAGTAGTGCATTTCATTCTTTTGCATGTAGATGACCAGAGTTTTCCCAGTATCGTTTAAAGACCTGGTCTTTTCCCCATTGCATAGTCTTTCCTCCTTTGTCATAGACTAATTGACCATATAAATGTAGGTTTATTTCTGTGTTCTCTATTTTGCTCCATTGATCTTGTTTCTGTTTTTGTGCCAGTACCATACTGTTTTACTATAGTTCTGTAGTATATCTTGAAATCTGAGATGATGGTATCTCCAGTTTTTTTCTTTTTTAAGAATGCTTTGGCTACCTGGAGTTTCTTGTGGTCCTATAAGCTTTAGTAGTCTAGTACTGTGAAAGCATTATTGGGGGGGGGGGGTGTAAGACATTGTTGGTATGTTGATAGGGATTACATTGAATCTGTAGATTGCTTTGGGTAGTATGGACATTTTAACAATATATTTCCAATTCAGGAGTATGAAATATCTTTCCATTTGTTGGTGTTATCTTTAATTGCTTCAGTGTTTTATAATCTTCAGAGTACAGGTCTTTTTACCTCCTTGATTTAAATGTATTCCTAAGTATTCTTTGGTACAAGTCTGTATTCCTAAGTATTCTTTGGTACAAGTCAACACATTTGAGTGCCTACCATGTGCGCCCAATACTATTTTAAAGCCTAGGAATACAGAAACTTAGATGAATAGGAATTATGGCACTAGTGAATAAAATTGTCCCCCAGATTTACGTTCTATGGGATGACAAATAATAAACCATAGTGTTAAGATATTATAAGGATTATGAAGATAAAGCATAGACAGGGAATAAAGAATGTCAGGAGAAAAGATGAGAAGAATAAACTGAGACCAGGAGCCATCTGAATATCTGAAGGTAGAAATTTCCAGGCAAAAGAAATAACAAATGGAATGGGAGCCTGGGGGTGTATCGCTGAAAAGGGGTCCTCAGATCAGCATCAGCATCACCTGGGAACTTTTTAGAAATGCAGACTCTCAGGTTACACAAGCTCCTCCTCCAAGGCCCTCCCAGCAAGGAACTCCAGGGGTAGAACTAGCAAAATGGGTTTTAACAAGTCTTTTAGGTAATGTAAACCTAAAGTTTGAGAACCCCTGTGGAGAACAAGCACCAAGTTGACTTGGCAGGAACTGAGCCATTGAGGAGAGTAGGTATTCTTTTTTTTCCTGATCCTCCCCTGCAAATAATACTATTTCCTTTTTTTTTTTTTTTTTTAACATTACAAAACATCCTCCAATCCCTTCCACCTCTTCCTCTGTACTTTTGTCTTCTTGGCACACATTTCTGGGGAATCCCTCCCTCTCCCTCTCTTTCTGGAGCCTGCCTGCTTTCATGAGCCAGTTCAAACATTACTGGTCAGGCAGGAGTTCCCTGATCCCACCAACAGCCTTGATTGCTCCTCATGCCATAATCCCATAGTACTCTATCTGTCCTTTATTACAATCACCACAGGTTATTGGGTATTAATAGCTTTTTGTGGATGTCCTGTCTTTCCTTTTGAAAGAAGAAAGTTGTTCTACAAGCAGGTTGAGCTCTTACTCTTTTCTGTATTCTCCAGTCCCCAAATAGTATTTGGCATATCTGGTAAAGTTTAGATGGATGGAAGAATGGGGAAGGCAGGCAAGGATGGCAACTAATATGTTAGGAACAAACTGCTGATCTTTGCGGGTGGTTTTGCCAGATAAGACTTCATAAAGGTGAAGATGGTAGTGAGAAATAGAAGCAATTTGCCCCTTTGGGCTGCGGGAGGGATATGGGGATCTTGAGAACTGCCACCTGTAGGTACCAATGTGCAATATTTCTCACCCTCATGTCGTTTTCTCCCTGTTCAGTGCATTTCAGGTATCATTCAAATGATTATCCCAATCTTGGTCTCTCAGATATTTTACTTATCTGGCTCCTAAAACTGCTTTGAACAGCATCATGTTTTAGGGAAATCTGAGGCCAAGCTGCTGTTTCCTGTGTAGTTGCCAGTATGGGCAGCAGCTGGTCAACCTGTTAGCCATTATCTTTTTTTTTTTTTTACCAAATTTGGAGAAGTGATTCTTGCCTCCTTGTCATTGTTTTAGCCTCTAAGGAAAACCTGTGAACTCACCTGAAATTATAGAGGACTCCTACATCATCAATTCATGTTGAGTTTAATATCTTCTGTAGTCCTGGAGTAATTTTTATGAACCAAGTGCTTCCCAATTTATCTCTCAAAATTTTATGGTCCATGCTTTTTTCCTTTTTAGCTCATCTTTTTCTAACTCTTTAGATGTCTTGATGCAATAAGAATATAAGTTTGCAATTCCTGTACTCAGTTACCCTATTCAGATCCCCATAAAAATTCCAGATACCACAGAAACTGACTGGCCTTGGAGAATACAGGCAGGCTTCCTTCAAAATAAGCTAACGATAAAAATTTGAACAGATAGAATTGATCAAATAGAGCGCTGTGTGGTTCAAAGTATCCTCAGACTTAGAGCATTTCTTGAGTGGAGCCCAGCATGCTTTCCATGGCAGTCAAGTTTTAAAAAAAATCTGTAAATATCCGGATGGAAATTGTGAGAAATAAACTGATCCTTGCGAGAAAGGCTTATTAGTCTTAGAAAGACTTGAATTAAGGAGTGTTGGAAGAAGGGAAGATGGTCAACTGAGAAATAGCAAGAGGAGGGTCCAAGGTTAGAGACTTAATTTCCTGTCATGAAAATACTAGTTTCTCAAGAAAATCTGACAAGTCAAAGGACATGCCATCATCTTGGTCTCTTGGTGTGGTTGTGTTTTGTTTTTGTTTTTGTTTTGGTATGTGAAAAATCATCTGTTCTGTCCTTTAATGAAACAGAACGCTTAACTGCTGGATAAATACTTCACCTTGGGCCCAGCAACTGGTAGGTCAGGTCTTTCTAGAAAATGGATCCTCATAAGAAAAAAGTTAAATGGTAAAGTGAAATTATTACCAATTCCCCCCCCCCCCCCCAATTATTTCTAAACTGCCATAAAGCTGCAAAATCTATATAGTGGCCCAGTCTCATTCTTAGAAGAGCAACTTGCAAATACCTGAAAGAAGAACTTGAGAATGGAAAATGTTTAACAAAAATTCTTATACTTACACATACCACTTGCTTATAGGTTATTCACAGCTTCTGGTAAACACATTGCATCTTTAAGTATTACTCCTAAGATTGCTCTGTTAATTCATAGTACAATGGAAGCCAGTTCTTCATTTCACCCAATCTAAAAATATGTTAACCTCAAAAAAAGTGGCCAAAGTGGGGTCCATGGAAATAGTACACCCTAAATAGTAAGACCCATAAACCCTCATTGTCTTCCATGACCGTTAAGGACGACACAGTTCTCTTAGTTGTCTTAGTTCAAGTGGCAATTCATAGCTCCCAAACTTTGTGAAGAATCTTCTATCCTTAACCAATTGGTCTTAATCAGATTCTGAGGGGTTTATGAGAATGCCCACTTAATACTTTGACTAAGGCTTGCATGCCTGCCTTTTTCACCATTAATAGAAGGAAATAATCGTTTTTATTTTCCAGAGCATCACTTCTTCCAGAGCTCTCTGATGCCCTTCTGTACCACTTATCACTTTGCATTGTAATTGTCTGTTTAATTGTCCTGACCTATATATTCTTTGGAGATAACGAACCTCTTTTACTTCAAGTCCAATCTCTACCCAAACTGCTTTATCGTTATCTTTCCACCCACCGAAGTTGAGCCATACTCAGTTGCCAATATTAGACTTCTTTAATCTAAAATAACAGCAGTCTCATATGCTTCAACCTAATAAAAGCTTTAACTAACTGAAAAATGACTTTTTTCATGCTGTGGAAATTCTAGCAGTTTACATGCAGATTTTCTATTGAAGTACCAAGGATCTATCAGGTTTACAGTATATTGCCAGAGCTTCTCAAACTTTAATGTGCAAATGAATCACCAGGGGATCTTGTTAACATGCAGATTCTGCTTCAGGAGGGTTGGGGTAGAACCTGAGATTCTGCATTTCTAACAAGCTCCCAGGAGCTGATCCTATGGTTCATGGGCCAGGCTTGGAATAGCAAGTTTTTGGAATACGGGATGAGGAATCAAGGTGTAAATTATAGATCTTCTACTAGCTCTCTGTCTCTCTCACTTAATCTTTGTAAGCCTTATTTTCCGTGATATCCAGGGGGTTAAGTAGGAGGTCTATTAACTTTCAAGTCTAATGTTGATGATCTGCTAGGGTCATGTTTACCTAAGTGATTGCAGAGTCCACACAGCATAAAAGGTTAGGGGCAACAGCTCAGTCCTCTGATTGCATCCCAGCTCTTCCACTTACCCTGTGACCTTAGAGAGTTACATAATCTCTGTGCTTTAGTTTCCTCCTCTGGAAAATTGAACTAATACTAAATTCATATATGTAAAGTGCTTAGGAGAACGGAACACACATAAACATAAGCTATTTTCAACACTAATATCTTCTGCAGTTTCATTTCTAAGAAGCTTTCCTAAAGGCATTATCTCAAATGTGGACGAATATCTACAGTATATGAGAAAGATGTTTATCACCAATTTTATCAAAATCTGTCAAGCTACATCCATGTCCAACAATATGAGAAGGGTTGCTTACATATTATGGAATCTGCCCATTATAAATGCTTAATATTTTAATGCTCAAGATACAACATGAAATGATGAAAAAACAGGATACAGAACTGTATTAACAGTTCAAGTTTGATTTCTTACAAATGATATGGTTAACTTTCAGGTAGGGGGAAATGTTCTAAAATATTAAGTGATTATTATGACCAAGGGGCAGCACTAGAGGTGATATTTTTCCTCCTATATTATGAATTCTACATGAAGTATGAACAATTTCTCTAGTCAGAGAAGACAATTTTTAACATGTGTAAAACCTACCCTACCACCACCCCCCCCCAAAAAAAGTCAACACTATAGCAAGGATTTCAGCTTGTTATGCTAAAACTGTTCCAGAAGCATTGCAAATAAGAATCAGAAGTCAGTAAAATTAAGTGTAGCAGTCAGTGCCAAACTAATGACAGAAAAGAAAGACATGCTCATTTTTTTTTATTTTTTATTTTTTTAGTTCTGAGCAAAAATGAGATTGCTGGGTATCCTAACGAAGCATTAAATGGCCAAAGCGGCTGCCTTGCTGAGTGTCACATAGGTAACAGGGAAACTAGAAAACAGGGGAGCAGTGTTTAAGACTTTGCAGTTTAGAATAATACCAGGCACAATTAGCATCATGCTGATGTGTGTGTTTAAGTACATTTTCAAATAGAAATTCTGTTCTCAGTACCACACTATAACTAGTATTTCAATTTTCATTCAAAAGTTAATACAAAAAAGTTAATACAATGGGTCAAAAAATGCATTTGAAATGACTAGAGGGAGAATCCATTATGCTTTTAGATCTTTTCCCCTATTACAGATACTTTTCTGAGACTAAGCTAGCCCATTAGATCTTAAAGAGGAAAAATATTTGCTAGCAGTTTCCTGAACCATTAATTTCTTTTTAAAGCTGCCATAATAGTGATAATCAGAACCTAGTCCAGGTTGAATGCCTTCTGACTTGCCAAAGAACATGAGAGCTATTTCATCTTGTCTATGGGGATGGGGCATGGATTGAGAGGAAAGTTTGTCTGCATAAATCTTCTGCTATTCCACTGTCTGATAAAATCCCTCATCCTTAATTTTTAGTTGACTCTTCAGTACTTCGAACTTCTCACTTTTTGGGTAGACCTCCCTGCTGGTCTATGGATGCTTGATTATCTCCCTCACCAGTAACTTCAACCTGAAAACTAGAAGAAAACAATGTCTGGAAAAATTTTTTAAAAAAGAAACGCTTTCAATCACTTGCAAATCATTTTTTCTCATACATGCTAGAACCTTGCTTAAACAGACTTCTGCTTTAAGACACAGGGTCTTGCTTAAAGAATACTGAAAGAGAATAGCTTTGCAGCGAACTTTGTGGCTGATGGTGGTGCAACTCAGGATAACTCTGTCATCCAGGGAAAAAATGATCTAACAGGTATCTAACACTCTCTTGTCCTGTAATTTTTGTGTATGTTTTGTAATATAATGCATTGGGATTAAACATGGCATTAAATAGACCCGTAGATGGTTAAACTCAGTAATTTGCCCTATCTATGGGGGTATGTTCCAAGGCCCCCAGTGGAGCCTGAAATTAGATACTGCTGAACCCTTTATATACATACATATCTAGGATAAAGTTAAATTTATAAGTTAGGCACAATAAGGTGAACAACAAGAACATAGAGCAATTATATATAGTAAAGGTGAATTATATATAGTTAGGTGAATGTGGTCTCTCCTCAAAATACGGTGTACCGTAATCACCCTTCTTGTGATACATAAAATGTCTATGGGAATGAATTGAAGTGGGGTCAATGACCTCAGCATTATGAAGGCAGCATTAGATTACTACTGACCTTTCTGATTTGTCGGGAGGATTATCTGCTTCCAGAACAGTTGACTGCAGGTAACTGAAATCAAACATAAGAGTGGGGGACTCTTGTATGTAGAAATCAGGGGTGCTCACAGTAGTCCATCATGGAGCTTTGAAAATGGAAGTGGTGATCTCAGAGTTCCACTAAGTCAGCCAACAGGTGCTCGCTTCAACAGCACATATACTAAAATTGGAATGATACCGAGAAGATTAGCATGGCCCCTGTGCAAGGATGACACACAAATTCGTGAAACGTTCCATATTTTTCACTTGATGGGATGAGCACTGGGTGTTATACTATATGTGGGCAAATCGAACTCCAAAAAAAACATACAAAAAAGTCAGCCAACAGTAACATATACTGGGACCTATATTCATCCATCAAATTCTCATTGAGCATTTAACATGTTCCAAGTTTCAGATGTTAGGAATATAAGAGGCTATGAATCAGGAAGGTAAAAGCCCCTGTTCTTGTGAGGCCCATATTTTCGTAAGGGAGATGGGCAATGTACAAGTGAACAAACAGTAACAGTTATTTATGTCATGCCTGCTGTAAGAATCTATGATCCTGTGACTTTCATTTATTCAACAATGTTTGTTGATTGCCTATGTACCTAGCACTGTGCTAAGCATCCCACACAATGTCCTTGCTTTCACTGAGTTTACACTTAAGTCCAGGTGGCAGATGTTAATTACAATGTGATTATTATAAAGAAGCAGCACAGAGTGCTACCTATTCAGGAAAAATTATTAAGGCAGGGAGGTCTTTTTGAAAATGTTCAAGGCAGAGCTTTGAATGATGCTGATTTTCTGGAAGCAGCTATTATAGCAGATGGCAGCTGGTGAGAAACGTGTTGTAGGATAAGGAGCAAGGGGTATATGACGCTTCTGCTGATCATGGATTATTTTTAACTGCAATTTTAAAGGAAAATCTGGTCTAATAGGTTAGTATTTAGTACCTTAGACTTTAAAAGTACTTTCTCATGAACTATCTCAGGTGCTCCTCAAACTATAACCTACAAGGAAGTGCTTTAAGTTCTGTGAAATAAAGCAACACAGATGCCCTTCCTAAACTCGGTTTCTAAACTATAGAATTGCATGTGATCCTTCCATTGTAGGGTACACCTGAAATTGTGAATGGTGCTCTGTGGGGCTCTTTGCCTTGTACACAGAGTTTTCTGAATATTAGCTATTGGCTTTAAAAGGCAGTTGAGCTACTGTGAGTTGGCTGCAAAGTTGAAAGAGGAGGCTGGAGGGAAATGTCAAAAGGAAACTTAAGATGTGATTAGTAGGTGTGTGAGGCATACCAAGGGCAACATGCCACCTGAGGAAATCAAATCCAAATGCCAAGAGGCTCTATAGACAGAGAACAGATGGGAATGGAAGAACCTTGTGTAGGAGGAGATACACCTATTCAATAATCTGAGGTAAACATGTACTTTGTCTACATTTTAAACACAATCTCCAGAGACAAGGTGGAAAAAATATCACCGATTTTTTGGGGGGCCCTTTTGCCTATTTTGTATCAATTTTTAAGAGAACCATACATCAGGGCTGTTAATCCTTTGGTAAAGTATACGGTATTATGATACAATCTATCATTTGTCTCTTTGCTTCTTCTGTAAGGCAAAAGACCAATATAAACAATTTTAATGGTTATAAATTCAACTTTACCCTAATTGTTGCATTTATTTTATTTTTTAAAAAGATTTTACTTATTCATGAGACCGGGGAAGGGGAGGTAAGAAACAGGCAGAGGGAGAAGCAGGCTCCATGCGGGGAGCCCGACGACGTGGGACTCGATCCCGGGTCTCCAGGATCAGGCTCTGGGCTGAAGGTGGTGCTAAACCGCTGAGCCACCAAGGCTGCCCCCCTTTGTTGCATTTAAAATTGTTTAAAATGTCAAGTAGCTCTTCCACTCGACTATACAAACGTTCTGGGTTTTTTAACCCTTTCCTGACTTTGCTGTCTTTGAACCTTTAATCTATATGGAATTTTCTTTGTATACGGTGTAAGGAAGACTATAACTTTATTTTATCCTAGAGGGCCATTTACAGGAAACGGCATGCAAAGAGCCAACATACACAAAAAAGTATATTTCACTCACAGAGCAATGCAAATTAAAGCAATGAAACGCCATTTTTCACATAGAAGATTGAACATTTTCAATCTTTCAAAGTTTTGCTAATGTTGGTAAGGCTGTGAAAGAAAACAGTGCTGATGGAAATGTGAAATTGCTGCTAACTCCTTGGAAGATAATCTAGCAGAATCTATTAAGAGTTCAGATCCTTGCACCTTCGCATGAATCAATCCTATTCATAGAAAACATCTGTCCAAAAAATTAGCATGTATTACAATATTTATTGCAGCACTGATGTAGGGATTTAAAAAAAAAATGGATTAAAAAATGGAACTGAAAGTCCATCAGCAAGTCCTTTGGAAAAATCAAGATAGGTCACCAATAAGGAATATTATGTAGCTATCACAATGAGTTATGGGCACATGTTGACCTAGAGGAATGTGCATGATCTGTTAAATGAAGATAGAAAGTTCTAGAGTACTATGTGTGATCTTTTTAACAAGCTAGCTTTTGTTCTCTAAGGTTGTTTCTCTGGGATGTTCATCCTTCTTGTAGGAAGGAGATGATGGCAGTGGTGTTTTGAGAGGGTAGATGATCTCCGTTTCTCATTAAAATGATGCCAACATGGGAGCTTTAATTTTATCACCTAATTATGTATTTCATAGAAACTGGATTAAGAAAGAAGAAATCTTGGTTTTGTTTTGACTTATATGCCATGGGTATATGCTTGGATTCTTAATCTCTTCTTTTAACAAGCTGTTGAAAATAAAGAAGGAAGGGGCAGCCCGGGTGGCTCAGTGGTTTAGTGCTGCCTTTGGCCCAGGGCGTGATCCTGGAGACCCGGGATCAAGTCCCACGTCGGGTTCCATGCATGGAGCCTACTTCTCCCTCTGCCTGTGTCTCTGCCTCTCCTTCTCTCTGTGTCTCTCATGAATAAATAAATAAAATCTTTAAAAAAAAAATCAAATGCTCAAAGGTCCTCCCAGGACAAGAGAACATTTCTCCTGTACCTCTTACATTTGCTGTGTTACATACAAGATTTATAAGAATCTTAGTATGTCCATTATGGCCCACTAGAAAAGGACCATCATATCTTCACTTGGAGATTCAGTGCATTTATACACATACTTAGCATATGGAAAATGTACACTCAGCCTGGGTCACCACCTATTTTCTTCATAGAATCGCCTAGTCATAGAACAATACATCTAAAAGGAAATGAGCAGAACTTAAAGGTAATTGCTCATCAGGATTACCTGCAGATTTAACAAATGCAGGTATACACTATGCATACCTCAAATGTACAGAATCAGAATATTGAGGAATCTTTTAAAAATGACAACCAAGGGATTCTGATGCATCTCTTCTGTACACTAGTGTTTGTGAACTACAGATGAAGTTTATCAGATAGGGTTAAGCTGCCTACCAACAGGCAGTGAAGATGGCAAATATTTGTAAATTCCCTTCATAGGAAATATCTTAGTGCTCAGCCTCCTGCACAGCTAGCAAAATGTAGGAAATTCAAACATGTTTGCAGAGTTTCACTCTTCACATATACAATCCTCAATAAGGAGTTTTTGCTAAAGTAACATATTAGCCTTGCCATAAAGTGTTACCCTGAACCTCTTTAATCTGCACCTGACTCTGTGTCCTGATAGACTATGCCCTAGTCTTTGGCCAAAATTCATATACTTTGTGCAACAACTCAATCATCTGGATGATCCCATTCTTTAAAAACTTTGTGGAAGTAAATATAATGTTCAAGTTGTAGTTGTATATTCCCTCTTTGAGTAACGGATGGGTGTACTTAAAATTGAAAGAAATCTATTAACACCAGACCTTCAATGTCTGAAATCCTTGAAGAAAATTACCACTAACAGAAAGACCAAGTGGAAAGGGAACCTTTTAGAAACACTGAAACAAAGCAAATGGCACGCATGGTATTTCTCTTGAGCCTCTAAGGCAGTAAAGTACCAGATGTCATACAACAAAGTCTGAGGGAACCATGGAACCTAATGGGCGTAGCCAGAGTGCTCAGCTTTAAAAAGCTCTTGTGCTTATAAAAACAAGCAAACTTGGCACCATTAACTCCATATGTTAGATTTAAGACTTTTTCCAGCCTGTGTTTGATTTACTTAAACAGTTGTAATGCTTACCTTTTGCATTAGAAGGGAGAATCTTAGTGAATAAGAGGTTTGTCCTGCCACTAATCTAGGTCTTTCACATAGTAGGTTGCTTAGTAAATATTTGGTGACTGTATTAGCTGGTACTTTCTAATCGTGCAGTTGGAAAAAGGAAAAGTCAACTGCAGTTGATCTTTCAAGTTGGATAAGCTATATAATGTACACACGGACTTCATTATCTCCTGGAGATAGCAGGAAATGGTCAACATGATAAAAATCCAGAGCAGAACTGTTGAGTCCCTAATTCAACCATCTTGAGATGAGCCATTGGTTAACTTCAAGGTACACAATGCAGAGAGATAGTTACAAAATTACCAAAGACCAGTCCTTCAACTTCTATTTCCTGGGCATCTATGGAACTATCCAAGTGTGATGTTGCTCATATCTCTCTGACCACTTCTCCTTTGTCTCCATCGATGGATTCCTCCCTACCCCAACCCCATTTGGTGCTTAAGTTATCACTCAGGACTGTTTCTGCAAACTCCGTGTTCTTTCTCAAAGACGATGATTGTTTTCATGGCACTAGCTAGATTACCTGTGTTCTGATGTGTTTCAAGTGTGTATTTCCAGCCCTGGCTTCTTCTTCCTATTTCAGTCCCATATGTCCAAATGGCTGGTGGATATTTCTATGTGGAAGCCAACTTCTCTGAAACAGTTCATCCTTTAATTTGACATAAACTTTGCCTCTTTTTCCTATTTTCATTCAGATTGGAGAAATCTAACCCAAGGTCCAAACTGCTCATTTTTCTTTCTTCCCTACTATCATTACTTACTGAATGTTACCACTCCTTTCCCTGTTACAATCTCTTCCCTCTGTTTTCTCTCATTCTGCCTTCATTATATCATGTTCATGTGGCCATAATAACCTAACTTCCAATTCACCACCTCCCCTCTGTTCTGTACCTCAGAGCCAGATTAATCCTCCTAAAGTACCTTTCTGTCACATAACTCTGCTGATCCAGAATGCTTCAGTAGATTGTGACATCTCAAGAATGCTGCCCAAACTGCTTTGACATCCAAAGCCCTCTACAACTCATTGATTTTTTTTTTCCCATCTGTTCTGGTCAGAGGAGTCTGCCCATTTCCCCAGACATGACCAATACATGCTCATACTCCATCCACTCTGTTCATATTGCCAAGGATGCAACTCCACTCGTCCTCTCATCTGAAATGTCCCAACCCTTCAGACTCTAGTTCTAAGTTTCATCTCTAGTATGACCAAACAAACCCACAGAGGTCTCCCTAATAGCTTTGTTAACTCTAGGCACCTTTCGTGTAAAGCCTATATCTTCAACCACTTCATATGCTGTTCTAGTACTTAATAAATAGTAAATGCTCAAACTTGATTAGATTTAGAAACTGGCCTATTGCCTTGTTTATCATTCTCAATTCAACTTGCCGAAAACAATGAAAGAGAAGAGCCAGAAGAAAATCTTGGCAGCTAGGCTCAGTATCCCCTCCTCCAAGGCCCAAAGTTCTGTGAATTGAATTCAACCATCATCTTTCTCTTTTCAAAAAAACTCTTGTCCCCTAAGACTGGGAAACCTGTACACAGGGAAAGGTATCAGCCCAGATGAAGATGTGGAGGGGAGACTCTTGCCAAAAGAAATTTTCTAACTTCCCATTTGAAAAAATTCCTTTATGGGATTTTATGATACACATGTGTATCCTTCACCATAGCCAGCAACTGGTCCTTGTCTATGTGGGGGAGGCAATTAGCATAGACCTGATGGGTTTCTCTAAGATTTTGCAAATTCTGTGCTTCTGACCCTTAGAAGACTAAGTTATGATTTTACCTAGCTGTACTTCCTTTAGCCCAAACTAGCTTCTAAAAAAATATTTTAAAAGTTTTTTTTTCCCAGCCACAAATAAAGTTTTGTTTTTTCAAATATTCATAGTACAAAAACATAATTCTTAAAACCTTGGTATGAGTTTCCAGATACATCATTTTTTAAAGACTTTATTCATTTAAAGAGTTGAGCTCATGAGTGGGGAGGGGTGGAGAGGGAGAGTTGCTATTCAGTCTACCACAATAATTTTGTGTGTGTGTATATATATATGTGTGCATATATATATAATTTTTAAATTCTAAAACAGCAAAAATATTAGAATATACACCTTATGATCAACAATGGTTATCCTTGGGAGTGGGATGACCAGGTATTTTCATTTTCAATATTAAACTTTTTTTAAACAATATTACATGCTGTTGAGGCAGTTTACTCTTCTACAGAGAGCATGTAACTGATATGTTTGTGTTGAGGGATAAAACAATAAGGATTAAAGAAGAATTCCAGCAATATTAAAGAAAGCAAATGATGCCCTAACTGGGTATCTTTCTCCTTTATTTCCTGATGCTTATTTTCAGCGCTTCCCCACCCTCATCCTTGTGCAGCTGCTCTTTCACTCATCTGTGCAATTTGGATTGAAAACACACTTGAGGCAATTACATCCAAACTCGGATTTGCTTGGCTTCAAAGTCCCTGCTGTTCCCTCTGTTGCAGCTTTTTTTTTTTTTTTTTTAATTTCTCTCTTCAAAGAACTTTCCAGAAGAAAGGGGACAAGGAGAAGAACTGGAAGGACTAAAGAATTTATTTTTTGGTCTGTTCTCTGAGATATCTTTTTGGTTTTTTTTCTTCTCAACAAGGGGCTTCAGTGTCCTATGTGGGGACAAATCTAGCCTTATGCTTCATGTCTAAAACTCTACCATTCATGGAGGATTTCTTTGCTATGCTGCTTTGTATCATTTTTCCACTTTCTCAACCTAGATTCTTGGGGCAGTTGCTATTTTTTAGACACTGGAAACAGCTGGCTGAGGATAGTTATGTGTATACCCTAAGAAGTCCAATTTCCCCTCAGTCTGCTGCCAAAGTCCAGGGTCAGATTCAAGATGCCTATATCTCATTGGTGACCAATAATTTCTCCCGTCTCTCCTCTAACATTCAGTTTCTTTACAAATGCCTCAGAACGGCCAAAGAGTCCACAGGTCTGAGCAAACTAAGCATTTGGAATTAGATAGCAATGTCCTTTCCCTCAAAAGACTTCATCATGTTAAAGACAGATTTGGAAATCTATAACTTTTCTATAGACACATAAAAGAATTACTGTTACATTATGTCTGCTTGGCCCTACTTTGCATTTTTTGCATGACAGAAGACATTTTCCATTGTTTTGGTGAAATAACCAACTGTTTTAACATGTATATGCAATCAGCCATTTAATTAAATCAACTTAGTTTATCACTAGGTGCATTTATTGTACTGTCTAATCAGAGGTAAACACAGCTGCTATGGCATGTGGCAAGAATCCTCTGGAAAATGGGGGTGGGAAATCTGTTTAAAAGCTGCCAATTTATCTTCCTTTTGTTCACTTTAACTATTGCAGAGAGGAGCTAGTTTTCCTTGACAAGAAAGACAGTCAAGTATATATTTCTTAAAGAAATGAGGAAATGAAATGAATCATGGAAAACATGTGTAGTCAAGCTTCTCAAAATTATTGTGCATAGAAATCATCTGGGATCTTGTGAACTTGCAAATTCTGATTTGGTGGGGCTGGGGTGGGGCCTGAGATTTTCTAAGAGGCATTTCTGATTGGCCCACTGGGGTATTGATGCTGCTGAGGTTTGTCCTGCAAACTAGCAAGACTGAGAGAAGTGATGACCACCTGTATGAAATCAAAAAACCTTCTTTTTAGGTGCCAAAATATAGCATCCTTCTTGGTGAATTCAAGAGGCTCTACTCCAGAGGGGCTACCTTTTTGATATTGCAAGCCTGGAATAGCTCCTGAGTTCTTTCAGTTGCTTGGTTTACATTGGGCTTTTAAAAATGTATGCATTTTTAAAGTCCCAAATGCTACTGTAAAATCATCAAGAGTAGAAACAGGATCCTGATAGTGCTGGATGTATATTAAATATTTAACATGTGTTACTAATGGAGTAGGACTTCTCTATATAAGGTCTTTCCGGTAAGCCCAGTCAGTGAATTGCTACTTTTGCCAATTAAATAACTGAGAGCGCTTAGGAAGACAGTTCTAAGCTTTAAATGTGAACAAGGAGTATAGACAGATTTTAGGTTACAGCTCACTGTTTGATTTCAAAGAGATACCCTGAGATCTCTGGGAAGTTATTACCACCTGAATGCACTATCCTTAACATCAGGATTGCTATGCCAACCCCTTTGACACTGCTCCTCGTTCAAAGCGAGCCCTCTTTTTTCAATCTTTTTTTCCTTCTGTTTTTGTATGTCTCTAATACTTTGTCCATGGGATAATCCTGTGTATCTTTGAGACTAGATCATGGACAACATGTATGCCCCAACACCTAATATGACACGTCTCATTTGTGTATAATCAGATGTATTTATGATCAGAATCCAAACTTAGGGGTACTCAGAATATGACAGTCTTCTAAACCATTTCCAGACAAAAAATTTTTAGCCTTGAGGTTTTAAATACTTTCGAATTCCATTACTTTAATTTAGAGCTTTTATAAAATCAGGATTAAAATTCACTTGTGGCTAGCATTTAACAATTACCAGGGCTTTTGAATTTCAGCTTAGTCTTATACTAGGAGAGAAGTGGGCAGTAAATAGCAACTGAATACAGCTATGAATTGAAATATGTACAGAAGTTAATACAGAAAAGGAAAGTAGCCTTCCACTAGCCAGGATACTGTAAAATCAAACTTCCCTTAGAATGAAAGAAAAACTGAATTGGAGCCATTAGGAGACTAGGAGCACTTTAGATATGCTCATTGTGTCAAATGCTTATGATGGAAATTGCAATTATAAATCTGGGTGACTTAGAAATAGTAGACCAAGTATTCCCAAGCTGCCTATAAAGGGCCCGAGGCCCTTACTGTCTACATAGTAACACACATGTATTATGTGCCAAGTTTCACAAGCTTAATGGCTAGAGCAGAGAAAGACTACCCCCCCCCCACATGCCCTTTTTTTGGGGGAAAAAAAACTCAAGAGCGGATCACATGGAGTAAATGACTTGTTAGGCTCACTCATAAATACTTGAAATGAGAAAATAATATGGCTAAGTGTCCACTTCAGACCAGCTACTTATCCAGATTTCTCTATTCAGACTTTATTCATTTACCAAAACAAAACTTCAGGTAACTTTTGTGTATTAAAATGATCAACGTGCCTACTGCAGAGTGAACTGTGCCTAGTAAAGGAACTAATCTTTAAAATGAGTTGTTACATTTCCATTCAGTGACCACAAGTGCTGAAACCTCTCTGGCCTTCTAAAAGAAATTTCATAGCCTTGGGAGGATTTGTACTCCCAGTTTGTTTCCCAAAACAGATTTTAGTGGATCTTTATCTTTCTATATTTAAGATGTTGTCCTACACTGGCACATCACAGGCACTTAATTTGTTCTGTGGGCCTCTGTGCTTTGTGATAGCAAAGTGCAGAAAGCTGTTGATTTACATGCTGATTTCAATCTGACAAAATTCTCTCTGCTACTGTTCCAACAGAGCTGGCAGTCAGCTGGAGGTATAAATGTATGTCTGCAAATCAAACTGATGGTGCTGTCGATGTTGCTGGACCCTGTAGGACATGAAATTGCAGCCCAATTGTTCAACCGTACTGTTTGTCTCTACAGGCTACTCCAAGGGCTGGGTGGAGGAGCTTGGTTTCCTCTATATCCCTCCATCCTAGAATGATAGTTTCTTGTGGCTGAGCCATCTTTGGACAGGTTGAGCTAGGATTAGCACCCACTTACCACTCCTCCAGGTGCTAGCCCAAGCCCGTGTATCAGAGTGGATTGCTATAGTCATCAGGCCAAGGGGACTCCGATGAGCGGGAGACCTGGAATCCATCTCCGTACAGGTTAGCTTGGAGTGCAAGCACTGCATGGTTGTGATTCTGCCCACAATGGTTTCTCTGTGGGATAACCATGCTCCAGGGGTGTAGAGTGGAGGTACCACCAAGACTGTCTTATTCCTCAACCAGTCCTCCTCACCTGATATTCAGGACTCCCTGCTGCCTGACTCAGATACATCTCCCTTTCTCCTGAGTTCTCTCCAGTCTCTGACCTCTGTCTCTGAGAAACCACTTATATGTGTTCCACCCCCATCTTTCAGACAAATACTGTGTGTGTACACATACATGCCTATATACGTGTCCCTGTTGAGAACAGTGTTCAGATCCCATTCCACCCCAAACTGGAAGCCTTCTTAGGCTTGTGTCAAAGAGCTGATGCAAATAGATAGTTGAGAGAGATGATACCCAATTTCACACACTGGATTTATCAGAGTCTGATCACCAGCCCAAACAGTGCCTCTGCTCCTACATCCTGGAGCTCTGGAAATGAGTGCTGTTACACGGTTTTTTTTTTTTTCAAACTCTCCATAGAAACCCTCATCAATCTGATATTTTCCAAACTATCATAATCTGGGTTTTCTAACAAATTAGCATTTCAATTGTGCATTTAAGGGTTTATTGTTTGTAAGTAACAGAAACCAATTTGAGCTACTTTAGGCCAAAAAGGGGAATTTGTTGCAAGGACTCAGACTGGGCTCTGGGGACTTGAAGGTGCAATCATGGGTCTTTCTCAAGAGCCCTGAACTTACCAGAACTCTGCTTAAGGTCTCTCAGTATCACAGTACTTAAATTATAAAGAGAAAGAGGTGGATGTCTGTCTATCCATGTTCTAGCCAACAAAGAAAGCCTAGGGGCACAATTTTAGGTAACTCAAACCAATAGCCTTGGGCCAACCCCCTATAGACAAGGTAGAGAGACGGGGATCTCTGTGGCCCTGGCTTCAAAAATATCTGCTGCAGAGTGTGGACTTTTTTTTAAACATTAAGACAATAGTACTGATCAAATGACTAGAACTCCTTAACCTATGCTTTATATAAGACTACTTAAAAGGTTTTCAGGAAGGAAAGGGAACCTTGGCAATAAACCCGGTGATTCTGAATGTGGCTTTCCTGAACCTATAAAGATACATGGTGGGGTTCTGAATGTTGTTCAACCACTCCAGTATTTCTGAGAAGCCTTCACTTGCTTACCATGATAAAGCTGCACAGGATCATTAGCACCTTGGGTTTCTTGGATGTTTAGCTAGAATGTTAAGTTGATTTGGTAATGTTCCATCTCCTCATGATGAGAGCTATTCATTATGTTTAATTTTATTTAATAACAAATTATTTAAACTCCAAAGCAGACCTAGTACTAATAGCAAACACTTATGCAGTATTCTCTGCGTGCCTGCACTCTTCCAGTACTGCAGACGTTATCTTTCCAAACCTGCAGTTCATTGAAGAGGGTATAAAAGGAGGTATTTAAGTGCCGAGAAGATTGGGAACCACCAAACTGGTCTTCGGTTATAGTTCTGCATCAGAATCCCCGTTGATGCTGAAGTAAAAATACTTAGTTCTTTTGAAGGAGTTAATTATTCCCAGGAAAAACCTCAACAAAGAGCCTTCTTTTGCTTGCCACCCCTGAGTTTGGTTCTTGACACTATTTCATACATTCTTAAGTTGTAGTTTCCAGTCTGTACTTAAAGTAATCCTTAAGTGCTTTTACATTTCTCTTACTGTGCAGGACATCTGAGGTTTAGATGCCCGTCCTGATGGTTTAGCAAAAATATAATCATTAGACTATAGAACACTTTGATGAAACCATCGCATAGGCCTGTTACACTCTAGTTCTTTAAGGAATTTGAAATGTATTCTCTGATCTGCCCCATGGCTTGTCTATCACTTCAAAAGCATAAAGTAGCTGTTTAATAATAATTCACATCTAAATGCTACTCATTTGTTAGATAACGAACCAGATACCTTTTCATATGTATTCATCACAACACTGAGATGAGTGGTATCCTCCCTTTTACAGATAAGGCAACTGAAGATTAGCAAATAACTTGATACAAAAGTACTCAATAGCACCCCCAGAGTGGAAGTTATAAAGTTCCAGGCAGCAGAGACTGTATCTGTTTCCTGTTGTATTCAGTCCCCAGTACAAAATGGTCCATATGAAATAGATGAATGACTCTCACTTCAAAGTCCATGCTCCTTCTGCTATATTGTTTCCTTTGAAATCACTCTGGTATATGTTTTGTGCCTAAATGAAGAAATAAGTGTTTTTATCAGCACTAATGTGAGTGAAATGTTCTATTGTCATGGAATAAATGTATACTCCCCACCCATTGGCTTGTTTGGTGGTGGTGGCATGAAAGTTCATCGCAGTATGTGGAAACAAATCACCATAGAAAATCACTATAACTCCATAACTGGGGAGAAGGGGCAGTCAGAATTTTGTTTGAATAACAACATAATATTGACGCTATCAAAATTCACCTAATTCTGTGATATTTTTCTTCACAGATAATATGTAAAAGGTAACTCCCTTGAAATCTCTTGTCAATGTTTATTTAATGTTTTATAGCACTAAAAATACACTTAACTGCAAGCCTCAACCAAAGTTGCTGGAAGGAAGTATAAATACACAGATGACCTATGTTATGAAAATCATAAGGCAAAGTTGCTCCAACTTATACATTTGTTTTAAATGTTGGAATTCTAGCTCTAAAGATTCATTGGTTTGAAAGAAATACCTTAAGAATTACAATATCCATTTACCTGTAGGTCTTAAAAAGAGACGACTTCCTTTGTCCAGGGAAATGCCGTCCAATGATTGCTGGAGAAAATGGCTATTTTGATTCAGGACAAGGGTTTATATTGCCTTAGCAAATACAGTTTGAAGACAATTACCAGAAATGCTAGTTTTTCATTGAGTTTATAAACTTCCTGGTATTTATAAAACAAAGAATGTGTGCTGTTGAACTTGTAACCACGATTATTCAGCGGGCCACTTTAAGTAAATATATAAACATCTGGTTCCAAGAGGCCAGCAAAGGCATCACAAGTTCAGATCTATAAATAGTGCCTCTCTATTAAAGCTCTTATATTATTTAAAACAGACTAAATATTGTTCAGGGAAATATAGAAGACAAATCTTAGTTTTGGAAGATTCATGATTATATGAGCCAAAATATACTATTTGGACCAGAGAGGGATAAACTGCTTTCGAGTTGTGGATCCTTTGGTGGAGCTGTTATTAGGTACCTATCCTTCCTGCCCTCCCTGAAACGGACAAAATTTTACATACAGCTTTAGAAGATTCTCGAATCTGAAGTTCATCCATCTATATTAAAAATATAAATATCACTTCAGTTTTTAGGCACAGGTATACATGGATTTAAAACTGTACACTAGCTTATTTTTCTCCTGAACTTCTTTATTACATTCACGCAGCCATGAGTGTCCAGAAACCATAATGATATGACATTTGGGAAAAGTGATTCTAACAGAGTGGCATTTGATACCATGCCATTTATCCAGGCTTTTCCCTATTTATTTATTTAGGCCTTTCTCTTTTTGTTGTCAACTATGCAGTAGCTTGCATTGCTTTACCTTAGGTGGAGTAGTCTACCATGAGCTTTTTCTGGTGGTTCAAGTGTAGGGTTTCCTCTGGAAACTTGTTTGAAGCCCTTTTCAGGCAACAAGAGAAAAATGGACCTGGAATGTAAAAATAAAACTGGGTACCAATCTTCCCTTTCCCAGCTAATTCCATTGTGATGTTACTTAGCTAAGATAATCTGTATATCAATGTCTTTGCCTTTCCTAAGTAGTATCAGTTACAAAGGTTCTGTGTGGCACAGAGAACTAAAATAGACAGTTGTCTCAAGGATCTTACAAATCTCATTGGAGAAAGGAGACTATACATGGATGGAACAGGGAGTAAAATAAACAGTGAATTATTCAGTATTGACACAGAATTAGAAAAAAAATATTGATAGGGGATAATTGACACTAGCAGCAAGGATAAAATTATAGTTAATGAGTATTAGTGTGTTCGCAAGCTTATTTGCGAACAGGATCCTAAATCCTGTCTTCTAACACTAATATCTGAAACAAAGAAACCCCTGCCTAAAATTATCATGGAAATTTTTCCTGAGGGAAAAAGACCTTGAGAAATAGATAGGAGGTGAGTCAAGTATGGTCTGGAATCACCAGGAGTTAGTTGTTTAAAGAAAAAATACTGGGTGCTACCTCTGTCCTATGAAATCATAATTTCTGATGTTGGGGCCTTGGCTCTCCACATTTTAATACCATCTCTGGTTATGTTTATGCACAGTCAGGCATGAGAACCCCCATATGGATATGCATAATGAAGAGGAAAGGCATCCATACCCTGTAGACAAATAACTTTAAATAATAAAATGCTTTGAGGTCTTTGAGTCTAATCTCAACACTTAAGAACTTTAAAGATTTTGCATATAGTGACCTCTTCCAGGCTATCATTTGCTAATGAACACCTCCTATTTCTAAAATAGTCCTTTAGGATTTCCATTTCAGCGTATGGTTTCAAACATTTACTTCCTGACCACCCCCCCCCCAATTCAAATAATGCAAGTTCCTTGTGTACATGTAAGTCACATACACATCTACACTTTTTTTTTTTTTTTACGGAAACATGGAAATATTGATAGCTTTATATATCAAACTTCAAGAGGTGAAGCAAGAGAAGAAAATAGAGTTAAATGAGTTTCAAGTACTTGCCTTCATGACTGCAAGATCCTGGGTAGAATTTGAGGGCCAGGTAATTCTAATGCCCAAAAGGGCTCCTGATGAAAAATTCCTGCTTTTCAGTGAAAAGCATTTTTTAAAAAAAGACTTTCTAAATCCTTATTAAATGATGGGACTGAATGTTTTTCTCTCAAGAAGAAAAAAAGAAGGGAATTTATTACTGAGGCTCTACTAAGGATCCTGGTCCTTTATTTTACTTCCTTCAATACCCAAAACAACTTAGTAAGGGAGATGGTATGTTTTTAAGTCATTTTCATGTATTAAGAAACTGATGCTGCAAGAAGTTCAATGACTTGCTTAAGGTCTTATAATGATTAAGTGCCAAAGCCAGGATTTTAAGTCTCCTATCCGCTGTGCTTATTTTCCTGTAGCACATTTCCTCTGAGAGCAGCAGCATCTCTGGACGCTGTTCCCCTAGCCCATGATGTTTTCCTCACTTCCCTATGGCAGACCACTTCTGTAGAGTGGTTTCAGCTAGGGTGGGGTCTGCTGATCCTGGGAGCTTCCACCAGCATCATGCAGTCCCCAGTGTCTCCTCCACTCCAAAAAGCAGAATGGAGCAGTAATTACCAGTGTGGCTTGGGTCTGACAATGACTAGCTGTTTAACCTTACGTGAGTTACCCAATCTCTGAGACTTTCCCAGTTGCACAATGGGAGTAATGTTGACCTCACAGAATTGCATGGATTTAACAGCTTTAGTGTGGTGTAATTTACATGCTATAAGATCACTCAGTTTAAGTATAAAGTTCAGTGAACTTGGTAAATGTGTTTAGTTGGGCAACTGTCACCATCATCTAGTTTTAGAACATTTGCATCACCAATGCCCACATTTCCCTGATCCCAGAAACAGTCCCAACAGTTTTGCATTTTCCAGAATATCATACAACTGGAAACAGTAAGTAGTCTTTTGTTTTAGTATTTTTCACTTAGCATAATATTTTGTTGCACATGCATTTTGTTTGTACCTTATATCAATTCATCCCTCTTATTTAAAAAAAAATTTAAGGATTTTATTTATTCATGAGAGACGCAGAGCAGCAGAGACACAGGCAGAGGGAGAAGCAGGCTCCATGCAGGAAGCCCGATGTGGGACTCAATCCCAGGACCCTGGGATCATAACCTGAACCAAAGGTAGATGCTCAACCACTGAGCCACCCAGATGTCCCTAAACATCTTTCTAAATCCTCTATTTTGGGCAGCCCAGGTGGCTCAGCGATTTAGCGCCTGCCTTCAGCCCAGGGCATGATCCTGGAGACCCAGAATCGAGTCCCGCATGGGGCTGCCTGCATGGAGCCTGCTGCTCCCTCTGCCTGTGTCTCTGCCCCGCCCCCCTCTGTCATGAATAAATAAATAAAATCTAAAAAAAAAAAAAAAAAAAAAAAAAACTCCTCTATTCTGTTTCATTGATCTGTATTTCTATCCTTACACCAATATCATACTACTTGGTTATGTTTTATATTGTTTTGAAATCAGTATAAGGTCTCTAACTTTACCGTTCTTAAAAATTGGTATTCCAGACATTCTTATCAATTTCTCATAAAAACACACTAGGATTTTGTTTGAAATTGCATTGACTGAAACCTATACTTCGATTTGGGAAGAGTAATAGATTTCCATGAACCTAGCTAGTATATATTTCCATTTGTTTAGGTCCTGTTTAATTTCAGAGATATTCTAGTTTGGGAATTTTGTCTATATACAACTTGTTACATTTATTCCTGAGTCTGTCTTTGCTATTATTATGAATGGAATTGTTTTATCTTTTGGGGTTTTCACTATCACCATAAATAAAATTTTCATATTGATCTTTGTCCCTTTGCTGTAAACTTGGTGACTTAATGCAACACAAATCTATTCGTATAGTTCTGGAGATCAGAAACCAGTTTCACTAGGATAAACTCAAGGTGTTGGGAGGGTTGGTTCCTCTTGGAAGTTCTTGAGGAGAAGCCCATTCTTTGTCTTTTTCACCTTTTGGTAGCCACCTGTCTTCCTTGGCTTATGGTCCTTCCCTTAATCTTCAAAGCTTGTTTTTTATCATACCACCTTTTCTCCTGTAGTCAAATCTCTTTATGCTTTCCTTTTAGGGAAATTTGCAATTTAAGACCCACTCAGATATTCCAGAATATTCTTGCTATCTCAACATCCTTAATTTAATCACACTTGTGAAGTTTCTTCTGTACTGGTAAAATTCAAGATTCCAGATATTAGAACCTGGATATCCTTGGGGGCCATTATCACCTTACTAAATTCACTTGTTTTAGTTGATTTTATGTAAATTGTTTAGGACTTTTACATGAACAATCATGTAGGTGGGGAAAGAAGTTTTGCTTCCTAATTTTTATGCTTTTTATGTATTTTTTTTAATATACCATTCCAATATCTGTGGTCTCCATTGTTTCTAATGAGAAGCTAGCCATTACTCATATCCTTATTTCCCGGAATGTGATGAGTCACTTTTATCTTGTTGCTTTTAAGATTTTATCATTGATTTTCAAAAATTTCACTTGCATATGTTCACATGTGTTTCCTTTGATTTATTCTACTTTGGATTTGAGTTTCTTCGTTTGTAAGTTCGTTTTTTACTATCTTTGGATAGCTTTGAGCCACGTTTTCTCCTCAAAAATTTTCCTGATCTTTTCCCTCCTGGGATTTTATAACATATATTTTGCAATGGCTTAAGTCATTTTAATTCCGTTACTTTATGGTGTCATATTAGTTTCAGGTGTACAATATAGAGATTCAACAATTCCATACATCACCAGATGCTCATCATGACAAAATCACTCCTTAATTTTATCACCTATTTAACCCATCCCTCCATTCACCTCGTTATGGGTGCTCTAAAATTAAGTCTGTTTCTTGGGGCACTTGGGTGGCTTAGTTGTTTAAGTGTCTGCCTTCAGTTCAGGTCATGATCCCAGAGTCTCAAGGTCAAGCCCCATATCAGGCTCATGGCTCAGTACGGAGTTTGCTTCTTCCTTTGCCCCTCACCCCACTCATGCACTCTGGCTCTCTCTCAAACTCTTTTTTAAAAAGTCTGTTTGATTTATTTTTCTTCCCTTTGCTCATTCTTAAATTCCATATATGAGTTAAATTACATGGTATTTGTCTTTCTCTCACTTATTTTACTTATACTCTCTGGCTCCATCCATGTCATTACAAATGACAAGATTTCATTCTGTTGCTTTTTTTTTAAGATTTTATTTATTCATGATAGAGGCAGAGACACAGAGGAAAAAGCAGGCTCCATGCAGGGAGACTGATGTGGGACTCGATTCTGGGACTCCAGGATCACGCCTGGGCAGAAGGCAGGTGCCAAAACACTGAGCAACCCAGGGATTCCCTCGTTCTGTTTTTTAATGGCTGAGTTATATTCCCTTGTGTGTGTATATATATGTGTGTGTGTGTGTGTGTGTGTGTGTATCCATCTTTATGCATCTTTATCCATTTATCACTGGATACTTGGGTTGCTTCCATATCTGGGCTGTTGTAAATACTGCTAAAACCATGTAGGTGCATGTATCACTGTGAATTATTTTTGTATTTTTTTGGTAAATACCCAATAGTGAGGTTGCTGGATCATTGGGTATTTCTGTTTGTAACTTTTTGAGGCACCTCCTTTCTGGTTTCCAGAATAACTGCACCATTTTGCATTTTTATCAACAGTGCAAGAAGGTTCCTTTTTCTCCACATCCTTGCTGACATCTGTGTTTCTTGTGTTGTTGATTTTAGCCATTCTGACTGGTGTGAGGTGATATCTTAGTGTAGTTTTAATCCCTGGATTTCCCTGATGATAATGATGAGTACTTTTCATGTCTGTTAGCTATCTGGAAGTGTCTTTTTGAGAAATGTCTGTCCTAGGCTTTTGTCTATTTTTTAACTGGATTATATGGGCTTTTTGGGATGTTGAGATTTACAAGTTCTTTATATGTTTTGGATACTAACCCTTTCAACTGTGTCATTTGCAAATATCTCCTCCCATTCCATATGTTGCATTTTAGCTTTGTTGATGATTTCCTTGGCTGTGCAGAAGCTTAATATTTTGGTGCAGTCCCAATAACTTATTTTTGCTTTTGTTTCCCTTGCCTCAGGAGACCTATCTAGAAAAAAAAGTAGGCACCACTGATCTAGGAGAAATTACTGCCTATGCTCTCTTCTAGGATTTTTGTGGTTTTGGGTCTGACATTTAGGTCTTTAATCCATTTTGAGTTTATTTTTGTGTATGGTGTAAGAAAGTGGTCTAATTTCATTTTTTGACATGTGGCTATCCACTTTTCCCCACACCATTTATTGAAGATATTGTCCTTTTCCCATTAGATGTTCTTTACTGCTTTGTAGAAGAATACAGAATTTAATTGACCATATAATTGTGGTTTTATTTCTGGGTTTTCTATTCAGTTTTATGGTCTATGTGTCTATTTTTGTGCCAGTATCATAGTGACTTGATTACTACAGCTAATACAACTTGAAGTCCACAACTGATGCCTCCAGCTTTGCCTTTTTTCAAGATTGTTTTGGCTATTTAGGGTCTTTTGTGGTTCCATACAAATTTTAGGATTGTTCTAGTTATGTGAAAAGTGCTGTTGATATTTTGATAGGGATTGCAATAAATGTATAGATGGCTTTGGGTAGTATAGATGTTTTAACAATAATCTTGAGCATGTAATGTCTTTCTATTTCTTTGTGTCCTCTTCAATTTCTTTCATCAGTGTTTTATGGTTTTCAGAGTATAGATCTTTCCCCTCTTTGCTTAGGTTTATTCCTAGGTACTTTACTATTTCAGTGCAATTGTAAATGGGATTGATTTCATAATGTCTCTTTCTACTGCTTCATTATTGGTGTATAAAAATGTAACAGATTCCTGTACATTGTATTATTAATCTTTTCTGGAACATAGCTTCCAAACTATGTGCTGGAGAATCCATTTCTTCAACCCTCAGGTTTTCTGTTACCTCCACCTTACCCAGGATTCCAAATTCCTCCATTTACCCAATGTTTCATACAAATACTCTCATTTTCTATGTGTGTCATGATGTAGAAAGGCTTAGAAATAATTACTCTTAGAGGACAGCGCAGAGTAGATCCCTATTGGGATTTCTAGATCTAGATCTAGTCTGCTTTCAAAAAGGTTCTTGGGAACAAGCCTTTTAAGGAACTTGGAAAAGTTCTCTAAAACAGAAACTCCCTTGCATTGTAAGACCATCCATTCAACAAGTAACTTTGATGACTTTCAATGGACCAGGCTCATTTTTCCACCTTCTCTTAATTCCAGAAGTAAACCAGAGGTCTTAACTCCAAAGTGGTCCATGGTATGCTCTACACTACACTAGGGGGTTGAAATGGCCTTAATTAGATCTGTTGGCCCTGCCAAAGGCATGTGTGTAGGCACATATGTGCATGACAGGGGTAGGGGTGAGGGCTCCAGCAATAGCTCTGAGTATCTTATCACTTGTCCTCTAAGATAGTGCTGCAGAATAAAGTAATAGTGATCTTCGGTCACAGTTTATAAATGCTGCATGGAAAACAGAATTTAATTTCAGTTATTTTCTTGTTTAGGGCCAGTCTTTTTAGTCACCAACACACTGATATTGTTGCAATCATCAGCCTTACTAACTAGAGATGGACAATAATAGTGATGTTCTAAGTCATTATTGGAATTTTTATTCAGGTGTCTATTCCTGTTTGTGTGAACTAGCCCTCACTAGAGTCCTTTGTGCCCTAGGCTTATGGGTTTATGCCAGTTGTTATAACAATGAATATATATCTACTTTTACAACTCTAGCATATTAGCTAATAAAGATTACATTTGAACTACCTTGGATATTACTTTGTGCTGATTATCAGTGCCCCACTTTGAGGCAAAGAAGTTAATACTTTTATAGAGACCTATGATTTAATGGTAAAGTACACCAACTTCCCACTATAGATTTATATTTGCTGTTGCCACTTAATAAAACCCGTAAGGTAAGGGTCAGCATTTCTGTGTGATTCTAGCCTTAGTGAAAGTAGCTTAGGATGTCCACTTTCAAAGTACATTATGGCAAGAAAAATAAGCTTCACTGTTTAAAAAAAAAAAAAAAAACTAGGGAAATGTTTACCATTGCTCATCCAAATGCTTAACAGAAATGTTTCACTAAAAATAATACGATGGTGAAATGTATTGTTAGACTCATGAGAATATATTTTCAAGCAGGTGCCAGCACATAGTTCACACTGTAACAAGGGAAACATGCCTTCATCACACTCAAGTTTGCAACACTCTCTTGTTCTTTATATCTGTTTTTCATCCCTGCACAGGCAATTGCTAGTATAGAAAGATGTGTTAATTAACTCCACTGTAATTCATAAGGGAATTATTCTCTATCAACCAAAAAAAGTTTTGGAGTTGGTGCCAAAGATTTATCTGGGGTTTTCTTTTAATTTAATCAGTTCATGTTTTGGTCCCTGCAGGTAATAATCTCCTTCTGAAATGAGCCTGTAGTAATACTTGCTTATTTTCACTAGAAGCCAATTTCCTGGAATCTATTCACCATTCCAAAGTTCAGTGTAGTTAAAAAAAAATAAATTTAAAAATATAAAATAAATAAAAAAATAAAAATAAAAAAATATATATAAAATAAATTTAAAAATATAACACTGAGCAACCCAGGGATTCCCTCGTTCTGTTTTTTAATGGCTGAGTTATATTCCCTTGTGTGTGTATATATATATATATATATATATATATATATATATATATATATATATATGTGTGTGTGTGTGTGCATCTTTATGCATCTTTATCCATTTATCACTGGATACTTGGGTTATATATATATAAAATATATAAAAAATATAAGACTTATATAAGTCTAGATATAAGTATCTAACTGATAATTAATATTAACATATTAAAATTAAATAACCCAATTGTAGGTGCAGAAATACATATGAAACATTAAAGATTTTTTTGTTGCTTATGACACAATTGGTAAGCTAAGGATGCTCTATTCTAGTTATGAAGGGATCCAAGCTCTTTTCATCTTTCTACCATCTTTTCAGTCTTCCAGTGAGTCCTTTGTATCCGTCAGCAAATGAAGAAAAGTTAAGGCAAAGATGATTTCAGGTGAAGTTTCAGGGTCCAAGTCTGAAAGAGCCACACATCACTTCTACCCACATGCCATTGAACAGGCTGGTCATCCAGGGCCACTTAGATGTAAAGGCGCTGAAAAAACAGAGTATGTGGTATGCCATAGAAAGGAGACAAAAATGGAGATAGTTATGAGCACCACTAATCTTGATGACGATCATAGAGCTATACACTTACATAAATCCATAATGTGTACTCTGAACAGTTGTATGAGACCAACAAGCCTTATTTCTAAACACCTAAATATTTGGTTATTCTGTGCATTTCCTCTTGTTTTCTCTGTTGTTATAAGGTACTCTTTTAATGAGGGGAAAATTGATAAATGCAGTTTATTAGAATGTAATTTTTAAGTTAATGCAGAGTTTTATTCAGGGAATACCGTGTAGTTAGACATTAGTCACTCATTAACTATTTTATTAAAAAATTTGTACAGCAAATGTAGATAAATTTGTACTATACCAACTATGTAATACAATTATATTTGCCACTCATTTGTATTCATAAGCATTTTATCGTCTCTTGAAATATATCTTATGTTGAATATGAAATTGACATTTTCCCTGCAACTGATCCAAAAGTTAAATATATGCTGAAGTAAATTTTTAAAAATCTGTTGCTCTGCTATGGTATTTTCTGACATATTTTTAACTAACTATAGAAAGAAATTCTTAACCTCTTCTGAAGTGTTCTATATTGGCAGCTTAGGTTGTTATGGCTGTTTTATTGCTTTGAGAATTTAATAGGACTCTTATTTTCAGAACTTCTGACTCTTCAGTACTAATATGGCTTCACGTGCATTTGTGGTTTAAAATAATGTACCTTTGAATAAGCATTGATGTGCTCCTTTTAATGTGTGACTAAAAGGATCAAGATCTTCACACGCTTGCTAGAACCAAATTTCTTGGCATAGGTTTATTTGATGTGATAATTATTGACGGATGTTTTAAACTTCTAATTTTTGATAGTAGTAAATAATCCTGTTACTCTAAATCTGTCACCATTGAGAACTTTAAATATATTAACCTCCAAAATATTAATCAGAACATGAGAGTATTCTAACAAGATCAGTTCAATCTTTACCACATTAAATGTTAGGAAATTTGGTCAACGAGGAGTACCAATGAGATATAAAAATGAGTAAAAAAGAATTCCTACACTTAAGCTTGCATTAGAGTTCAGAGTGGGCACAAGAGCTAATTCATGAATACGTGCATGTCTATAACTAGAGACCCAGACATAAGAGTACCTTCCAAAAATGGACGCATGGGAGTCTTATTGAGTCTTTGGTGATTTTTAGTGGACAGAATTTATGGAATCCTTCAGAGAATATGATATGAAGTACAAGATCTTTAAAAAATGAGTGGGATTACAACCAAAATGGAATGGTATGTTTAAATCTGAGGAAACTGTACGAGCATATGGGGGCTTAATCACTACCTCTTATATATCACTCTATCTTAAATGTTCACAGTTGCAAGGATCACAAGAATTTGTTCAAAAATGGATGAATGGATGTGTGGGTAGATCAATGGGTGGTCAAACAAATGAACGTTATAATCATTTATTTTTATTCATCCAAACAAACCAAAACTAGGACAAGATTCTATACAGTACCATAGAAGATGGGATAGGAAAGAATTTCAAGATTGGGCCATAGTCTCCAGTTCATATCACAAATGTGTTGTTTTTTTTTTTTCTACACAGACCTCAGAGTTAAGGATATAGCCTGTAATTAACACATGCATAAAAAGTTCATAGTAAGATAGCTAGAACTTTGTGAGGTGGTTCATGTTCCTAGGCTTTACATCTTGGGTTAATGAGCCCTGTTGAGTTGATGGCTGCTAAGGAGTACCACCTTGTATTTGCCCTAGAATCTCTCTCTCAAGAAGCAAGGAATATTCTCTTTATTTGGGGAAAACTGGCAAAAATTCTAGAGTTAACTTTTTTTTTTTTTTTTTTTTTAGATTTTATTTACTTATTCATGAGACACAGAGAGAGAGAGGCAGAGGGAGAAGCAGGCTCCATGCAGGGAGCCTGAGGTGGGACTCGATCCCCAGTCTCCAGGATCACACCCCAGGCTGAAGGTGGCGCTAAACCGCTGGGCCACCGGGGCTGTCCTAGAGTTAAATCTAGGAAATAATGATTTGGAAAGTTATCTTTTCTGTGTCCTTGGCTATTTGGTTGCCTTTCCCTAAGCTGTCTTAAAATTTGTTTTATCTTTTTGGGATACTTTAAAGCTCAATTTTTTTTTGTTTTATTTATTGAAGTATAGTTGGTCACATAAGGTTACACTAGTTTCATGTGTACACCATAGTGATTCAACTTGATACAGCTTATGTTACCCTCCCAAGTGTAATTATTCTGTCACCATATGATGCTATTACAATGTCATTAACTATATTCTCTATATCATACTTTTATCCCTATGACTCATTCCATAACTGGAAACATGTACCTCCCTTTCCCCTTCACCCATTTCACCCATCCCACAATCCCTTGCTTTTTAGCAACCCCCAGTTTGTTCTCTGTATTTATGGGTCTGCTTTTTAAGATCTTTATTTGAAAGAAAGAGCATGCACAAGCAGTGGGGAGGAGTAAAGGGAGAAACAGATTCCTTGCTGAGCAGGGAGCTCAATGCAGGACTTGATCCCAG
Organism: Vulpes vulpes; assembly: GCF_048418805.1. Lineage (NCBI taxonomy): Eukaryota > Metazoa > Chordata > Mammalia > Carnivora > Canidae > Vulpes > Vulpes vulpes. Next base: position 62,203,123 of record NC_132792.1, read on the forward strand.
GATCCTGGGATCATGACCCTGAGCTAAAGGTAGATACTTAACTGACTGAGCCACCCAGTCTCCCTATGGGTCTGCTTCTGATTGATTTTGTTTTTTAGATTTTACATATAGGTGAAATCCTATAATATTTCTTTCATTGTCTTATTCCACTGAGCATAATACCCCATAGGTCCATCCATGTTCTTACAAATAGCAAGATCCCATTATTTATGGCTGAATTATATATATTATATATTATATATGTGTATATTATATATATTAATATAATATATAATATGTATGTGTGATTACATAGATGTGTATATGTGTGTATATATGAAAATGTGTAATATATATATTACATATTCATCCATTCATATATCAATGAACTCCTGAGTTGTTCGTGTCCCGGCTATTGTAAATAATGCTGCAATGAACATTGGGATACAAGTATCTTTCGAACTAGTGTTCTCAATTTTGAGGGTAAATACTCAACAATAGAATTCTTGTATCAATGATATTTCTATTCATTTTTTTAGGAACCTCCATACTGTTTTCCATAGGGGCTGCACCGATTTACATTCCCACCAACTTTGCATGAGAGTTCCTTTTTTCTCCATGTCTTAACCAACACTTGCTATTCTTATTAGTAGCTGTTCTGACAGTTGAAAAGTAATCTCATTGTAATTTTGATATGCATTTCCCTGATTAGTGATGGAGAGCATTTTTTCATGTGTCTGTTGGCCACCTGCAGGTCATCTTTGGAAAAAAGTATACTCAGACTCCGCCCATTTAATCAGATTTTGTGTGTGTGAGTGTGCACACTGAGTAGTATAAATTCTTTATGTATTTTGGACATTAACCCTTTATCAGATATATTATTTGCAAATATCTTCCATTCAGTAGGTTGCCTTTTCATTTTGTGTATGGTTTCCGTTGATGTACTAAAGCTTTTTATTTTGCTGTAATCCCAATAGTTTATTTTTGCTTTTGTTTCCCTCTCCTCAGTAGACACATCTAGAAAAAACCCTGCTATGGCCACTGTCAGATTACTGCTTATGTTTTCCTCTAGGAGTTTTATGGTTACAGGTATCACATTTGGGTTCATTAATACATTTTGAGTTTATTTTTGTGTATGGTGTAAGAACGTGGTCCAGTTTCATTCTTTGGCATGTATTGAAGAGACCATCTTTTCTCTACTGTAGGTTCTTGCCTCCTTTGTCATAGATTTATTGACCATACAAGTGTAAATTTATTTTTGGGCTCTCCTATTGTGTGCCATTGACCTATTTGTTTATTTTTGTGCCACTACCATAATTTTTTAATTAATGCAGCTTTGTAATATATCTTGAAATATCTGATATTGTGATAACCTCCAATTTTGCTCTTTTTCAAGATTGTTTTACATATTCAGGATCTTTTATGATTTCATACAAATGTTAGGACTATTCTAGTTCTGTGAAAATTCTGTTGGTATTTTGACAGGGCTTGCATTGAATCTTGTAGATTGCTTTGGGTACTGTGGACATTTTACCAATAGTCTTCCAATCCATGAACACAGTACATTTTTCCATTTGTTCATGTCATCTTCAACTTCTTTCAACAATGTTTTACAGTTTTCAGAGTACATTTTTTCTTAAGTTTATTCCTAAGTATTTTATCCCTTTTAGTGCAATTTTAAATGGAATCTTTTAAAATTTGTTTTCTGCTACTTTTGATTTCTGCATATTAACTTCATATTCTACAACTTTACTGAATTCATTCTAATATTTTTTGGTGGAGTATTTTTATTTTATTTTATTTTTTATTTTATTTATGATAGTCATAGAGAGAGGCAGAGACACAGGCAGAGGGAGAAGCAGGCTCCATGCACCCGGAGCCTGACGTGGGATTCGATCCCGGGTCTCCAGGATCGCACCCTGGGCCAAAGGCAGGTGCCAAACCACTGCGCCACCCAGGGATCATCCCTTTTGGTGGAGTCTTTAGGGTTTTCTGTATATAATATGTCATCTGCAAATAATGACAGTTCTACTTCTTCCTTACCAATTTGGATCACTTTTAATTCATGTCTGATTGCTGTAGCTAGGACTTCCGAGTTATGCTGAATAAAAGTGGTGAGAGTGGAATCCTTGTCTTGTTCTTGCTCTTAGAGAAAAAGCTGTTTTTACCATTGTGATTTTAGCTGTGGGTTTTTCCATATGTGGCCTTTATTATGTTGAGGTATGTGTTCCCTGTAGTACCATTTTTGAGTTTTTATCATGAACAGATGTTGAATTTTGTCATTGCTTTTCCACATCTATTGAGATATCCTTTTTATCCTTCTGTTAATGTATTACATTAATTGACTTTGTAAATATTGAACCATTCTTGTATACCTAAAGTGAATCCCATTTGATTGTGGTGAATAGTTGTTTTAATGTATTGTTAAATGTGGTTTACTAACTTTTTTCGAGAATTTTGGCATCTGTATTCATTACTGATATTGGCCTCTAATCTTTTCCCCCTCTTTGTAATGTGTTTGTCTGGTTTTGGTATCATGGTAATACTAGCCTCATAGAATGAATAGAAGCTTTCCTTCTTCCATTTTTGAAATAGTTTGAGAAGAATAGATACCCCTCTCTCTTTTATTTTATTATTATTATTATTATTATTATTATTATTATTATTATTATTATTTTATGTTCTAGAACTTACCTGGACTTTTGTTTCTTGGGAGTTTCTTGATGCCCAATTTCTTCCTGATTCACTTTTGAAAGATTGTATGTTTCTAAGTCGTCCAATTTGTTGGCATATAACTTTTGGTTATCTCTTATAATCTTTTGTATATCCGTGGTGGTGTTATCCTGATTTCATTTATTTGGGTACTCTTTTTTTCCTTCGTGAATCTTGCTAAAAGTTTATCATTTTGTTTACATTTTCAAAGAAAGAGCTATTGATTTCACTGATCTTTTCTATTTTTGGTAAAATTTTAGTGCCTATGTCATTTGTTCCAGCTCTGATCTTTATTTCCTTTCCTGTACTAACTTTGGACTATATTTGTTGTTCTTTGATTCCTTTAGATGTAAGGATAAATTTAGATTTTTGTTTCTTTTTTTTTTTAAGATTTTGTATTTATTCATTAGGAAGAGAGAGAGAGGCAGAGACATAGGCAGTGAGAGAAGCAGGGACCCTGGTGTGGGACTCTATTCCAGGACTCCAGGATTATGCCCTGAGCTGAAGGCAGGTACTCAACCACTGAGCCACCCAGGCATCTCTAGATTTTTGTTTCTTGAGTTCGATTTTTCTCACTATAAATTTCTCTTAGAAAAGACAAATACCGTATGATTTCACTCATATGTGGAATTTAAGAAACATATGGGAAGCAGGGGAAAAAGAGGGAAATAAGCCATAAGAGACCGGTAATGATAGAGGAAAAATTTAGGGTGAATAGAGGGAAGTGGGGGAGAGAGGCTAGATGGGTGAAGGGTATTAAGGAGGACACTTGTTATGAGCAGTGCTAGGTGTTGTATATAACTGATGAAACACTGAATTCTCCTAAAACCAATATTGCATTGTATATTAACTAGACTTTAAATTAAAAATTTTAAAAATGCTTTTGCTGGGTCTTAAATGTTTTGGACCACTGTGTTTTCATTTTTCATTTGTCTCCATGTATTTTATTTCTTTGATTTCTTCACTGACTCATTGGTAGTTTAGCAGCATGCTGTTTAGCCACATGTGTCTCTTCCATTTTTTTTCTTGTGATTAATTTCTAGTTTCACACTATTTGTGGTCAGAAAAAAGTGCTTGATATGATCTCCATTTTAAGTTTATTGAGACTTGTTTGGGGGCCTACCATGTGCTCTGTCCCGGGGAATGTTCCATGTGTGCTTGAAAAAGTACATATTTTTGGATGTAATGGTCTGTAATATAGAAGTCCATCTGGTCTAATGTGTTATTCAAAGACATTATTTTCTTACTGATTTTTTTTCTGCCTGGATCATCTATTCATTGATGTAAATGTGGTGTCAAAGGCCCTTACTATTCCTGTATTACTGTCAGTTTCCTCCTTTATGTCAATATTTATTTTGTGTTTAGGTACTCCAGTGTTGGATATATAGATATTTACAAGTATTCTTTTGTTGGATTTATCCTTTCATCATTATGCAACGCCTTTTTTTTTTTTATGACTTCAATTTGTGTTGAATAACTTTATTCTAAGAATAATATAATCTTGTATGCCACATATAGATGTTTACCATTCACTCACCTTTTATCTTTTGGAGCATTTAGGCTGTTTACATTTAAAATAATTGTGTTTGTCATTTTGTTAATTGCCTTCTGATTATTTTTGTAATTCTTCTCTTGTTCTTATTGAGTTTTAGTGTTTCATTTATCTTCATTTTTTTTTTGCATCCATTGAAAATTTTTGATTTGTGGTTACAAGAGGTTCATTTTATAACATCCTAAGTCTGTATTAAGTTGATGATCACTTAAGTTTGAACACATACTAAAGAAACTTCATTCTTCCTCCCTTACTTCATGTTTTATATATTGTCATATTTTATCTTTTTGTTTTGTAAGTCCTTGTAACTAGTAATATTTTATTACTTCTGTCTTTAATCTTCACACTAGTTAAGTGATCACTTTGCTTCTCTTTAAAAATTTTTGTAAGAACAGTTTAGTGGTCATTAAACTCTTAACTTTTGCTTCAGAAACTTTCTCCTTCAATTCTGAATAATAATCTTGTCAGGTAAAGTATTCTTGGTTGTAGGATTTTTTTTTTTTTTTCCTTTTAGCACTTTGCAGGCCGGAAGGGAATGGCATGATAGATTCAAAGTTTCTGCTGAAAAATCATCTGATAGTGTTACTGGGGTTTCCCTTGTATGTAACTAGTTGTTTCTTGCTACTTTTAAAGTTCTCTGTATCTTTAATCTTTGCCATCTTATTTAATTTTAAAAAATATATTTATTTTAGAGACTGAGCATGCAGGGGGGAGGGGCAGAGGGAGAGGTAGAGAGAAACTGTAAGTAGACTATGCTGAGTGCAGAACCCCACAACCCTGAAATCACAACCTGAGCATAAGCCAAGAGTGTGATGCTCAACAAACTGTGCCACCCAGGTGCCTCTAATCTTTACCATTTTATTATGTGTCTTGTGGAGGACTTCCCTTGGCTTTTTCTTGTTTGGTACTTTGTGCTTCCTGAACTTGGATGTCTATTTCTATCCCCAGGTTAGGGAAGTTTTTTGCTATTATTTCTTCAAGTAAGTTTTCTGTCTCTATCTTCTGGAACTACTATAATGCAAATGTTTTTTTCGCTTGATGTTAACCAAGATATCCCTTACCCTAACTTCACTTAATTTTTGTTTCTTCTTGTTGAGCTCAAGTGCTTATCCAGTCTTTTAGATCACTGATCCATTCTTTATCCTCTGATCTGTTTCCATCTAGCATATCTTTCATTTTGGTTATTTTTCAAATCGGGTTATTTTTTATATATTCTAGGTCTTTGTTGAAGCACTCACTGAATTCATCCACTCTTCTCTCTAGTCCAGTGAGCACTTTTATGATCAATACTTTGAACTCTTTATCAGGTAGATTGCTTATCTGTTTTATTCTTTTTCTGAGGTTTTTGTTTCTTTTGGAGCCTATTCCTCTGTTTTCTCATGTTGCCTAACTTTCTGGGCATGTTTTTTTTGAATTAGATAGAAAAGCTATTTCTCCTAAACTTGAAGAAATGGTCTTGTGTATGGTCATCCCCTGTGTACACTTGTGTGCCTGGTGATTTTGGATGGCTGACTGGAGCTGTGGCTGGTAGGGGCTGGATGTCCTAGGGCACTGTTTGCTCCCACTCCTGGTGGGAGGTTAGAGCTGAAGTGGGCACAGGCTGGTGTAGTTCTGGAGAGCTCTGTATAAGAGGTCCAGGACCTTGGCAGGTTTGCTAAAGCTGAAGTGGGTACAAGCTGGGAGGTGCCAGGGCTCTCTATGTAGAAGATGATCTTTCAGGACAGCTGAAGCTGATGTAGATGACAGCCATGGTGTCCTGGGGGCACTCTATAGAGAGGGTGCACTGGCAGGGTGTGTCCACATAGGCAATGTGGGCTACAGGATCCTTGAGCACTCTGTATTAGGGGGTGCCCTGGTGGGGCAGCTGGAGCTGAGTTGGAGTCCAAGCTTGTAGGGTCACTGGGTGCTCTGCTTAGGGGTATTCTGGTGAGTTATCTGAATCCAAAACAGGTGTGTGGGCTGAGAGGTCCTAAGGTGCTCTGCATTAGGGGTGCTCTTAAAAGTCTAGAGCTGAAGTGGGGATTTGTGCCTGTGTCATTTTAGCAAATGACGAACTGTACTGAGTGCTTACAAGGGGTGTCACAGTATGCACTGTGCTAGGGCTGTCTTGGTGAGACAGCTGGAGCTGGTGTGGAGTAAGGCCCCCATTCTCCCTGAAGCAGCAGGCCAGCAATGGTGCCCAGATCTGCTCTAGTCTACACTCTCAAAGTAGAGGGGTAGCACAAAGTATGGTGCTTGCCAGCCCCTGGGAACCAGAGAGCACTTTAGCAGTTCCTCTTCCATTTGGCAGGGCTTCAAGGCCAATGCCCTTGAAAGGGCAACTAGAATTTAAAACAGTATCTTCCCCCCTCACCACCACATTTCCCAGGGCAGACAAGTCTGTTCCTGGTCCATCAGTACTGTCCCTTCCCATGGCAGTTCACAGCATCAGGGTTGGAGGTTCCTTTCATTAGTGTGTCTCCATCTCTCTTTCCATTTTTATATTTGGTTGCACAGAAGCTGTTTATATATTTGGTTGCACAGAAGCTGTTTGATCAGGCCTTCAGAAGGAATTGTTCTACAAGTAGGTGTAGATTTGGTGTGTCTGTGGAGGAATTAAGTTCAGGATCTTCCTACATTGCCATCTTGGACCCTCCCTGCCTGTTTTGTCTTTCTTGAGGTTTAATAATCAGCATTGCATGCAACATGCCAACTGGCAGTTTTTAAATAAATGTAATTATTGGCATCCATTTCATTTCAGGAAGTCTAGTTCTCTATTCAGCACTGACACAGTAGCAGATCTTGAATCCTTGCATTTGAATCCAGCCTTACAATATACATTTCTTTTAACTTACATTGTCTCATTTGATTTTATAATAATCTTCTGGGACAGGGACAGCTGCTGTAGTTATCTTCACTTTACAGATAAGGAAACTGAGATCTGAGACAGTGAAAAGACTTGGCCAAAATCACAATAATAGGTATTGAAAGAGCCTGAACTTTTGACTGCAACGGCCATGATGATGATGAGGAGGATGAAGAGGAGGAGCTACCATCTACTACAACTTATTAAAGATATGGATCCTAAATACTAGGCGCCACACTAAGCAACTTCTTATCTCCACGTTTCTTATGAGCAGCCCTGTTAGCAGAAGGTCAAAACATTTGTTAAGTGATTTGCAAAAGCTCACAGGGCTAGTAAACAGGAAAACACAGTATCTAAGCAAGATGTCTGCCAGACCCAGAAGCTCCCTATCGGGCACAGATCCTCTGACAGAGTCCAGAGTTTGTTCTTGGTACATCAGGCAATGACTTCACAGAACCAAGTAAATATTATTTAGTTCTGATAACTTGCAGCTTATTATCCTACAAGTAGAGATCTGTAAGGGTGACAACCATCCCAGTTTGCCCAGGACTGCAGGGTTTCCCTGATTGTGGGAATTTTCGTGCCAAAACTGAAAAGTCCTGGCCAAACCAGAATGACTTAGTCATTGTAATTATCTGGCACTCGGGTATCCTTTAATGCATCTTGTGGGAAATTCCTATTTTTTAATCCCAATTTGCTACCTTGTTTCCTAGAAGAGCTAATCTATCCCTGGAGTTAGACATCACCTTTAAGAAGCAGGAAAGGGGAAATTTGAGCTGCAACAAATAAAGCTAACTTTAAGTAAACCATGAGATTCCTTGGCCTGCGTCTGAAGACCTAATGTAAGACTATCTATGGGTATCCATTATATACCAGAATTTAGTTTAATTGAATTGTTTTTCAAAATTCTTTTTTTTCCCCACACTTATGTAAAAGTCAGTTCTATGTGTTTTCCCATTCCCTAAACTCTTAAATTTTATGATTTCTTTCTGAGAAGTCATTCTCAACCTCTCCCCTTGTGTTTAACTTGTGTCTATAAATTTATTCCTTAGCTGACATATTCCCTAGAAACAACCTCAGCATGTAAACTATTCCTTCATACAGTTTGAAATTGTGAAATCCCTGCTTGGAATACAACTATCAAACACGTAAACACAAAGTCGAATAAAGTTCTGTTTTGTTTCATTACAATTTTACTTGAGAGTTTACAGGCTCCAACAGCTTTCTTTTGTAATACAAAGTGGGTTTGTGGTTAGCTAGGGCAGAGTTCCTAGGTCTAGAAACTCATAATTCCTGTTATCACCACTAACCTCCTTCTTGGTTATATGCACATAATGCTTTCTTTTTGGCTACACATGTATATGTAAAAAGATTTTTTTTAAACATTGTGTGCTGGACCTGGTTTTTTTTTTGTTTTTTTTTTTTTTTTTTTTTTTTTAGGAGAATTGAATTAAAGAGGTGGTAGTAGTAGCCTAGGCTAAGGGGAAAATGTGATTTTAAAAAAAAAATCCTAGTTGCTTGATTTTTCTGTCATGATGATATCTCACAGATAATTGAGCTGAGCCATTCATGTTGGCTACTCATGTGACTGCTGCTCCATGAGACAAGTCAGAGTAGAAGGAAGGGGGGGGGGGTCATGTAATGCTCTACTGGCACCAAAATGATTGTGTTGCCCAGAACATGACAGAATTTTGCCCTATGGGTCTAAATGAGAGCATAACCAAAGCAAAAGGGGACCTGGCCTCAACTATCTCTAAGTTGAGATGAACTTTTGGGAGTCTAAGGCATAAAATCTTACAGGGAGGAGTATAAGATGGAGTGGGGAGGGAGAATGCTAATCAAAATATGTGGGTGAACTACCAAATCCTGAAAGAACCACCAGCAAGATATCAGAGAACAATTTCTATATCTCAGAACAAGAATGGTTTCACAAAGGACAGAGTTGAAAAACCCAGTAGTACACAGGACATCAGGACACTACTCAGAAGTGTCTACCTTCAGTAGTGAACAAAACCATCTATGGAATGGAGGCTGCTCTAATCCTAAGTTTTAAAGGAAGTTATAGAAGAAACTAATTGTTTCCAAGTAATTTAACAGCTTCTGAGAACAAACTGAAAATATAAGACTAAAAAAATGAATAGCCAAGATAGAAACAACTTGATCCATTCATCCATTAATTGACACTTAAAGATGTCACACCCAAGTGAATACTACTCAGCCATTAAAGGAATGAATCTTGCCATTTGTGACAACAAATAGAGGACCTCAAAGGTATTATTCTAAGTAAAATGAGAGAAAGACAAATACCATATGATATCCCTGGCATGTAAAATCTAAAAAGGATGAACAAACAAAACTCATAGAATACAAAGAACATAGTGATGGTTGCCAAAGGGGAGAGGGGCTGGTGAGCAGGCAAAATGGGGGATAGGAAAGTACCGATTTCAAGTTGTGAAATGAATAGGAATGTGGTATGAGCATGGTGACTTTAGTCAATAGGATTGTAGTGCATATTAGAAGGTTGCCAGGGGAGTGAATCTTAAAAATTTGCATTATAAGAAAATAGTTAACTTTTTATGGTAATTGATGGTGACTAGATTTTGGCAATCATTTCATAATATATAAGCATTAAATCATATTGTATGCCTCAAACTAATGTTTCATGTCAACTGTAACCCCCCAAAATTATAATGTCCAGCACCCAACAAGGTTAAGTTCCCAATCTGGTATCCAATCAAATATAGTAGGCATGCAAAACAGTAGAAAATGAGTTATGATGAGAAAAATTAATCAGTGGAGACGGACCCACAAATGCTGCCAAAGATTGAATAAGCAGACAAGAATATGTCCTTTTAACAGTATTTCATATGTACAAGAAGGTAGATAGGATTAAGTATGTAAGCAGAGATGTGGGAAATATGAAAGACAAAAACAAATTCTAGAGCTAAAACTATCCAAAATATATACTGGATGAGGTGAATATCAAATTGGACAAGCAGAGTAAGATTGATGAGCTTAAGACCTGGAGATAGAAACTAAATGAAGCACAGAAATAATTTTTTAAAGTCCAGATTAAATGACAAAATAGTGAGCAGCCAAATAAAATATTTAAAGAAATAATGGCCAAAAACTTTTACAAATTGGATCAAAACTTAAACTCATAGTTTGAAGAAGCTCAATGAACTTGGAGCACAAGAAACACGAAGAAAATTATATCAAAGTCCAGCATAATCAAATTGCTTAAAGCTAGGGATAAAGAGAAAATGCATCTTTTTCCTCCAACCTCTTTAGTACTAAGAAACAAAATAAGACCTTTTCTTCTACCCCAAATTGATCTAAAGATTCAATGCAATCCCCGTCAAAATACTAGCATATACTTTTTTTTTTAAGAAATTAATTCTAAAATTCAACAGAAATAAAAGGACCTTAAAAAGCCAAACAAAATTTTGAAAGCACAGAGTTGAAGGACTTAATTATACATGATTTTAGGACTCGGGGGAAAAAACTATAGTAAAAAAGTATCATTATTGGCAAGATTACTAGAAAAATGGCACATTATAAACAATTCAGATAGAACCACCTGTATATGGCCCACTGATTTTTCAAGGTGCAAAGAAAATAAAGGAGGTCTGTTCAACAAATGGTGGTGGATAGCCTTTACCAAACAAAACAAAACAAAAAACAAACCCCACATACATTATACCACTTAAAAAAAAAGTCAAAATGGATTATAAGCCTAAATTTAAAACTTGAAATTATAGAGCTTCTAAAGAAAATGTAGGAGAAAATCTTTGTGATCTTAGATTAAGCAAAACATGCTTTTAGTATTATATCTAAGAAAAAAAGATCTATTAAAAAAATTCCAAGAGCAGAAGTTTTTAATTTTAATTAAAAAAATAAAGGAATAAAAAGGCAAGCCACAGAATGAGAGAAGGTATTTACAAAGCATATATTTGATGAAGGACTTGTATCCAGAATATATAAAGAACTTCTGAAACTCAATAAGAAAACAACCCAGCAAAAGACAAAATATTTGAACGTACATCCCAAAAAAGATGTACAAGTGGCCACATTAGCATATGAGAAAGAGTTTATAACAATTAGCCATTAGACAAATGCAAATTAAAAGTACAATGAGGGATCCGTGGGTGGCGCAGCGGTTTGGCGCCTGCCTTTGGCCCAGGGCACGATCCTGGAGACCCGGGATCGAATCCCACGTCTGGCTCCCAGCATGGAGCCTGCTTCTCCCTCTGCCTGTGTCTCTGCCTCTCTCTCTCTCTCTGTGACTATCATGAATAAATAAATAAAATCTTAAAAAAAAAAATTAAAAGTACAATGAGAGTAAAAATGACTTCAAACTTTGGACCTTGGGTAACGGGAAGATTGATAGCATGCATGATTGTTAAAATAGAAAAGCTAGTTAGAATTTGAGGTAAAGGATTCAATTTTAGATATGTTCCTTTTGAAGTAATAGAGGAACATCCTGAATGGAAATACCTATCAAACAGATAAAGATATGGAACTAAAACTTGGAAGACATGTGGTGTCTGGATATACAATTTAAAAAAATACAATCACATAAAGAATCTATACGTAAGATTTTTCTTGACGGGATATGTTCTGTGTATGTTTCATATATGCTTATATGTGTTATGTGAGAAGCATGTGTTTCATTGTTTGGAAGTAGCAAGCATTCAAATATCCAAATTAAATTACATTTGCTTAAATGGGAAACAGATGGCATTTTCAACTCTAATCTATTTATTCCTCCGTTCAGAGGGACACGAAAATAGGAATCCCAGGGAAAATGAGTTTTAATACTAATCTTTAGAAAAGGGCAATAACTAGCTTTAACTCCAGCCTTGCATACAAGTCAGTTTTATACATATGCCTCATCCTCCATGGCTACAGTCAAAAACAATACATAGTCCCTAGTGCACCCCACCTCCAAGTCTGTGTTATGATCACCATTAACAAGTGTAGCCAAGTAATAACATGCTGTACCACTTACAGACAAAATGAGACAATTAAGTCCTAACCTCCTTGGATTTAAGCCTAATATTAGATTGAACTATGTAAGGAAATGTTCTTTGAGAAGAGGACCATTTACACAAGAACAAACTAAAACTCAATGGCATGCTGCTGAATTTGGTGAGGGTATTGGCTAAGTCATTCTTGGTTGTGGCTTCCTATCCATTGATAGCATGACAGCTATGGGTATCTCTGGGTATTTTGCAGCTCAGCTACTTTATGTAGACAAAGAGATTTCTGGCATCCCAAATATCAAACTGATTAGCATAACCATTTGTTGATCTTTTAGCAGTAAAAACATAGTGGTATTCAAGTCAATGATACGAAATTGAAAATGTTTAGCTTAGCACATTATCAATAAAACGACTTTTAGAGGCATTCAAATCCATTCAAAACAGATGCCTAGAAGCATTTTGTCTCAAGAGTGTTTTCTCTTCCAAATATCAAGTAAGCCTTTTAACACAGAGACATATGTTTGAGCAAAAATGTCCTTTCTGTAAAAAGCACGGTAACACTAGGGACTGTTTTAATCAATAAGCTTTCATGGATAGAATACCTATCCAAATGCTTTTGGTTCTTGGGAGTTTGGAGCTTTTTTTTCTTTAATATGAACTTTTGATTGCATGTTTTACTTGAACATGAAGCCAAAAAATGCACAATGTATGTTCAGTTGAATGACTTCCCAGAAAGTGAACACGCCCATGTAATTGATTACCAAAGACCAAATATTACCAGCACCTAGAAGCTCCCTTGAGTTCCTCTCAGTCCTTGCCTCTCCCCCCAAGGATAATCAGCATCCTAACTTCTAATACTATTGCTTAGTTTTACCTGTGTCTGAACTCTATGTAAATGGAATCATACTCTTTACGTCTGGGTTTCTTTCATTCAACATTACATTCAAGAGAGGTGTCTATGTTTGTGTCTATGAGTAAATAACTCATAGACCCTGAGTTATTTATTTCTACTATAAATAATCCTATTTGTCTTCTGGTGAAATATATAGTCCTGTTGGGTACATGGTAGAACTTACTGAGTCATTGGGTTGCTTTAGTGGGTGAATACTATGAAGTTTTCCTAAATGGTTGCAGTGTACGCTTTCATCATTAAGCATTTGTAGTTATTGTATAACTTCGCTAATACAATTGATCCTTAAACAACATGGGTTTGAACCGCTCTAGTCCACTTATACACAGAGATTTTTAAAGTACTATAAATATATTTTCTCATGATTTCTTAACATTTTCTTTATCTTGCTCTATTGTAAGAGATACAGTAATACATGTAACACAAAAAATGTGTTAATTGACTTTGTTATCAGTAAAACGTCCAGTCAACAATAGCTCAATAAGTTTTGATTGGAGCCAAAAGTTACACATACATTTTCAAATGCGCAGGCATCAGTGTCTCTAACCCCTGTGTTCAAGGGGTCAACTGGGCTTGTTATTATTTGTATTTCATTTGAGCCATCCTGATGAATTTGTGATGGTATTACACTGAGTTTTCATCTGCATTACTCTGATGATTACTGATGAGCCACTGGGTGTGTTTGTTGGCCATTTTTAATGTCTTTTTTTTTTTCATAAAGTGCCTGTTCAAGTCCTTTGCTCATATTTCTATTGGATTATTCTTGAGTTATAGGAGTCCTTTATATTGTATATATGTAGGAGTCATAATTACCATTTCTAAAAAAGTATGAATATCTGCTCCCATTCTGTGGTGGCTTTTGATGAACAGAATTTATTTTAATGCAGTCTAACCAAGTTTTTTGTCTAGCACTTTTCTGGTTTTGGTGGGGTTTTTTTGTTTAAATTTTCTGTGTTTGTTGTTGTTTAAGAAATCTTTGCCTACCCTGAGGATTTGAAGGTATCCTCCTATTAAATAGTTTTCAAAAAAACTTTATTTTCTCATTTAGAATAATAATCCACATGGAATTAATTTTTGTATTTTGTGTGAAATAGTCAAGATTTATTTTTTTCTATATAGTTATCCATTTTTGCCTAGATATTCACCACCTTGGGCACTTATTTTTCTCAAGTGGAACAGGACAGTAGCTCTTGAAGAATAACATAAACATATATATATATATACACACACACGTGATACACATTCGTATATTGAAGTACAGACTGCTCCAAATATTCATTTATGAGTTGTTTTTTTCATGCTTTTACATACAACCAATGTTATTGATTTCCAGGATAGTTTACAACAGTTTCCTTGGTATCTGCTGTACCAGTATAGTGGGAATATCATATTCCATTTCTGGACCCCAGAACCTCTTCCCTTTCACTCATAGCAATAAAAGATGGTGCTTTGAGAGTGAATAAAGAGATGGACTTCAATAAAAATGATACAAAGGAGTAAGGTATCTGCTATTAATAATAATTCTGATTAATAACTCATGGATAACAAAGTCTTCATCTCTTCCCAGATATTCTAAATTGAGAAATAGTAAGTACCTCCTATGGCAAAGCAAGAATAGTATTGGCAGGTTGCAGGCCCTCAGTATAAAAACTCTAAAGATTATATTCTACACAACTCCTGGGATGGATTAACATTAATACCCTTCAGTGTGAATGGTACCCATAGAGTTGTGCAGTATAGTTAGTAGAGTTAGTATCCTGCTGGGATAGAGATATGAATAACATCATACACATTTCCCAGGTATTAGAGAAGAATTGTCGCTAGAATTGGAACATCAAATTTGCTGATATATTATCCTTATTAATGGTTATGTAAGGACTTATGTCTTCTAAGGCTTTTATTACTAGAGGCATTTTAAACAGTGATATACTTTAACAAAAAAAAGTTTATACTATACTGGAACTTTTCCTTTTACTATTTCTAGTGTTAAAGTTCAGTGCTGTAAAGGAATGTCCACTAGGCATGTAAAAGCTTGTCCTGGGAAAGGAATTCAAGTTAACCTATTATAACCAGAGCTGGTTATTTCTGTGCAATTAATCTATAAAAGTTTTATAACATAGCTGAGTGTCCAAGTTGAGAGGTGAAGAGCATTGCAGTAACCCTTTTCCCAAAGTGGTTTGACACAAGCCAGACCTTTTGAAGTTACTGCAGAGTTACTGTCATCAGCTTTAAAAAATAAAATATTTGACATGTCCAAACATCCACAGGGAATAATTAAGACTAAGGGTTTAAAAGAAGATGTAGACTTGCCTGAGCTTGGTATTTTAGTAAATGAGATCTGATTTCTTTTAAGCATTATTTGAATGAGAGTTAAACTTTATTAATGTAGACTCTGGATGTCACTTGGTGGGAAGTGAAAGCACAGCTGCCCCTCTATATTTATGAACTGTCCAAAAGAATCCTATCCATGTGGACTAAATAATGAATGTTATCCCATCCCCTCTAACTCTTCTAGCTCTATTAAAAAGCAAAAGTCCAAGAAAATACTCATCTAATGATACAATTGGTAGAATGTGTCTCACCCATTTCCAAAAGCACTGTAATTTAGGAATGTGGCTCTTAGCAGAAAAATAAGATTTTGCTGATCTTAAAATGAATAAGACTTTGATCTCTGCCAAAGAAGTAAATATGTTTCAGAGCAAAGATGACCCACAGAATCAAAGTTATAGGTAGGCAATGTATTAGTGGTGTGATTTGAGAACTTGCACAAAGCCCCTTCCCCAGTCCTATAAATGGCTCTTACATCAAATTAGACTGTCACTGCAAAAATAAATAAAAATTAAAAAATTAAAAATACCAATGGGTTTGAGGGATTGCCTTCTTTTAAGACAAATGCCTAAGAGAAGAATCCCATGGAAACAGAGTTAATTAGGCAATCAGATCTCAGAGAATTAGTGGGTCAGTTAGTCAGTTTTGATGGAATGGAGGAGGGGTGAAGAAACAAGGGACCAGGGTGGTAAGAACTGAATTTGAACTTCACTAGCATATAAACTATGGGGGAGATGGTGGAATTGAGTAGAAAGAGGGGCAAAACTACCTCCAATAGCATAGCTTTCAGAATTGCAGGCAGTCATCCCCTCTGTTGTGGGGAAAGGGGAAGTCCCGATAGGAGAGAGGGGAGCAACCGACCCAGTGATGGGGCACACTGTGTCTGGTGGGAAAACTGTACCTAACGCTAGGACCACCATGATTGTATCTTGGTCTGGAAGTTTTTATAAACTTTCAGTAGACATGCAAAGAGTATCAATTGTATGGTCTCTATCTGTATTCAGAGAACTTTAACTAGAGTCAGATTCCTGCTATGGATATGATGGTGGGCAAGAGTAGTTTTTCAATTGAGATCCTAGAGCAAATAACTGATTTGCCTTAATTACACCTGTGGGACTTTAGCATTAAAGCAACCTTGTAGATCTAGCATAATCTTCCATCCAAGGTAGACATCTTCCACACTGTTCCTGGAAAATGCTCAATTAGCCTCTTTAAGATAGCCTGCCTACTAAGCCTGAACCATGAAATCAGATAAATCTCCATTCAAATCCTAGCTCTACCACTCACTAGCTATATGATTGAGTTTAAATCCTCTGAGTATTAGATTTCACAACTATAGGATAGAGTTCGTAGTCTTGTATCATAGAATTGTTCTAAGAATTAAGTAAAACTGTACATATAGCACAGAATATAGCATATAGTAAGTTCAATACATGATAGCTGTTATTACTATTTGAAGATTTTCCTTTTATTTACCTCTACCTTGTCAAAGGTAGAGGTTTTGTATGCAACAATTTTATTAAAAATTTCTCAAGAATGGCATTGCTTGGCTGGCTCAGTCAGTTTGGCAACTGACTCTTGATTTCAGCTCAGGTCGTGATCTCAGGGTCATGAGATGGAGCCTGTGTTGGGCTCTGCACCCAGCAGAGTCTGGTTGAGATTATCTCCCTCTCCCACTGCTCCTCCACCTGCTTGTGTTCTTTCACTCTAAAATCTTAACAATAAAAATCTTCTCAAGGAGGACATTTGTGTCTGTGATCAAAGCCTGGTGCATAAGAGGTACCTAATATGTCTTTGTTAAAATGAATTTTGCTGAATTAAATATTTTCCATGTAAGTGATAAGTGCTACTTTCTGAGTGAGTAAAAGACAAAACAATTGAAAGAGATTCTTCAAGGTTGCATTATTTTTATTTTGCATTTAAATTCAAATTTAAAACTTTAACATACCAGTATCAGAAAATTTGAATATCCTTTATTTTGCCCATTGAGGATCTGGTTTTAATCCTACCAAATAAAGTAAGAGAAAAGATATAATAAAAAGACCAAAGAATTCAGACCTAGCATGATACAGCTGCGGCTTTCATTGAACAGAAGTTTTGTGTTTCCTTTTTTCTTTTCACAGTTCATCTTTTTATATTTCTCGCTGGGCTGCATTTGATTAGCTGCCCAATGTACCTATACCTTCAAATCACATCTGGTTGCATTGTTCCTTACTGCAGAATTTGCTATAGCTTCCATCTACAAGTATCATCTACAACTTCTGAGACACACTTTTTTACATTTAAAAATTGATTTTGTTTGAAGCTTAGTGAAACAATACCATCCTCTGTAGTGCCTACTGCATCCTATAAGCTTAAAGCAAATGAGGCAATTAGGACTTACTTGTTTAAAGAAGACTCTCATTTGGCATTTAATCAAATTTCAAAGCAAAACCTCATTTATGGAATTTAGAATAAAGTATATTGGTTGTGTTCTGAGCAGGACTTCAGACTGGTTTGGAGCCTATGTGAATGGCATTTTAACTATGATGCTTTACAAATGAAATATAAGTTGCTCCAGCTTTTGCCCCTATATGCTCTTGTTGGACTACAGCTCTCTGACAAACCTCCTCTTAAGAATTCTGGTAGAGACCCTACTCCCCTGCTCCAGGTACTGGAGAGACGTGGATGGATTTGGCTTGATACTGGAAGTAGAGTAAAAAGGATTTGATGATGGATGGGATGAGTGAGGAAGCTAAAAGAATGACTTCTAGGCTACTGGCTTGAAGTTCTGGATAGAAATGATATCATTTAGTGAGATTGGGTCAAAATGCAAAATGATCTGCCTTGGATTACACAAAAGTATAAAAAGATGATGCAGAAAATTTGCAGGTAGGAGAAAATTTTGCACAAGAAATGGAATGAAAATAGTTCAAAGGGAAAAAGTAATGTAAAATTTCCCACTATTAAATGTTATTTAGGTTTCTCTTGGTACATTAAAAAATAAGATGTATTTTTAGAATGCCAATATTTATAATATGCTGAAAATCTATGTCCACTGCAGCTAACCATATGAAAAATATTAGATGTCAACTTTAAAATGTATAAGGAAAGAGTTCTTCAAAATTCTTTCAGGGTGTATGTGAGAAAAAATCACTGAAGACCACTGCAGAAGGGAACCTAGGTAATACTCTAGTCTGCACAAAGAACGCTCTAATGTCAAGTGGTTTTCTTAGCAATGGAAAAGTAAAAGCTCTTTCCAAAGCTTTCTTCTTCTGCAACAAACTACATATTGGTGGGTTTTAGATTCAAGCACGTCATGTCCTTTAGTCAAATGGCAGACCTGGTGCCATAAATACATAAAATATGAGGCCAGAATGAAGGCATATAAGGCAGCAGCAGGGTTTTATCTTGTTTCATATGTTTTCATGCTTCAGGTACCACAGCCTGATTCTTAATCATTCCCATTAGCCTTACCAATGAACTCTACAGAACACTTGCTGACATTAAGGAGCCAAAACATTGTCTCTGCTAGTTTTAGACAGGTGTGTAGTGCAATTTGATATCACTGAGAAGGACCTTCGTGAGAAGCCACTTCTGCCAAGAGAGCTTCAGTGAGGAGAGATGGAGAGTATGATGAAGAAAGATGAAAGGATGTTGGAGGACCGAAGGCCCAGAATGGGCTTTCAGACAACTGAAAGGCAATTTTGATCCCCCCACCAAAAAAACCTTAATGAACACCTGTCATGAACTAGATACCATTGTGAGCTTGTGAGCAATAGTGAAATGATTATTTTCAAGGCTGACCACACAGTAGTTATTTAAACCAACTCTGGGCTTCACAGAAAATTTTCCCTACCAAATAAAACTGATGATACCTTCTGAGTCATCATCTTGCTTTACAAAAAGGACAAAGGTGGTAAAACATGGGTAGTTTGTGTTGTATGTATAGGTGAATGAACATACAAGTGTTTCCTTTCTCAGAACACTCAGAATCAGACAGTGGTGTAGATAACATGTGTATATTAAAATTAGCATAATGTTTCATTTCCAGTATCTTCTACTAGATTCCCTTGTAACTTTCCCTGTCTTTCTGCATCCATTCTGGACTCTACTGGATTGCTTTCAACCCATAAAGCAGTTCAGGTATAGCCTGAAGAAAACAGTGGATAGTCATAAATTTGACATAAAGACATAAATTTGAGCTGCTTCCCTATAAACATATATGTGTGTGTATACACGTATTATTGCAAATAGGCAAAGATAATATCATGGGCAATCTATAAGGAGATAATGTAATTTTCATGTTTTTTTTCTAGTAATTTTGATAAACTTGCCTTTTCTTTTACTGTCTCGGGCTGTCCCTAGTGGGCTCCCAGATCTCAGGAAGTGCTATTATGGGGAGGGTGAGGTTTGGCTACACCAGAAATGGCTTGCCAGTTATCTAATCTGTAAACAATCTTCATTTTAAGAACATTACATTTGACTTTGCTGATAAGTATGTATTTTGTGTCTTAGATGGGTAATTGAAGAGATTTCTTAGACTCCCTCAAAGAAATAGATTAGTTTTCCAGGAGCTGAGAACAATATAAACACCAATGTTTTTATTTTAACGATTTTAGTAGGAAATCATTCTAAAATGTAACACAACCGAACGGAACACAAGGCTAATATTTAACTTTTTATGACCAAGAGTGATTATAATCGTTAGTTATTAGAGACCCTTAAATATTGAGGTCTTCTGGTTTCCATGTTATGTGGGTCCAACATACTGTTTATTTTTTCCTTCTGGCTGTTCTTCTATTACCTTTCTGCTCTTCAGGACACCAATACAAGCAAGAAGCACGAAGTATCTATAGTAAATGCTTTAGTCCCTTTTAAATGCCTGTCCTCTTGTTATTCTAGCATAGTAATAGGAAATGATCAATGTGCAACATGGAAAGAAGGGGGGGAAGGAAGGAAGTTATTAGTGGAGAAACTAGATTACTAAATTAATTAGAATTATTTCTAAGTTGAATGCAAGTAAATTCCTGAAGAATTCTATTACCTCAATATAGATTCTGTGCTCTTGCTCTTGGCAGCTTGGAAATGATTTTTGCATCTTTTTCCTGGAATGGGTTGTAGAAAGATTCTGCATGTCTATATATAACATGTACGTATATAACATGATCAAATGAACCCTTTATTTTTTAAGATTCACTTGGCTCTTATTCTCTTTAATCTACATATAAAAGAGACCTCAAATAGTAATCGGTTGTCTATATAGTTAAATAATATTGTCCACACTTAAGAACAGTCGTATTGGTTAAGGGACTACTTTTAGCTTCTAGTAATAAATGTACTCATTTAAGAATGTGATAATGTGACTAACCAATTTGCAATTAGCACTGGAATAAATCAGCTACTCAGGGTATCTTTTCAAGTGATTTGTTAAATGACTTTGGCAATAGATCTTTGGCTAACAGGGGAAGAAAGCTGATGGATAACTGTACGGGTTCTCAAGGACCTGCCACAAATGCATCCTTTCACTGACACTGGAGTACTCTTTCATGACCATCCTGATGTGCAGCTGCTCCCTCCTTTAGCTATCTACAGGCAAGCAGCTACCATTGTTCTAGAAAGAGAAGCAGGCTCCATGCAGGGAGCCCAACATGGGACTCAATCCCGGGACTCCAGGATCACGCCCAGGGCCAAAGGCAGGTGCTAAACTGCTGAGCCACCCAGGCATCCCAAACACTGCCCCTTTTTAACAAACATCCCTCCCAGGAAGAATTGGGTGCTCTTTTTTCCTTTGCTACCATGATATTCTATACACACCTCCATCTTAGCAAACATATTGTAATTGTAAATTTGCATGTGAGTTTCCTCTTAATTATGTGCTTCATTGTTACACACTTAATATATAGTTCAATGCTGGGTGCCTACTAGACATTATGAAATATTTTTGAGTGCATATCAGGGGATTTTGTTATCATAAATCTCCAGATGAATGTCTGAAACAATTTGAAAGCATACCTTCCAACAGGCATCCATTTTTCCTAGTAGAGCTTATTTTCTGTGGGATATGCTATATATCTCTGAGCTCTATTAATTTTGAAATAAGTAACTGGAGAGCAGCTACTCTAATTTGAAAAAAGAGCTAGCTCTGCATTTGTAAAATCCTAACTATCATAATTTTAGGGAAGTTAATTTGTTTAAATAGAGCAGTTCTTTCATTTTAAAGCAGTAGAGACTTGCCTGCATGTGTAACTGAAACACAAAATGAATGAGAAACTGATGTTGAAGACTTTATTGGGTGTGAATATACTCTTATAGCTTTGATTACATGAACTGTTGATGACATAAATACAGAAAATACAGGTTAATTCATTAGAAGCTATTGAGAATACTTTGACAAAATATATTTGACTAGTATATTGCCAAAAAAAAAGCCATAAAATAAACTTAAACTTTATAATTGCAGGAGAAAAACATGTTGAACAAAACCTTTTAAACTGGGTTACTGATATTAATGCATCTGCACATATAGTCTTCTGTAAGAAGTCCTCAAAGAGAGAATGATTTTAATATGTGAATATGGTGTGTAAAAAAAAAAAACGTGTGTGAGGCCAGTGACAGCTTAACCTAAATGTTAGAGAACCTTCTGTGTGCATAGAACCACACCATGTCAATACCATTTAATGACCAACTTTTGATTTTTGGCCACAGCAATGGCTGTTGACTGCACATGCTCTTGCTTGAGAAGCTCACGTCCTCCCAGCAGCCTGGAAGGCTGGACCATCCTTGTCCGTCTTTTCTTTTTTTCTTAAGGAGTGCAAGTGGGGAGAGGGAAGGGCAGAGGGAGGAGGAGAGAGAATCTCAAGCAGGTTCCATGCCCAGCACAGTAGCCTGAGGTGGAACTTGAACTCACTACCCTGAGATCATGACCTGAGCTGAAATTAAGACTGGGATGCTTAACCAACTGAGCCACCCAGGCATCCCCTTGTCCATCTTTCTATTGCTAGTACCTAACACCTACAGAGCTCTCCTAGGAGTGAGCAGCCCCCTTAGCCATAGGGGGCTGGGAATACAGCAATGAATATCATTCTAAGCTTGTCACATCACTTAAAGCTGAAGTATATCTTGTCTTCAGTTGGGTTTGAACAGATTTCAGATTCTCATAGCAAAAGAAATTAGAGTTGGGACTAGAAATATAATCCTAGCTTCTAACTCTGAGATTCCCCTTCAGATGAGTCACCTCTTGCTGAGCCTCCCTTTTTAAGTCTGTAAAATGAGAGGAAATGTGAAAGTGGACCTAAAGTCTCATAAAGCCATACAATGCTTTAAAATTCCTTTATAAATTTTTGTGGGGAAATTGGAAAAGAGATTTTGGTGATGTGGCCTTATTCCCATAGGCTGGGAGTTAAGACACCTGGGTCCTGGTTCCATCTCTGATAATAGTTTTGTGATGCTGGCCTATGTGCTCTGTTATGAGCTGACTTAGGGGCTGAAGGGTGGACTCTAAGTTCCTTTACTGACCTACTGGGTGAAAACCCAATCACCAAGCCACCTGTGACATCACTGAACATGAAGCCCTCACTCTTGATCTGAAATATTAGGCACCATCAAACTTTCCTTGGCACACTGAACCAATGGTTTCTTTATCAGAGGTCATCAAAGCAGAAATGGAAATCCATTAAGTTTCAAAGTTTTAAAATGCCTCATCAGAAATTATATGAACTAAAGTTTCAAATTCTTTTGGCTATTAAGTGTGATTGATTAGTTCATGATATATCATAATTATCTCATGGTAAATGGCTGTCTCAGGCTGTTAAGAAAGTTTGCCATTAATTATGCCCAACAAAAACAGGAAACCAATCACTAACAATTATAGTCTAGTAGACCAAATTTTTCAAAATATGACTTTCTTGAGGTAAATCTTTAGTAGTAAGAAGGTAATTACTAGACTGAATCATTATGGAATAGCCCTTGTATAGGAAAATTACATGAATCAAGAGCCTGTTTAGGTGCCAGATGGGTTTTTAAATTCCAAATAACTATACATTCACTGAAAATCTTCTATAGGCCATGCTTGTCTTGGCACTGGTGACAGTAATAACCACATACCTATGTTCAAAGACCCCACAGTCTAAAAGTAAAGGAAATATAGATTTATAAGCTCTATAATTTACAATACTGCATATAGCACGTGTTTGATGAGGCTCTGCTATTCTGAAAAGAACAAAAACTAATATTTCTCAGGCCCAAGGCCCCAACCAAATGTGTGGAAGACTCAAGAACAATCAGGTGTTTCAACCACTCAGCAACCCTTGCTTCCCAGACAGCAAGCATGTGGTCTTTACCTAGGGCCACTGTGTAACAAACCTGAGTCACAGTCATACCCCCATGCAGTCCCTGTCCCCAGTCAGTGCTGCATAGAGAGCCCTGTAGCACCAGGTGCCTCACTATGCTGCTACCCTGGGTTCAGAGTTTAAAAAAAAAAACAAAAAAACAACTTTCTCTAAGAAACCCTCTAAGATCTACCTCTCATTGGGCCACTAACTATATGCTTGCTTCTTCCCATCCTCAAAAACAAGGAGGAGCCAAGGAAGACTTTCTGTTCAACTGCCAGGGCTCTGAGTTCTCAGACCTGGTCTCCCTTCTGCCCAGCTTCACTAACTGACATCAGGGCCCTCTAGCCTTGTCTCACCAGTACCTGAGGTCTCCGTGGTTTTCCTGAGGAAATGAGTAACATCCTACTTTGAAGAAGTTGCTAAAAAATCTGCCCATTTCTATGACTCTCCTTACAAAGAAAAGTCTTATATTTTCTACACTGGGGAAGTGTAGCAGAGAAGTAAGGATAGAAGTAGCAGTGTCTTGTGTCTGGGGAAGGGGGACTCTTGAAGTGGTCATATCTCAGTTTGGTTCTTTAAGGAAAAGTACAAGTCAGCCATCCTACACAGAAAGAATAGTACAGCATGTTCACAAAACTCTAAGTAGTTCAGAAGCTCCAAAATGCAAGTTATAAGACTGAGAACATCAAGAGAGGAACCCCTTTGAGGATAAGGACAAACCCTAAGAGGATAAGTATATTTTTAACTTCCTATGGAAGGGATATATGTCATATATATATATATATATATATATATATATATATATATAAAATTTTTAATAAAATTTTATTCATATACATTTTTAAGTAAAGTTGACACAATGTTACATTAGTTTTAGGTATACAACATAGGGATTCAACAAGTTTATACCTTACGCTATGCCCCCGCCCATGATTGTAGCTACCATCTGTTACCATACAAGACCATTAAAGTATCATTGACTATATTCCTCATGCATGTCAGGAAGCTTGTATCTCCCACTCCCCTTCACCCATTTCGCCAACCCCTCTCCTCTCTGGCAACCAAAAGTTCTTTATAGGTCTTTGGTTGCTTCCATATCTTGGCTTTTGTAAGTTAATCTGCAATAAACATAGGGTTGTGCATATCTTTTCAAATTTGTGTTTTCTTTGGGTAAATACCCAATAATGGAATTTTTGGATCATATGGTGTTTTGTTTTTTAATTTTTTGAGAAAATTCCATACTGTTTTCCACAGTGGCTGCACCAATTTAAACTCTCACAGCAGTTTACAAACCTTCCTTTTTATTCTACATCCAAATACTTGTTACTTCTTATTTTTTTTAATTTTAGCCATCCTAACGGGTGTAAGATGATATCTCACTGTGGTTTTGATTTGCATTTCCCTGCTAAGTGATGTTAAGCATCACCTATAGATTTAATACTTGCCAAGCACTGCCATAAGAGTTCATCTGTATTAATTCAACTATCTTTATCACAATCCAATGAGATAAGCACTATTGTATCCCCATTTTACAGATGAGGAAACGAGACTAGAAGGGTTAACTTCTCTAGAATCCACAATGTATCAGTGACAGAACTGGAACTCAGACTAAAGTTTTTTGATTCTGAAACTCCTACTCAAACTATATTTCCTGTACCTTTGAATCATTGCTGTCACAAAATGGGGCCCATTGGAAGCTCTAGGGCAAGAGGAATGGTACCATAAAACCAGAGCCATAGAAAGAATAATGTTGTGTATACAGGAGGCTAGAAACAAGCAAGACCAGATGGAGGAAAATTTCAATGAATTTGGACCTGGTTGTTTAGTCACATACACCTGTGGTTTCTCATTGCCTAATCTGAATGGATCACCTATATTTTAAAAATACCTTTCAAAATAGTTGTGTACAAACTGTACTTTACATTTCTGTTTTTATGTTCAGAGATGTTCACACTGTTCCTTGAGTGATATGTTCTTCTGTCATTTTTTTTTCTGTTACTGTCACACCATTCAATTTCAGCAGTGGAAATTGAGGTCAGAAAATAGGAAATTACAACTTCATGTAGAGAATCACTCATGCAGGGTTCTGAAGGTCTTAGTTGCACAGAGATATGCCTTTTAGGGAACCCAGGAGAGGAAAATAATGAAATAAAAAAAAAAAGCTTAGCACAGTTTTAATCTGAACTATTTTCAGATGTTGTGATATTTTATTTTTTTCCTAAGAGAAGTAATAGAAATTTTGTAGAACAAAGCCCCAAGATTGGCACCAATAGTCTATTTGACCTATAGAAATGAAACCTTTGCTGATCTTTTTTTTGGGGGGGGAGGGGGGAGAATAAGCAGTTTTAACTTCAGAAGTAAGAAGATAAATTGCTTAGGATTTATTGTGTTACTGTGACCATTTCCTGTTTTCCCCTTTCTAAGGCAGTACCTAGGAAATTTTTCTCTTTTGATTTAGTGTGCAGTAAAGTAAGTGTTTGAGTATGAAATTCCTTTTCTATTCTTTTTTTTTTTGAAGGTAGTATACATTTTTTTATTGAATGGTTAAAAAGAAATTGAGTCATCATCCAAATGATTTCTAGATTCCATGTATCATTTTTTTCGTGCTTTCACTATTGTTTTTCCCAAATTATCTCCTTTCAGCATTCCTATAAATGCAGCTGGCATGTTTTCAAATCCTTCAGTGATGTATTCATGGTACTGGATTTTACCCTCTATGACCCATGTCAGCAAGTCTTTCAGAGCGTTCTGGCGGACCTCTCCTTGCCAGCAATAAACGATGAACCCTTCTGTGCGGAGCTGCTGATAATATTCTCTGGGGGTGGGCCTGGGGGAAGTGGGCAAGTACTATTATGTGCCGGGATGGCGCCACAAACAGCAATTCTTCCAAATTTCCTCATCTGGGGAATAACAATGTTTGAAAACTCTCCACCTACATTATCAAAGTAACAATCATAACCATCAGGAGAGGCTTTTTTCAAAGTTTCTTCTGAAGACTCTATGGTTCTTGTAGTTAAAGGCAACATCATATCCAAGCTTTTTAAGGTAGGCAAGCTTTTCGTCAGACCCTGCTGCTCCAACTACTTTGCAGTCCTGGAGCTTAGCAATCTGCCCCACCACAGAACCCACTGCCCCTGCTGCTGCATTAACCATCACTGTTTCTCCACCCTTCACACCACAGATGTCAAGGAGGCCAAAGTAGGCTGTTAGTCCTTTCATGCCAATTGTTCCCAGAGCCAAAGACACTGGTACCGTGTTTGGCCACTCTGCAGGCAGCTTTTCCAAGTCTTTCCCATCAGAAATAGAGTGCGATGTCCAGCCTGAAGAAGCCACTACCACAGTTCCTGCTGGGAAGGCTGAGATTTTACTTTCCAGAACTCTGGCCACTTGTTGCCCCATCATCATATCTCACCCTCCTTCAGTCTTTTGGCCGCCACTCTCATGTAAGGATCCACGGTAAGGAACAAAGCTTCCAGCAGGACCTCTCCATTTTTTAAGGATGGGAGTTCAGCTGTCTTTAACTCAAAGTTACTATGAGTAGGGCTGCCTTCAAAGTGTTTCTTCAGAGTTCCAGCTCTTAGCATGACTCATCCTGAAGTTCGAGAGTCTGCAGGTTCCACTACTGAGACAGAGGAGGAGGTTGGGGTTGTGCCCTTTTCTATTCTTTAAGGCACTTAACTAGTCCTATAATAGGATGAGCTGTAATTATGCTAACAGAACCAGAATGATCTTTTTTTCCTGGTAATACAGCTAATAATACAATCTACTACCTGGGTAACAGGGATCTGTGTGCTGGGCATCATGCTTGGTTCCTCCTCCTCCTCCTGTACCTCCATCCTACTCAAAGTATGCCCATCCTTTGTGTGGGAATCCATCCCTGAACACCTCAAGCCTCACTTCTAGGGCCCTCATGAGCCTTGCATCCATAGCTCCAGTTGTTATGAGTGAGCAGGTATGTGTTTTGGCTATATTTGGAGCATGGATACAGACTAGGGTATCCAAAAGCTAGGGGTAGAAAGTAGCAAGTGGGCCACCTCTCTCTGCTGCTACACTTGGGTTCAGTACTCCTATGGGATCCAAGAATTCTAAATTTTGACCTGGACTTCCAGGCTATTTGGAAGGTATGCCTGTCAAGATAAGAGGATAGAACATTTCATCTTTATTACCTTGATTTGTAACTTTTAACAATTACACATTGTTTTTTTTTTAAGTTTTTACCTAAATTCCACTTAGTTAACATATAATGTAATACTAATTTCAGGTATACAATATGGCAATACAACATTTACATACGGTGCCCAGTGTTTATCATGGCAAGTGCATTCCCTAATCCTCATCACCTGTATTACCCATCTTCCCACTCACCTCCCCTCTGGTAACCATCAGTTCTCTACAGTTAAGAGTCTGTGTTCTGGAGGGTTTCTATTTACACTTTAACTCAGGTCCCACAGTGTTAAAGATAGGTCTGGATTGACCCCTCGTCCAAAACCATTGAATCAGATTCTCTCACTTTGGAATGTGGAATTGGAGTTGGTGTCTGCTGGTCATATGAACTGAGAACATCTGAACTTAGAAGCCCAACAATTGTAGGACAATCATAGTCTATGAGCTTTTGGAATAAGAGGTACTCTGATTCCTGTTCTATCCAAGACTTGGTTGCCAAAACATTTCCTTAAATTTTATAGCATTTTGGGATCTCTGGGTGGCTCAGTGGTTTAGTGCCTGCTTTCGGCCTAGGGTATGATCCTAGAGTCCTGGGATCGAGTCCCACGTCAGGCTCCCTGCATAGAGCCTGCTTGTCCCTCTGCCTGTGTCTCTGCGTGCCTCTCTCTCTCTCTCATGAATAAATAAAATCTTTAAAAAAATTTTTATAGCATTTCCCAGTATCTTTCCCATAAAGGCTCTGTCCTGCTACCTTAATTTCTTTCTTTTTTAATTTCTTAAACATTTTTTATTTTTTTATTGGAGTTCAATTTGCCAATATATAGCATAACACCCAGTGCTCATCCCGCCAAGTGCCCCCCTCAATGCCCATCACCCAGTCACTCCAACCCTCCGCCCACCTCCCTTTCCACTACCCCTTGTTCATTTCCCAGAGTTAGGAGTCTCTCATGTTTTGTCACCCTCTCTGATATTTTCACTCGTTTTCTCTCCTTTCCCCTTTATTCCCTTTCGCTATTATTTATATTCCCCAGATGAATGAGACCATATAATGTTTGTCCTTCTCCGATTGATTTATTTCACTCAGCATAATACCCTCCAGGTCCATCCACGTCAGAGCAAATGGTGGGTATTTGTCGCTTCTAATGGCTGAGTAATATTCCATTGTATACATAGACCACATCTTTATCCATTCATCTTTCGATGGACACCAAGGTTCCTTCCACAGTTTGGCTATTGTGGACATTGCTGCTATAAACATCGGGGTGCAGGTGTCCCGGCGTTTTACTGCATCTGTATCTTTGGGGTAAATCTCCAGCAATGCAATTGCTGGGTGGTAGGGAAGGTCTATTTTTAACTCTTTGAGGAACCTCCACGCAGTTTTCCAGAGTGGCTGCACCAGTTCACATTCCCACCAACAGTGCAAGAGGGTTCCCCTTTCTCCACATCCTCTCCAACACTTGTGGTTTCCTGCCTTGTTAATTTTCCCCATTCTCACTGGTGGGAGGTGGTATCTCATTGTGGTTTTGATTTGTATTTCCCTGATGGCCAGTGATGCGGAGCATTTTCTCATGTGCTTGTTGGCCATGTCTATGTCTTCCTCTGTGAAGTTTCTATTTGTCTTTTGCCCATTTCATGATTGGATTGTTTGTTTCTTTGCTGTTGAGTTTAATAAGTTCTTTATAGATCTTGGATACTAACCCTTTATCTGATATGTCATTTGCAAATATCTTCTCCCATTCTGTAGGTTGTCTTAGTTTTGTTGATTGTTTCTTTTGCTGTGCAGAAGCTTCTTATCTTGATGAAGTCCCAATAGTTCATTTTTGCTTTTGTTTCCCTTGCCTTCATAGATGTATCTTGCAAGAAGTTGCTGTGGCCAAGTTCAAAAAAGGTGTTGCCTGTGTTCTCCTCCAGCTACCTTATTTTCAAAGGAGTACTCGTTACTTACTTCGTATAATCTGTGTTTCCACCTAGATAGCGAGGATTAACAAATGCATTGCTTAATAACCTGAGACATTATGTGGAGACTTTCAAAATCATTCATAAAAACTATACCTGCTGTATCAGGCACTTCAAAAAGTCTCATTGGAAGACTCTTCTAACTGGCTAATTACAGGCTAAAGGAGTTATGCAGGCGTAACCAAATCTACTACACCTACATGTTGTAACTAAAAAGTTATCTTCACTAGTTTGCAATTATTACTTCACCTCTGCTTTATATTTGCCTTGAAATTCAGAGCTTTTTTTTTTTCCTCTGGAGTAGTACAGAACATACATTTAGCTTTTATTTTTCAGGTTCTGAATAGAGAATTCTTCATCTAAAGGACAGGTAGTAGGAAGATGCAGCTTCTTCTGGAGAGGTGATAGGGGACAGGTTCTGTCACCAACAGTGGCCATCAGCCTCATGAGCCCATCTCTCAGAGGAGTCTTCCAAACAGATTCGTGCTTTTTCCTCCCATTATTCTTCTGCTTCCTCTCACCATAGTGTGAGTCTGCTCTAGTTGAGATTCTCAAGAAATTTTTTTTCTGAGGATTGATAGGGGAGAGGAGAGATGTACCTCTATATTACTGATGCCAAATAACTTTTGAAGGTGCTTATCGCATAGCATTTTATCCCCTTCACATGTACATTATAGTAAGTTTTATCGTAAAAACAGTAAGCAATGAAGCATTAGGTTCAGGAGTAATATCCTCTCCCTTAGAAATAGATATATGATCTGGGATCTCTCTCTCTCTTTCTCTCTCTCTCTCTCTCTCTCTCTCTCTCTCTCTTTCTCTCTCTGAGAGCTATATCACAAGTTATTAACTTCCACAAAACTCAAAAATTAGTGCTGGTACCTGAAATGGAGACAGAACTGAGATAGACTGCCCTAGGATGTTGTGGGTTTCAGTTCACTTCATGAATTCTTTGTGGATTACCTGCATGTGCTCCAAGAAGAAATTGAAGCCATGCCACTCTCTAACTCAAAACTTATATACAGTGCCAGTCATTGATTCCTTTATCTCAGTATACCTTTTTTTCTCCACTTTGGGCTTCCTGCCTCCTCCAAGGCCCTCCCCAAATTCATTGTCTGAGGAGTCTGTGGTGACCTGAATGGATGAAAGATTATCCAAGGGGGTTAATGTTGGGCTGAAGGAGTAGGCTTTAAAATATCTTAAGTATACCCATACAATATATGATTATTCAGCCTCTTAAAAATGAATTTCTGACACGTTACAAACTAGATGAAATTTGAAGACCTTTTACAAACCAAAATAAACACAAAAAGAAAAATCCCATTTAAATCAGATTCCTAAAGAAGTCAGATTCATAGAAAGTAAAATGGTAGTTGTTAGGGGCTGTGGAAAGGGGGCTATATGGGTATTTCATGTTTATTCTCTCAACCCTTGCTTGCTTTTTATGATTTTCCATGTCTTAGACATTTCTAGAGTGTATTCCATGTGCCATGTGACTGACTCTCCTAGCTTTTCTTTTACCCTAGCCTCTCTTGGACTATAATAGAACAGTCTCCATGCTGGGATGGGTTATAGTGATCCAAATTTTGCATTGGACCCAAAGAGCCCATTGGATGATTAAGTTTTGAAGGGATCAACTGTGGGACCAGCCCTCAAGGTGGGCTACAGAAACTGTAGGAGCAAGAGGTTATGTGTTGCATGAAAGGTATAAACAAATTCCTTTAATCAACTCAGATCACACTATTTCTTCACTTAAAGGCGTCTGGTGATTTCTCTTCTCTCTTGCATTAAAAAACCAGAGACTTAATGCCTTCAGAGCCCTGCCTCTCTGATACCTCCCCCTGTTCTTCCTCTTGCTCACTCCTCTCCAGCCACACTGCCTCTTCATTATTCCTCAGTCACCAGGCATGCTCCTGCATCTCAGCCCTTGTTTTTCCCTCTGTCTGGAAGGCCCTCGTGGCTTTTTCACTCGCCTCCCTCATGTCTTTATGCAAGTGCCACCTTCTCAATTACATCCTCTAAGGTCACCATATTTAAAATTAGACCTGTATCTGGTACTACATATAAAGCTTCCCTGCCTTCTAGTCTCTATAGTGCTTCTATATGATTTACCTACTTGTTATGCATGTGTATTGCCTCCTTGACAATGTTGGGGATTTTATAATTTTGATAATTTTTGTTTCCTCTTTGCTTAGAATGGTGTGTAGTCCACATTCAACAAACACTTCAGTTACTAAATACAAAAATGAACTAGCGTTTGCTTCCCAGAATCGTTAGAAATTCTATAGCTTATACAAAAAGCTCTTTCCCTTTAGAGTGGAATTACAAATGGAAGCTACATAGACCCACAATAATCTCAGAATTCTGGAATAACTCTAATATAACTATATTATATTATAATATAACTAATATAACTCTAATATAATCTATATTGTTGGCAATAGTAATAATGCCAAAATCACTAAACTGTCAAGTGAATCACGAACCCATCTTTTCTAGAAAATCCACATCCATTGGGAAATCAATGGAATTCATCACCATATTAACTGCAATTACTCAATGATATGAATCCCAAAGGCATCTTATGGCATTTTCCCTTGTGAATAAGATTAGAGGAAGGTAGAAAGCTTTACATCATTACAATTTATTAAAGCTGTAATTTTTAACCCCTGCCATATGTCAAACACTATGCTGGTAGTTAAGGTCACTTAAACTCACCGCCCTACTAGTAGATATGATTTTATCCAGAAGGTCAAAGAAGTTATCCTTTCAAATTGATGCTTCCAGGTGATTTGAACTTCGGTTTTCTGAATAAAAAATCCAAAGCCATTAAATTATGCTGCACTGCTTCCCTAAATAATAAAGTCAGACCAGCTGGGCTTTGTTTTTGCTGACCCTGAACTAGATTTGAAATTACCAACTTTCTGTAACTACTTTCTACCTGGATTATTAAAAACACTGACTAGTGAAACTTTTCCACAGTAGAGAGAAATGATATTTTAAAGGTTGTTATCTTTTCCAATTAATTTTTTTGAAAGTCATCTTGGCTTATCACTAGGGAAAATCTCTAAGCAATAAAAGAAATGTAATGAAAAGTAAAGGCAATGTATTATGAAGTGTGTTGTGCATGTTGATGACCTGTGATTCATTCATTATTTATGATAAGCGTGTATGGTGAAATTCATGAATAGGACAGTTTTGGTCATGTGAAGTCCTTAAGTATTAAGCCGGTTGAATACTTTGTTAAAATATACAACAGAGCCTTGGGGCAGTTTCCCAAATATAATTAGGTTGGTAGTTTATTAAAATATAGAATTAAAGTTCTCTAGTATTTATAGTATTGATTATTTTCAATCAAGTGCTGGGAGACTCTTGGAAAGAAATGAAAAAAAAATGATAATATGTGGTTAGTGTGGATCAGGGGAGAAGGACTTACTAGAACAGCTATTATAACTTAATCTATTCCATTATTTTCCCCAAGATAAACTATATCCTAAATAATTCTAGCTCATTTTAACTGAAATAAATAGGTTGGTATATTCCTTTCCCACCTTAAGTACTGCTCAGTTACACACATACATCATATTGCTTCGTCTCTTAATTAGCAATTTCTATAGTTTGATGACTGGCAGCCATAATTTAATCAGAGAATATCTGCATTCCCTGGTAACTGGTATAATCTGAATTTGAATTTTATTATGTGTCTGTTTCCATTTGGTAGTGAGAATTCTGGGCTGTATGTCTGGAGCATAAAGAATGGGGTATGCAAGAAAAGCCTGGAGAGGAAAGCAGGGGCTCACTGACATAGGATTTTGCAGCATAATGCTAAGAACTTTAAGAATTTTATCTTTTTGTGGTTGGAAAGATTATAGTTTTAAGCAAGGAGAGACAGGATGCTATTTGCATTTTTTTTCCAAAGTTGGCTTGCCTGCATTGTGCAGTACAGATTGAAGTGGGAGCAGCATGGTAGCAGAAAGACCAGTTAGAAAGGTCAGTGGTAGACCAGACAAAAGAAAGCAGGGGAAGAACATTGGTGACAAAGGAAGAAAGAAAGATTCAAGGTCAGAATTAGAGGTAGAAGGCACTAGGTTTGGTAATAAACTGGATGTTTGGTTGAGGAAGAAGGAACTTTCAAAGATA
The DNA here is from genome assembly GCF_048418805.1 of Vulpes vulpes. Classification (NCBI taxonomy): domain Eukaryota; kingdom Metazoa; phylum Chordata; class Mammalia; order Carnivora; family Canidae; genus Vulpes; species Vulpes vulpes. The sequence goes on from NC_132792.1 coordinate 62,237,003, forward strand.
TGACCCTGGTTTCTGGAATGGGGGTGTCTGGATTTTGGGTACCCACTTAACAAAATGGAGAAGTGGTAGATTTGAGGAAAAAATAACTTTATTGTTGGAAACTATGTTTGAGATGTTTAGAATATATCCAGGGAGAGGTAACTAGTTATATAGCCAGATATGTGAGCAGGAACTTGGAAGAATGGTTTTAGAGATGAATTTTGGGGAGTTACCAACGTATAGATATATCAAAGTAAGAGGATTAATTGAGATTGCCTAGGAAAAAGCTGTGGAGTGAAAAGAGAAGAAGACCCTTTAAAAAATAACATTTAGAGGCAGTTATAAGAGGCAGATCCACAGGGAAGCCAGTTTCATAAGTCACATCTATGTTGCTCTTCTTTTAACAAACGTGCATTCCATACCTTATTTGGCGCTAGGCATGCCAAGATGCTCCGGGGGCTTACACTGCAGAACAGGGAAACAGCAATGGCAAGAAAACATTACAATCCAGTGCTGTATGTATGACCTACGTATTATACTTGTATAATGCACAAGCAAGTGCTAGAAGTGCTATCGTAGCACTATGGCATACAATGTACAATGCTGCCCTCTGTCTGGGTTAGAAAAAGAGATCAGAGGAGTCTCTGCAGAAAAGCCCCGAGCTGGGTATTACAGGATAAAGGGAATACTTCAGATGAACAAGATGGGGGAGAGTTTTCGTTGCAGAAGGAACAAAGACAAGAAGGGATGAGTCAGCATACCACTCTCATGAAGCAGAAAGGACTATGGTGTGGCTGAAAAGCCAGCATGTGGGTTGGGTAAGGGAGGCGGGAGAGGAGGCTAACTACCACAGAATTCCATACATGATGGAAAGTTGCTGAAGGAGAGCTTAACCTAGGGTAGTGGCTGGCAGGAGTAGGGATTCAGTTAATATTGGCTGAATGCATAATCAGATCTCTATTTCAGAGAGACCCTACTAGTGACAACAGAGACTATATTGGCTTGAGGAGAGAGACAAGTAGGAAGTCCCCTTGGAGCCTCCGACAGACCAGCTGAGTCATTAGACCTGGAGGGAAACCAGGCAGGTGTATGGAAGAGCTGCTCAGCTACTCTGAGCATTACCATTATTCTACCAGAGACAAAGAGACATGGGGCTAGGGTCTCACACACACACACACACACACACACACACACACACACACACACACACGTCAAGTCCCCTCCCCCCCATACACATACACACAGGGGCCATTCCCCCCCCCCCAACACACACAAAGAGGACCAGGGGCGACACACACATGCAGGGGTCAGGGCGATCACAAACACACAGGTCAGGGTGACACACACACACAGCCAGAGACAGGGAGAGACATATACACAGAGCCAGAGCAACACCCATGGAACCCGAGCCAGAGAGACAGAGCCAAACAGATGCACAGAGCCAGAGAGAGACAGACAGACATACAGACTGGGGGAGGCCCTCGTGCACATGCACGCACACACACATGCTTAAGATCCTCCAAGGTTTAAGGAACTGATTCAACAAATATTTGTTGAATGCCTACCCAGAATTAGAGCTGGTTGTCAAAAATTCCAGTGAACATAAAACATCGCATATGGAATAGGTCCTACTCTTAGCAAGGAAGATCAATGGAACAGTTATCTTTGCTGTCGACTTAGAAAACCAGCTTCCCTGATATATCTCGCCATTTAGAGAAAGGAAGGAAGAATATTTTTAAAATTTCTATGCAGAGTTCTTTGTTTTGTTTGACTGGTTTTTTTGTTGTTTGTCCTATTTAAGGATTGTCTGGTTATATTCTCCAGCAACATGGAATTATTTTCTGGAGATATGCAATGGTTGATTTCAGCACTATCACAAGGCTGTTGTTATGAAGAACTTGATTTTTTTTTTTTTTAACTACTGTGACTTCCTATCATTAAGGATCTTTAAAAGTCGCCTTTTCAACTTATTTTATTACTCTGGAGGGAAATAGAAGAGGCCTGCAGTTTTGGCACCTCCCTATCCCCAAATCCTTCCCTTCTCTGTATCTTCCTCACCCCAGCCCAGATTTGCAATTTGTGATCTTGTGAGGCAGTATTTCTGCTCCTTCGAGTCTGAATCTGAAGACACATATTTAAGCAAGACAAGTCTAATGGGATCCCTGGGTGGCGCAGCGGTTTAGCGCCTGCCTTTGGCCCAGGGCGTGATCCTGGAGACCCGGGATCGAATCCCACGTCGGGCTCCCAGTGCATGGAGCCTGCTTCTCCCTCTGCCTGTGTCTCTGCCTCTCTCTCTCTCTCTCTGTGACTATCATAAATAAATTTAAAAAAAAAATAAAAAAAATAGAAGTCTAATGGTAAGAGGTGGGGGAAATGGGAGGTAGATAGAGATGATGGGGTAGTATTTTTCATTTTCTGGTTTTATATTTGAGAAGAAGGGAGGAAATGGCATCATATTACCTCTGTTTCTCCAGCTTAGTCTTTGAGGTCAAATTATTTAGAAATATTTTTAATAGATCCAGAGGTCTAGACACACAGACATATCCATTTGTTTCTGGCTTTCTGTTCTGGACCAATAAAGAACTCCACCAAACTCATAAAGACTATTCTTAAAATCCCAATGACTGTAGGCCAGAATAGAACCTCATTTTTGTATGCCATTTAACTGTTACAAAGAGCCTTCATTTCCATTCTCATTCAGTCCTCCTAAAGCTCTGTTACACACGTGAGGTTTCACCATTTTATCAAATGATTGAGTCAAGTCTTGAAACCCATTTTGATGACCTGAATTCCAATGCTCTTCCACTCAACATGGATGGCATAAGGCCAGGTTTTCAACTAGGCAGGACACTGCAATAGCACCTCACCAAGAATCCTCTGAATTCTCTGTCATATGTGCCGCGTAAGTGATAAGTCATCAAAGACCTGGGTTTGGGGCTAACCAGTAATTGTTATACTAATCCATGTTTCCTGTTACATGGTGCTTGTGGGACTATTTGGAGGGAGAAGAATGGGATACTGGAAATAGAAATGTCTCAAACAGAAACTAATTCAGACCAGCAGGATTTAGGGTTATGCCTTTTATGCCTGTGATTGACCTGGGCCAGGAAAGGGCATCCCAGCAGTTCTTCTCCTCCAGACTTCTTTATTCATCTAACCCCATTTAGAGCCTGACCAAGGCAGGCAAAACTGAATACATAGTGTTAACAATAATCCTCCAGTTGCCTGCCCAGTTTGCTTCTGTGCTTCCAGCCTGGTGAAAATATCAGAGGAAGGCATTTTATATATAGAAAGGGGATAGATAAGAAATAACCTCAGGGAAAACAGAGCCAAAGATAAACTAAGGGAAACTCTCTTTACAATGAAGGCTTTTTTTTTTTTTTTTTTTTTTTTAATCCTTTTCAGATACTTCATCTTTGCTACTGTGGGCTCCTCAGTGCTGAGTCTCTCCACCTTCTGATTCACACAATAGTGGCTGTTTTAAAGTCAGGGATTGCAGAGATTAAACACTCCTTTTTAATGATGCCATTACACAGTCATGTGGGAATCTCCCTGTCATGTTCAGCTGAGTGCATCCTCTTCCCCTTCAGGAGCTTCTGAACAGGCATCAAAGCCAGTCTGTGCGATCTCCCGCAAGATTAGGTTGAGAGGAGGTTCACTTTCTTTTCTTCATAGATCTTGATTAATGCAGAACAGAAGAATTCCAACAGAATAGAATGTTATTTTAAGGCAGTTTAGAGTAAAGACTGAATGTTTTTCATGGTCAACTGGAAAAGGGTTTTAGAATTAAGCTCAAGAGGGACATATATCCCTATATCTTCCCATCAGAATCCATTTCTCTTGCCTCTTAACAGTGGGCATTATCTTTCTTCAGCTCATTAGAGCAGGTGAAATCACATAAACCACACTAATGATAAAGTCGATCCCTGTTATCAGAGATTGAATTGCAGTTCTACTTGGATGATAGCAGCCAAAGGACCTGTATATATTATTTTCCTATATCTAATTTTATAAAGTAGAAGCATCTTTGTGCTCTGTTTTTTAGAGTGACCAAATTGTATTGCTCTTCAATAAGAATTCCTGTGAAAAAGAAGCTTCAGGCATGTAGAAAGAATGTACTGTTGCAACATTCCAGACCATTTTTGGTGTTGGATTGAATAATAATTCTCTACCATTGTGTCATTGTATAATGCCTGTGTGTTACCTAATGTGATCCTACTGATGGTACTGTAATGAATGAGTTTCATTATCCATCTCTTACAGAGATCACAAAAGTAGACTCATTGACCTCAGGTGTCATAGCTAGTAAAAGAAAGCTGGGACTAGAATCCAAAGTGCAAAAACAGAAAATTAGATGGATCAGGCCACTTACCATTGTTAGCCCTTGAGGCTTGGGGTAATGTAGAAAAGGAAGAGGCCTGTTTAGATGGGTCAGAATAATTTCATGATGCCCACAGAACTGTTTCCAGCCTCACTCACAGGACTTTGTCACAGAGGTTTTATAGACTGACGCCCATTCTGTACAAAACTCTCTCCATCAGTTGCCCTCAATCCTGATCCAACTCATAAAAGGAAGAAATGTGTGGAATGGAGCAGGAAGAGAGCCAGTACTAGGATTAAGTTTTCTGCTGTTTGCCGTCAAGAGCCCTACCTTCTTTTCACATCCCATGTTGTACAATACAAATAAATCCATTCATATTCTGGAAATCTCCCACTATTTCAGATTTTCAGAATCCTATAACATTTTAAATCTGTTTTTCTTCCCAGGATCTGGTACCCATACATCAAAAAGCCTGCATCCACTTAGGTTTTATTCACCAAATGAGGAGAATTAAGTACCTAGTAAGAAAGCACTAAAAAAATGCAGCCTGAAGAAGGTATTGAAAGGTAAAGGTCCTTATATAATTACAAAGCCATTCAACTTTTGTACATTCATTTGGGGATAGAAAGAAGAAAAATAGATTTTAGTTTTTGTCTTTGAACGTAGCTGACAATTCTTTGACTCCTCCACTTCTGTGTGGTTAATTTTAGACTGCTAATATTAACAGCCCCTTCCTGATTATTCTTAATTAAACTCAGTCCTGAGCTATTATTAAATGCCAAAACTCTGCATCCTCCGAATATTCTTCCAGAAGGCTTTCTTTGGCTTATAGGAACCTGACAAGATAATTCTCCATTCTCCCCCCGCTGCAGGTTGCCTTGTATATTAAAATCCCCAGTGGGTTAAAACCTACCAAATTACCCTGGCAGACATTCCACCAAACCTCTGTGCAATTTGGAAAAAGACAGTTGGACAAGAGCATTGAGAGCAAGTGCACATGGGATCATGTCGTGGTTTCTATGTGTGAGCATTGAGGTTATCCTCATTGTGAAGCAGTCATGGATTGTTAGGAGTGCCTCTCAGCATCGCCACCCCCTCCCCTGCTGCAGGAGTGAGGCTTAATAGCATGAACCAGTCATAGCGTTCTTCCAGCACTGTGATTGGTTCAAGGATGGGTTCAGCATCTTGTTTGATCCGAATCTAGTGAAGTTAAGGAATTGTTCAGTAGCTGGAAAAGTACCCCCTTCTTTCTGACAATGCAGTATATGAACGTAAAACCTGGTACTGCTGCAGTCATTCTGTGACCATAATGGAAGTTGGGTAGAGTGAACAGAGGAATGCTGAGTGATGAAAATTGTAGAGAAATCAAGCTGGTGCCCTGACCAAATTTTGCTGACCTATTCTTGGACTTTTCACTTACAAACAAATAAATTCCGATGATGGCTCGTACAATCTGAAGTGGGTTTTCTGTTAATTTGGAACCAGAAGCCTTCTAACTGATTACAGAATGATATTCCTTAACCCCTGATGGAAGTGTTCTAGAATTGGTTAAACTTAATGGATCCAGACAGTCCACTAAAAAAGAAAACTCTGTTCTTTCCTCCCGGAAGGCAACTCAAAGACCTAAACTGCCCAGTCTCCTACAGAGAGAGGGTCACCACATACATTTACATAGAGGAAGTAAAGGGAAAAAAAAGGCAGATCCGGGGCTTCAGGACTCTTGGTTCTTCAGTCACCTGGGAACATGACAAAACCTGGCTGCCTCACTCTCTACTAATTCATTGTCCTCACTTCCCTTCAATTGGTGCTCTTCTTTCTCATGGGTGGTTTGCAGTTTTGCCACTTTCCTCTGCCTTTTCCTCAAGTGTTTACAGCATTCCCCACCATTACCTTTCAAGGAGATTTTTTTGTCAGACTGAGCTTAAGTTCAACATTATTCCTGTTTCCTAGAAATGTTCAGATTCAAGGAACAAGTCACAGGTGATTATAGCTGTTCAGTTCTTATGCCAACGCTGATAAGCCAAATAAACCATTTTGGACAAACTACAAAGTACTCCTCCTAACACACTGGATAATGCTTGACAAAACGTAACCTTAATTCTCAATGCTCTGTGTATATACAGATAATCATTGTCTTGGTTTACCATTTCTTCAATTTTTAAAAGAAATAATCAAATATTCTACTTTAAATTTAGCCAATTACTAAACACTCAAGACAACCAAGAATATATGTAAAGCACGTTTAAAAAGCTTGGTAATAGTAAACTCAAAAACTGTTGGGTAGCATTGTAATTTATTAAGATTAAAGTAAATAGATCAAACATTGCAGTCACAGATTAATCAATTTAGGTAATTACTGTAGGACTAATTATTCACAAAACCAGATGTTCACATTCCATTCAGAAGTCTCCAATATGATTTTTTAAAGACTTTATTTTTGTAAGAGAGAGAGAGCGAGCATAAATGAGGAGAGTAATGTTGGGTGGAGGGAGAAGATGACTCCCATCCCTGAGCAGGGAGCCTGTTGTGGGACTTGATCCCAGGGCCCTGGGATCATGACTGAGCCAAAGACAGACGCTTAACCAACTGAGCCACCCAAAGCACCCTCCAATATGATTATTAATAAGTTCTAGACATCTTTGTCAATATCCCAAAAAACTTTAGGCAGGGGAAATACAGGAATTTATAGCTATTAAAGTTTTAATGACCTGAGTTTTTGCATGAATAAATCTTTTCGCCATTAATTGAACTACAGTTGACATGTATTTCAGGTGTACAACATAATGATTTGACAATTATATACTTCATAAAACACTCCCCTCGGTAAGAATAGTTACCATTTGTCACCATTCAAAGTTAACAGGATATAATTGACTGTATTGTCTATACTGTATTTTTCATTCCTGTGACTAAAGTATTTTTTAACTGAAAGTTTGTACCTCTTAATCTCCTTCACCTATTTTACCATCCTACCACCCATTGACCTCTTGCAACTGAGTTTCCTTTCCCCTTCCTTCCCTTTCCCCTTCCTCCCCTTTCCCCTTTCATTTATTTCTTTGTGAGAGACAGAGAGAGGCAGAGACATAGGAAGAGGGAGAAGGCGGCTCCTTGAGGGGAGCCGGATGCAGAACTCGATCCTAGGACCCCGGGATCATGACCTGAGACAAAGGCAGACTCTCACCTACTGAGCCACCCAGGTGCCCCAACCAAGAGTTTCTTTTCTATATTTGAGTCCATTTCTATTTTTGTTAATTTGTTCTGTCATTTAGATTACACATACAAGTGAAATCCTATGGTGTGCCTCTTTCTGACTTTTTTTCACTTGGCATAATACCCTCTAGGTCCATCCACATCATCACAATGGCAAGACTTTATTCTTATGGATAAGTAATATTCCATTGTTGATATACTACATCTTCTTTATCCATTTGTCTATCAGTAAAAGGGTTGCTTCTTCATGTTGATTATTGCTAATGATGCAATAAACATATAAACATGGGGTGCAATAATCTTTTCAAATTAATGTTTTCATTTTCTTGAGATAAATACTCAGAAGGGGAACTACTGGGTCCTATGGTATTTCTATTTTTAATTTTTGAGGAACCCTCATACTGTTTTTGCACAGTGGCTGCACCAATTTACATTCCCACCAATACACGAAGGTCCCTTTTTCTCCACATACTTGCTAATACTTAATATTTCTGATACTAGCCATTCTGAAGGATGTGACTCGATATTTCATTATGGCTTTGTTTTGCATTTCCCTGGTGATTAGTGATTCTGAGCATCTTTCTATGTATCTCTTGGCCAATTTATTTCTTCTTTGGAAAAATGCCTATTCAGGTCCTCTGCCCATTTTTTAATTAGATTGCTTTTTGGTGTTATAGAAGGATTTTATTTTATACATATGTTGAATATTAACTCCTTATTACATACATCATTTGCAAATATTTTTGCCCACTCAGTGGGGTACCTTTTCTTCTTGTTGATTTTCTTCTCTGTGCAAAAGCTTTTTTTTTTTTTTTTTTTTTTTGGTGTAGTCCTAATAGTTTATTTTTTCCTTTGTTTCCATTGAGGAGACCAAGAAAAATATTGCTAAGGCCAATATCTAGAGATCACTGCCTATGTTTACTATTGACAATCCAATGGTTTCCAGTATTATAATTAGGTCTTTGATCCATTTTGAGGTGGGTGTGTGTGGGTGTGTGTGTGTGTGTGTGTTGCGTAAAAGAAAGTGGTTTGGTTTCATTCTTTTACATGTAGCTGTACAGTTTTTACAACAATTTGTTGAAGAGAATGTCTTTTCCCTACTGTATGTTCTTGCCTCCTGTGTTGTAGATTAATTGATCATGTAAGCATGGGTTTATTTCTGAGATTTCTATTCTGTTCCATTGATCGATGTGTCTATTTTTTGCCAGTGACATGCTGTTTCAATTACCACAGTTTTATAGTATAGTTTGAAAGCTGGGATTGTGATACCTTCAGCTTTGTTCTTTCTCAAGATTGTTGTGGCCATTTGGGATTGTTTGTGGTTGCATACAGATTTTAGGATTTTGTTCTAGTTCTGTGAAAAAGCTATTGGTATTTTGATAAGGATTACATTGAATCTATACATTGCTTTGCATAGTATGAGCATTTTAATAATCTTCTAATCCATGAGCACAGTATATCTTTCAATTTATTTGTCTTCATTTCTTTCATAAGTATCTTACAATTTTTAGAGTATAGATCTTTCATCTGTTTCACCTCTTGGTTAAATTTATTCTATGTACTTTGTTTTTTAAGAAAACACCGTCTATAATTGCATTAACATTTTAGTTTTTGCTACTTTATTTGCCTATGGAAACACAACAGATTTCTATATATTATTTTTTTATCCTGAAACTATACTGAATTTATTCTAATGTTTTGGAGGACTTTTTTTTTTTTTTAGGATATTCTATATAATATTAACATCTGTGAGTAGTGACAGTTTTACCTCTTCCTTACCAATTTGTTTTTTTTTAAAGATTTATTTTTTTTTTATTTATTCATGATAGACATAGAGAGAGGCAGAGACATAGGCAGAGGGAGAAGCAGGCTCCATGCAGGGAGCCCGATGCGGGACTCGATCCCGGGACTGGAGGATCGCGCCCTGGGCCAAAGGCAGGTGCTAAACCGCTGAGCCACCCAGGGATCCCCTTCCTTACCAATTTGGATGCCTTTAATTTTTTTCTGATTTCTACAGCTAGGACACTTAGTACTATGTTGAATAAAAGTGGTGAGTGGATGGACACTTGGATGGCTCAGTAATTGAGCATCTGCCTTTTCATCTGTCTCTCATGAATAAATAATATTTTTAAAAAAGAAATGGTGAGTGAACATCCTTGTGTTATTCCTGATATCAGAGAAAAAGATTTCAACTTTCACCATTGAGTATCACATGCATTTTCTGCATTTAATCAGATCATATTTTTATCTTCATTTTGTTAACATGGTGTATCATGTTGGTTGATTTTCAGATACTAAACCATCCTTACATCCCTGGAGTGAATACTTACTTAATTATGGTGGATAATCCTTTTTAATATATTGTCGAATTTGCTTTGCTAATATTTTGTTGAGGATTTTTGCGTGTATATTCATGAAGGATATTGGCCTGTAATTTTCTTTTTCTCTAGTTTCTTTGGTTTAGTTATCAGGGTAATGCTGGCCTTATAAATGAATTTGGAAGCTTTCTTTCCTCTACTATTTTTGGAATAATTTGAGAAGAATATTTACTACTCCTTCTTTAAATGTTTGGTAGAATTTACCTGTCAAGCTATCTCATCCTGGACTTCTGTTGGGGAGTTTTCAATTACCAATTCACTTTCATTACCATTAATCAGATTTTCTGTTTCCTTTTGATTCAGCATCAGAAGATTGCATATTCCTAGGAGTATATCCATTTCTTCTAGATTGTTCAATTTGTTGGTATATAACTTTTCATAGTAGTCTTTTATTTTTTTATTTTAAAATTTTTAAAAAGATTTCAATTATTCATGAGAGAGAGAGAGGGGCAGAGACACAGGCAGAGAGAGAAAAAGAGGCAGAGACACAGGCAAAGAGAGAAGCAGGCTCCATGCAGGGAGCCTGATGCGGAACTTGATCCCCAGACTCCAGGATCAACCCTGGGTGGAAGGCAGGCACTAAACTGCTGAGCCACCCAGGCTGCCCACATAGTAGTCTTTTATAATCCTTCGTATAACTGTGTTGTCAACTTTAATTTCTCTATCATGTCTGATTGAGTCCTGTAAGTTTTTCTATAGGTTTATTTCTTTTTTCCTTTTAAAGAACCAATTCTTAGTTTCATTGACCTTTTTTTTTCTTTTTAGTTTCTATTTCATTTATTTTGGCTCTAATCTTTATTATTTCTTTCCTTCTACTAACTTTAGGCTTTATTCATCCTTGAGTAGTTCTTTTAGGTGTAAGGTTAAATTATATATTTGAGATTTTTCATACTTCTTGATGTAGGCCTGTATTGCTGTAAACTTCTTTCTTAGAATTGCTTTACTGTGTCCTAATTTTGAACCATTGTTTTTCCACTTCAATTTCTCCCCAGATATTTTTTAATTTCCTCTTTGGTTTCTTCATTTAATCGTTGTTTATTTAATAATATGTTGTTTACCTTTCATGTGTTTGTGGTTTTTCCATTTTTTAAAAATTCTAGTTCATACCATTGTGGTTATAAAAGATGCTTCATATGATTTCAGAGCTTTTAGATTTGAGGTTTGTTTTGTGGTCTAACATGTAATCTATCCTGGAGAATGTTTCATATACAGTTGAAAAGAATGTGTATTCTACTTTTTTGGATGGAATGTTTTGTATAAATCTGTTAACTCCATCTGGTCTAATGTGTCATTCAAAGCTACTGTTTCCTTATTAATTTTTTAGGTGGATGATGTACCCATTGATATAAGTGTGCTGTTAAAGTTCTCCATTATTATTAGCCACTTCTCGCTTTGTTAACATTTGCTTGAGAAATTTAGGTGCTCCCATGTTAGATGCATATTTACAAGTCTTATATCATCATCTTGGACTGATTTATCATTATGTATTATCCTTTATCTCCTATTACAGGCTTTGTTTTAAAGTCTATTTTGTCTGATATAAGTACTGCAACCTCAGCTTTTTTCCCCTTTTGTATGGAATATCTTTTTCCATCCCTTTGCTTTCAGTCTGCATGTGTCTATAGGTCTGAAGTGAATCTCTTATAGGTAGTATGTGGATGCATTTTGTTTTTTCACTCATGATTTTTGATTGAAGCATTTGGTCCATATCCCTTAAAGGAATTATTGATAGGCATGCACTCTTTGCCACTTTAATTATTTCGTGGTTTTTGTAGTTCTCTGCTCCTTTCTCCTATTTTCCCTTGTGATTGATTACTTTCTTTACATTTCTTTTTTCTTGATTATTTTTTTTTTGTCTATTTTAGGTTTTTGGTTTGTATTTACCATGGGCTTCACACATAGCAGTGTATATTAAATTGATGGCTGCTTAGGTTTGAACACATTCTGGAAACACTACATTTTTAATCTCCCCCTTCTGTGTTTTACATATATGATGTCATATTTTACATCTTTTTATTTTGTGAGTCTCTTAACTAATTTTTAAAAAGATTTTATTTATTTTTGTAAGAGAGAACATGAGCAGAGTCAGGTGGGAGTTGGGCAGAGGGAGAAGCTGATTGCCCCCCACTAAGCAGGGAGCTGATGCTGGACTTGATCCCAGGACCCTGAGATTGTGACCTGACCTGAAGGCTGATGTTTAACTGACTGAGCCACCCAGGCACCCCTAATTTTTTAATATAATATTTTCACTACTTTTGTCTTTTAACCTTCATACTACCTTTGTAAGTGATTAACCTACTTCCTTTAGTATATGTTTGATTTTAGCAGTGATATTTTATTCTTTCATAATTTATTTCTAGTTATGTTTTTTTTTTCTTTTCCACTTAAGTTCCTTTAACATTTCTTATAAGACCAGTTTAGTGGTGATGAACTCCTTTAATTCTTGTATGGGAAATTTTATCTGTTCTTTAATTCTGAATGATAACTTTGCCAGGTAGAGTATTCTTGGTTGTAGATTTTTTTTGCCTGTCAGCTCTTTGAATATATCATGCCACCGTCTTTTAGCTTGCAGTTGCTGTGGAAAAATCAGCTGATAGCTTTATGGGTTTTCTTTTGTAAGTAATTACTTTTTTCTCTTGCTGCTTTAAGATTCTCTATATTCATTTTTTTTCTTTTAGAGAGGGAATACATTTTTCAAACCCATCAGAGAAATAGCTAGCCTGGGTCTATAACAAAGTGTCATGTTTTAAAAACAAAAGTCAGTAATTGTATATGAGCGTATGCTACATACAAAAACCCTGATCAGAACAGAACTCTACAATGTTTTAAACAGAATAAGCTTCCCTGTAAAAGCACATTTGTGACATTTTTAACTTTGGTATTCGTCTCCTTCTTCACTTTCTCCTTCAATAAAATCCACACCAACCTCCTCATACACCTTTTCAAGGAAAGCCATGTCCTCATGGGCCTTAGAATAGTCTTTTCTCCATACCCACATACCAGTGAACAAAGGCATGCTTAGCTTACATCAGGTCAAACTTGTGGTCCAAGAGAGTCCAGGCCTCAATAGTGGCTGTGCTATTGCTTGGCACGCACTCTGTTCACTGTGCTTTGGCCAGGTCTCCAACAGGTACCACCATGGGTGGCTGATAATTAATGCAAACTTTGAAGCCAGTGAGGCACCAGTCTGCAAACTGGATAGTATGCTTGGTCTGGATGATGGCAATGACAGCATTGACATCTTTGGAAATCATGTCACCACAGTAAAACAGTGCAGCCAGCCATTTACCATGGCGAGGATCACATTTCACTATCTGGTTAGTCACGCAAGCATGCGTTGGTGAGCTCTGGAACAGAAAGTTGTTCATGGTAGGCTTTCTCAGAAATGACAAGAACATATGTGACTAGAGGAAAGTAGATTGAGGTATAGGGCATCAGATTGGTCTGGAATTCCATTAGATCAACATTCAGGGCTCCATCAAATCTGAGGGAAGGAAGTGATGACACAATTTGATCTATCAACCTATTTAGGTTCCTGTAGATTGGGTGTCCAGTATTGAGATTTCTATGACATGTGTCATAGGTGGCCTCATTTTCTACTATGAAGGCACAATCAGAATGCTCCAGGGTGGTAGGAGTAGTGAAGATGGAGTTGTAGGATTCAACTTTAGCTGGGTAAATGGAGAACTCAAGCTTGGACTTCTTGCCACAATGGAGAGATGTTCCATCAGCAGGGAGGAGAACCTGGAACCAGTTCCCTCTCCAAAGCTGTCGAGAACCAAGAAGCCTTGAAGACCTGTACACTGGTCAGCCAGTCCCCAAATTTGATCCAAGACAAGATTAATTATCTCCTTGCCAATGGTGTAGTACCCTTGGGCATAGTTATTGGCAGCATCTTCCCTGCCTGTGATGAGCTGCTCAGGGTGGAAAAGCTGACTGGCAAGTTTCCACCTTTGATGATGTGAACTTCATCAAACACTGCATTCCAAGACTACCAACACTGCCCCAGGCACATGCTTGCCAGCATCCATCTCACTGAAGAAGGCATTGTAGGATTCCTCTCCTCCCCCAGTGGTCTTGTCACTCAGCATCTGACCAGTGAGCTGTATGTCATGTTCCAGGCAATAAAGTTCCCAAAAAGCATTGCCAATCTGGACACCAGCCTGGCCAACATGGATGGAAATGCATTCATGGATGGAAATGCATTCATGCATGGTTGCTGTTTGTGGCTGTTGAGCATATGGTGGAGAGGAAGCAGAGAGGTTTTTGCTTCTTACAGCATAACTCTTAGGCCATCAGTGTAAGAGAACTTTCTTTTTTTCTTTCGTTTTTGACATTTTAATTATTATGTGTCTTGATGTGGACCTGTTTGGATTCATCTTGATCCTGGTTCTCTGCTTCCTCAATCTGGATTTCTGTTTCATTTTCCAAGTTAAAGCTTTCAGCTATTATTTCTTCCAATAAGTTTTCTGCCCTCTTGTGTCTCTTTTTTTTTTCTCCAGGATCTTTATGATGTAAATGTTAGTATGCTTCTGTTCTAGAGGTCCCTTAACTAATTTAAGATTTTTTCTTTTTACTGTTCAGCTTTATTATTTTCCATTACCCTTTCAGATCTCTGATCCATTTGTCAACATCCTCTAGTCTACTATTGGCTCCCTCTAGAGTACTTTCCATTTCAGTTATAGTATTCTTTAATTGGCTATTTTTTAAAATATTTTCTCTCTTGAAGTTCTGAGTTTATCTACTCTTTATGGTCTGGTGAGCAACTTTGTGCCCATTACTTTGAACTCATTATCAAATAGGTTGCTTATTTGTTTCATGTAGGGTTTTGGTGAAGGTTTCTCTTATTTCATATGGAGCATAATCCTCTGTCCCCTCATTTTGTTTGACTTTCTATGTTTGTCTATCAATTAAGCAAAATAGCTACCTCTCCTAGTCTTGAAGGAGTGACCTTTAATAAGAATATCTTCTGTGTAGACTGTGTGCCCAGTGGCTTTTGTTGGCTGCCTGAAACAGAGACAGGCTGGAGTCCTAGGGCACTCTGCACTGGGGGATGGCAAGGTGGATGAAGCTGGAATGGGTGCAGGGGGTGAAAGTCCCAGGGGCTCTGTGCTGGGGCTGCTGTAGCAACATGGGTAGAGAAGTAGCAGGTGCAGGCTGGGATGCCCCTATGTACACCACACTATGGCAGCCATGGTAGGATGCCAGAAGCTGGGATGGACATGGTTGGGGGGACCACTGTGAGGACCTAAGGGCCCAGAGCTTTCTGAGGCAACGGGGTGGCTAGAACACTAAGACTTTGCTCCCTTCTGCACTATCAAGGTGGAGGGAATTAAAAAACTGGCACTCTAGTACCTCCAGCACCAAAGAGAGTTTTGGCAGTTTCCCCACCATTTGGCAGATGCGCTGGGGTTAGTAAATGGGTTTCTTTCACATATTCTCTTGTTGCCCTTTGAACTGTAAAGTTTTTTGGTGTACCCCAGAGTAAGTATATCTGTACATGGGCACCTTAGTGGTATCCCTCCCTAGTATAGTTTATAGTGTTGGTGATGGAGCTCCCATTGCCTGTGTCTCTGTCTCTCCTGATATTTTGAATGTGATCCCTCTATATTTTGTCATGTAGAAGCTGTTTAATCAGCCCTGCATTGTTCTGTAGGAGGAATTGCTCTATATGCAGGTGTAGATTTGTGTTTGTGGAAGGAGATGAGTTCACGGTCTTTCTACATTACCATCTTGAACCCCTCCTTCCAGATTTTTTGAAATATAATTATCATATGACATTTGTGTAGGTTTAAGGTGTACAATGTGATGTTTTGATACCCATATATAAAGTTAAATATTTACCACAATAAGGTTAGTTAACACATTCTTCACTTTAGTAATCACCATCTTGTGGTGGTGAGAACATTAAAGCTCTACTCTCATAGAAACTTTCAAGTATAAAATAAAGTATTGTTAACCATAGTTACCACGCTGCATATTAGATCGTCAGAATTTATTCATCTTATAATTGAAAGTTTGTACCCTTTGACCAACATTTCCCCATTGCCCCCACCACTCAACCTCTGGCAACCACCATTCTACTCTTTCTTGAGTTGGCATTTTTAGATTACACGGACAAGTAGTAGCATACCATATTTGTTTTTCTCTGACTTATTTAGCATACTGCCCTCAAGGTCTGTTCATGGTGTCAAATTTGGCAGAATTTCCCTTTTTTGGCTGAATAATAATACTGTGTGCATATCACATTTTTTTTTGAATGAATATCTGTTGATGGGCACTTAGATTGTTTCAATGTCTTGGTTATTGTTAATAATACTGCAAAGAACATGGGAGCTTCTACTTCCAATTTTGCATTCTGTATTAATTGTGTATCCCTCAAGAAGTAAAACACCGTAATGTATGAAGATTTAAAGACCATTCACATACCACAATGAATATGTTTATCAACTTAAAATTTTTTTCTCCCCAAGCAAATTAAAATTAAAAAGGAAAATCTCCAAACTGAGCAACACTTTTGGCAAGAATGTAAACAGATCCTAGTTCATTTGCCCAAATTCATTGGTTATATCCCCCAGTTCTGTTCTTACTGTCATTGCATCAACTCTTATTTTTGGTTAACAATTACAAGACTAACTTAGAAAGCTGGCCCATCGCTTCCAAGGGAGATTTCCATAGTTTTCTGTAACTACTTCTTCCCTTTAACATAGCAGAACAAATTCTGTATGAAAAATTCTAATAAATATTCTTCAAATGTTTTATAGAATTAACACCTCATTAAAAGCCAATGCCCACATTTTTCTGATCAGTGGGGCAGCTACTGGATGGCTCATTCACCATCCATTCCAGCCTCCTCTTAGGATGACTTTTTGGCCAGCAGAGGCTACAAAAACCCCAGATCCCTCACAGTGAGTGTTCCAGATGTGATTGAGGTTCTGTTTGGTCAAGACTCAAATTTGGAACTAAGTGGGGAGAGACACTACAATGCTAAAAACAGCATTCATGTTTGAGGTGTATCTAATGGCTTGGCAGCAATTCTGTTCTCTACCTAAGTTTTCAGTCCTTCAAGAGATTTATATTGAAAACTGCAATCCTAATTTTACAAACAGAATGAAGGAATAACTAAGAGAAGAGAAAGTCTGGCTGGCAAACAATTTCTAGAAGATCCAAATACTATTTACTTTCATCTGTTCTCAAAGAAATTTGCTGTACATAGGCTCTCCAAGTGTGATGAGTATCATGGTGTTATATACTAACCACATTATCCCTCAATTTGTATCTTTGGTCCTAACTTCCTGATAGTCCCCAAACTTGTGTGTTCAGCTGACTGCTCAACCTTATCATATTCATGTCCGCCAGCATTTCAAACATAATATGTCCAGAAAGAAAAAGGACCTTGAAATTTCCTGTCAAATCTGCCTTTAATCTTCTCAACCTCAGTTAACCGTTAAAATACAAGAATCGTATGTCTTCCTAGCTCTTTCAATTGTGTAAATTCAGTAGTTGATCTTGTGGGCTCTACTTGAAATGTATCCTGGTTCTAGCCTCTCTCCTACCTCTTTAGTCACTTCTGTCCTATACCAGGACAATCAACCTACTGGTCACTTTTTTCTTCCTTTCCCCCATAGTCGTCCATTCTCTACAGATCAGCCAGACTGAGCATTCAAAAATAAATATCATATCATTCTCATGATTAAAATGCTTTAAGATCTTTCATTGCACTGAGTATAAAAGCCAAACTCCCTAGGGTACCTAAAAGACTCCACTGCACCATCTGTCCTTTCCTCCCTCCCCAACTTGGCTGCCTTCCATTTGCCCCTTTGTTCTCTCAGCTGCCACAGAGGCACTGACTGTCTTCCTGTCCTTAAACAGATCAAGCGTGTTCCAACTCTGGGCCTTTGCACTTGTGATTTCTGTGTGTAGAGCATTCTTCCAGTGAATTATCCCCTGCTGGTTCATTATGCACATTTTAATCCAAAAGTTGAGTCAGAGACCCTTCTTTGACCACACAATCTGAAATAGCACCCCCCTCTAGTTATTCTCAAATTACCTCTTATTTTATTCATAGCTCTCATCACTCTCTGAAATGGCATTAATTTGTTCACTCTTTATTAGTCTCTCCCACAATAACGTAAGCTAGATGACAACAGAAAAGTTCTCACCTTATTCACTATCTCTCTAGCACCTAGAAAAATGCAAGTTGAATGTGCAAGTATTTTGCTTCTCCCAATAGATCAAATATTAATAGTTTTAAATAGAAACTTGGAGCTCCTCTCTCACCTTCAACAAGAACATGTTTTCCCCCTCCCGTTGTTTTCACCTGACAACTCCACATCACCTCCCCAGAGGCATGCTCAGTCAGACATTACCATTTTCTCAGAGAACTAGAAACCATCCCTATGCCTACAGAAGCCCTCCCTCAATTTCTCTGTTCATGTACCCCCAAAATAATTCTGGAAAATAGTATCCCTGACTCATCTTTGTTTGACCTGATATCCTCAAAGACTTGGGAATTGAAATATTAATTGAAATACTGAGATATAAGGAAGTTAATTGAAATATTAACTTCCTTACATCTATGTCAATACAACACAATAGTATTTGACAAAAAGGTGTTATCGTGTATTTTAATAATTTTCTCTATAGCTCATTTAGGACACCATGTGCCATATCACCTAAGTGGTAAAGGCAAACTTTATTGTCAAACCAATCCACCAAATCACTTAATTTCTGTCAGAAAAGTCTGCGTTCGTCTTAGTTCATACTTTGTGTGTATACATAGCCCCTTTGCAACCCTTTTCCTTCTAAACTGAATTTTAGGATATATGAGTAGATAAGACAACAGCTCAATCAAAAGTTTGTTGCCTGGATGAAATACGTGCCTTCATTTTCAATGTGTTTTACCAAAGCTGTCTTTGTTTACTATTGGGGGATTTACCTTTAGGAGCAATGCATTTGGTTGTTAACAAGTGGTAGAGGAAGTGAGGTTGCTAGAGGTCAGTAGTCATCACCCCTTCTCACTCTATGATGTATCTGAATATAGACTTTGCCATCTATTTTTAATGTCCTACTTACCCTAATAATATGATGTATGTTAGAACATGACAAGAAAGATCATGACATCCTACCGTGGGCTTATGGTGTCTTGTTTAATTGTTTTATCTGATAGCCTTAGAATTTTTCAATCTTAACAACAATGCACTGTGGTAAGATATAGAATGAATTAAGGTTTAGTATTTATTCTGAAAAGCAGATATGTGACTGTGAAGGATGGTGGGGTGCAAAAGGAGAACTAGAATGGCAACGCAATCTCAAACATCTGTTTTAGGAAAGTACATATGAAAACTAAAGAGTTAGAAATTCATTATCTTGAAAATATCAACTGCTTATTCCTCTTGGAAAGTGTTTGTATACACCTAAGAGGTTTGAGATTGAAAACAGATGGTCCAAGAAGCCTTGTTCCTTTTGGCTATTGTTGCCATCACTGCCACATGGTATTGCTTCTGACATGTGTAACATAAGATTCTGTCCCCTTGTTCACTACTAGCTGATTTGGGCAAATAACACCCCCAAAACATAGAAGGCCTCACAGTCTACAGTCTCTCTTCAAGTTCTGGCACAGAGACCTGAACTTGGGCATGTCTAACAACAAGAACAAGTTTGTGAGAACTCTGCCTATGCAAACTCTTGGGAGCCGTGCAGGCTCACATACATTACATGCCATTTCTCCACAGGCATGCTTGCAACACCAAGGTGGCAGGCATGGATTTACAGCAGCTGTGCTGTCCTCAAGATACCATCCTCTCTCTTAATCTGCATCTTAAGAAGAGTGAATGACATCTCTTTCACTCAGAATATTAAACCAACTCTTTGCTCTTTCAGAATAAGTATTAGTTCTTTCAGTGTAGAAAGTCTTCCTTATACTAAGCCAGTGGTAGTGTGGTGTATAGATGTATCTGCTTTGGAATCACCTGGGATGCTCATCAGACCTGCTGAATCAAAATGATAGGGCATAAGAATCCGCATATTATATCAGTACCCCGGGTTAATCTCTCTCTTTGATGAAACATCACATGTAAAAGATAATATATCTATTACATATTAAATATATATAAATACAAAATTTATTTTAAATTTTATTTTATCAAAAGATAGAGGAGAATATATAAAATGTGGCTTAACAAATAATTATAAAACCTTTGTCTACCACCCTGTTTGAAATATAAAACATTGGCAATGCATTTGAATCCTCCCATGCATATACTCCTCCCTGATTACACCCTTTATCCATCTCCCCTTCCTTCTGAGGTTACCTCAATCCTTAGTTTTCAGTCCTTTGCTTTAAAAAAAAATGGCCACATATACATGTACTGCTAAAATATAACTTTTACAGTCACATTTCTGAAATATATTAAAAATTATGCATTAAGTATTCCTCTGTGAATTGCATCTCTGTTATGTTTGCAAGATCCATCCATATAGATATGGATATAAATAAATATATCCATATAGATATAGACCTATAGGTACATCCATACATCCATATAGATATATGTGCAGTTTTATTTCATCTATTCTTTTTTACTGAAGCATACTTGACAATGTTTCATTAGTTTCATGTGTATAAGAAGGATTCAACATCTCTATACCTTATGCTGTGGTTACTACAAGTGTATCCGTAATACCATCACAATATCATTGACTATTCCGTATGCTTTACCTTCTGTCTGGAAGCATATACTTTTCACTCCCCTTCACCCATTTTGCCTGACATTCCCATGACCATCAACTGTGGCAACCACAGTTCTCTGTATTTAAGGGTTTGTTTCTATTTTTCTGTTTATT
The DNA here is from genome assembly GCF_048418805.1 of Vulpes vulpes. Lineage (NCBI taxonomy): Eukaryota > Metazoa > Chordata > Mammalia > Carnivora > Canidae > Vulpes > Vulpes vulpes. Next base: position 62,257,736 of record NC_132792.1, read on the forward strand.
TTTTCCTTCATATTCCATATATCTATTAAATCATATTATATTTGTCTTTACATGACTTCCCTCACCGTAATGGACCCTCTAGGTCCATTCCTGTTGTCAAAATGGCAAGATCCCATTCTTTTTCATGGCAGAGTAGTATTTCATTGCATGTATGCCATATATATGTGTGTGTGTATATATATATTCATTCCATGGACACTTAGGTTCTTCCCATATCTTAGCTATTCTAAATAATGCTACAATAAAAAAAGAGATGCATGTATTTTTTTCAAATTAGTTTTTTCCATTTTCCTTAGGTAAACACCTGTAGTGGCACTATTGGCTCATATAGTATTCCTGTTTTTAATATTTGAGGAAACTCCATTCTGTTTCCACAGTGGTTGCATCAATTTACATTTCTACCAACAGTGCATAAGGGTTCCTTTTTCTCTATAACCTCACCAACACTTATTGGTTTTTTTTTTTTTTTAATACTAGCCAGTTGACTAATGTGAGGTATCATCTCATTGTGGCTTCAATTTGCATTTCTCTAATGTTAAGTGATGTTGAGCATCTTATTCTGTGCCATCTGGATGTCTTCTTTGGAAAAATGCTGATTCAGGTCCTCTTTTTTTAATAGGATGATTTGCTATTTTGGTGGTGGTATCTAAGTTCTTCATATACTTTGGATATTAACCCCTTATTGAGTATATCATTTGCAAATATCTTTGCCAATTCAATAGGTTTTCATTGTGTTGGTAGTTTTCTTCACTATACAAAAGCTTTTTATTTTGGTGTAGTCCCAATAGTTTACTTTTGATTTTGTTTCCCTTTTCTAGGAGACCTATCTTAAAAAAAAAAAAAAATCTTACCAAGACTAACATCCAAGATTACTGCTCTTGTTTTCTTTTAGGAGTTTTATGGACAGGTCTCATGTGTGCATCTTTAATTCATTTTGAGTTTATTTTTGTGTATGGTATAAGAAAATAGTCAAGTTTTCCCAGCATTTATTGAAAAGATACTTTCCCCCATTGTATATTGTTGCTTTCTTTGTGGTAGGTTAATTGACCATGTCAGCATGGGTTTATTTCTGGACTATCTTCTTCCATTGATCTTGTGCCTATTTTTGTGCCAGTACCATACTGTTTTCACTAGTATAGCTTTGTTGCATAGTTTGAAATCTGGGATTATGATACCTTCAGGTTCATTCCATTTTCATAACATTGCTTTGGCTATTCAGGGTCTTTTGCAGTTCCATTCATATTAGGATTATTTATTCTAGTTCTGTGAAAAGTGCCATTGGAATTTTGATAGGGAATACATTGAATCTACAGGTGGCTTTGGGTAGTATGGACATTTTAACAATACTCTTCAAATCCATGAGCAGAGTGTATCTTTCATTTATTTGTCATCTTCAATTATTTTTTTTATCGATGTCCTCTAGTTTTCAGAGTGCACATATTTCACTTCCTTGGTTAAGTTTATTCTTAAATATTTTTTAATTTTATTTTTAATTCCACTGTAAATAACAGGCAATATTAGTTTCACATGTACAATATACTGATTCAACAATTCTATACATTACTCAGTGCCCATCATGAGAAGTGTATGCGTAATCTCCTTCACCTGTTTCACACATCTCCCCAGTTTTCTCCCCTCTGGTAATCACCAGTTCTCTATATTTAAGAGTCTGGGGTATGTTGGGATTTGTTGTTGTTTGGTCTCCTTTTTTTCTTCACTTGTTTCTTAAATTCCATATATGCATGAAATAATGGTATTTGTCTTTCTCTGATTGACTTCATTTAGCATTATACCTTCTAGATTCATCCATGTTGCTGCAAATGGCAAGATTTCATTCCTTTTATGGCCAAGTAATATTCCATTGTGTGTATGCATGCATAAACAGACACATATATACATATATATGTAAACATATACACACCACGTATTCTTTATCCATTTATCTCTCAATGGATATTTGGGTTGCTTCCATATTTGAATTAATGTAAATAATGATGCAATAAACATAGGGGTGCATATATCTTTTTGAATTAGTGTTTTCATAATCATAATCTTTCAATAGTTGGATTACTAGATCATATGGTAATTCTATTTATAATTTTTTTGAAGAATCTCCATACTATTTTCTGGTGGTGGCTGCACCAGTTTGCATTCCCACCAGCAGTGCACAAGGGCTTCTCTTTCTCCACATCCTTACCAACGCTTACTGTTCCTTGTGCTTTTTATTTTAACCCTTCTGGCAGGTGTGAGGGGACATCTCATTGTGGTTTTGATTTGCATTTCCTTGATGATGAGTGATGTTGAACATCTTTCCATGTGTCTACTGGATATCTAGTTTTTCTTTGGAGAAAAGTCTGTAATGTCTTCTGCCCATTTTAACTATTTCTTTTTTGTGTGTTGAGCTTTATAAGTTCTTTATATATTTTGAATACTAACTCCTTATCATATGTCATTTTCAAATACGTTCTCCCATTCAGTAGGTTGTCTACTTGTATTGTTGATTGATTCCTTTGCTTTGCAGAAGCTTTTTATTTTAATATAGTCCCAATAATTTATTTTTGCTTTTGTTTTCTTTGCCTTGGGAGATGTATATAGAGAAACATTGCTGTGGCTGATGTCAGTGATTTTATTGCTTCTGCTCTCTTCTAGGATTTTTGTGGTTTCAGTTCTCATACTTAGGTCTCTAATCCATTTTGAGTTTATTTTTGTGTCTTCATAATCCCTCAGTTTTATCCCCTCTGCCCACTGCAGTTCTCAACATCAAGGGTGGGTGTTCCTATCATTGCTGTGTCTCCATCGTACTACTGTTCTCTGTGTAGTCCCTCTATCCTTTGTTGTGCAGAAGCTGTATAGTCAGCCCTCACTTCTTCAGGAAGAATTATTAATGTATAGGTATAGATTTGGTGTGTTCATGCAGGAGGTGAGTTTAGGGTCTTCCCGTGTCACCATCACGAACCCTCCTTGTAATCCATCTATTTTATCTGCTGTGTAAAGCTCCATTTTTGTGGAGACCTACAATTTACCACTTCTATTGATGGATGTTTGCATTGTTCCTAGTTTTATAATTACGGAATAAAGCAATATTGAATACTCCCGTATGATTTTCCTGGTGCAAATGTGCATGAGTATTTTCAATTTACCAGTTAACACCAAATTGTTTTCTTTCAAGGTACTATACCTATTTATATTCTACTGAGCAAAGAGACAGGTACTATACCTATTTATATTCTACTGAGCAAAGAGACAAGTTTCAATAGCCATGTTCCTGATACTGTCAAAATTGAATTGAAAAACTAGTAGTTGTGAAATGGTGTTTTACTGTGGTTTTAATTTCTACTTCCCTGTTAACAAATGGTACTGAGTATCTATTTGTGTTTTGACTTCGTTTTAAATGCATATCCATATCTTTTGCCCATATTTCGTAACTAGTACATCTGCTTTCGTATTGACACTAATCTTCTGATTGATGCTTACATATCTTCTCTCCATGTGTGGCTTGACCTTTTTCTTTTTTCATAGTATATTTAGATGAAAAGTTCCTTAATGGAATTCAATGGCTTCTTCAAATAATTTGTATACCCTTTGTTATACATATTGCTGAGTACCTTATAATTTTGTGGATGGGATATTTTTACATAATATTTTGTGTGTTGATAATTTATAGAAATTCACAAGACTACTTGAATTTTATATATCAGTTGACTGCTAAATTCTCTCACTAGTTGTATAACTAGATTTTTCAAAGTTTTCTATGAGGTTAATCATATCATCTATGAAAACTGGCATTTTTTTCCTCTCCAATTCCCCTGCCTTTTGTTTCATTGCACTAATTCTGTTGAATAGAAATAATGATCATAACCATCCTCATTCTTGATTTCAAAGAAAAAAGCTTTGAGTGCTTTACTGCTGAGTGATGTGTGCACATCAGAAACATAATAGATTGTCTCTCACACTATCTTATATGTCTCTTAGTTGCTTTATATTTTATAGCCATTTCTTTACGTTTTCAGCAATTTCTTGGATGTATTTTCTGTATTCCCTCCTTTCATCTTCTTATATACTTTACCTCGGGGGTTATACCTTATCCCAGCTTTCCACCTGTTTTAGTCAATATTATATTGCAGTACAGTCATACTGATTTGTTTCCTATTGTCTAGGTTGCATGAACCCTACAGTGTCTGAATTGGATAATTGCAACAGAAACTGTATGACCTACAAGCCTAAAATACTTGCCATCTGGCCTTTTGCAGGAAATATTTTTTAACCCTTGCTCTCTCTGATCATTTCAACATCAGCAAGCTGTATAGGTCTTTTCTGCTCTCTTAATTGTTTCTTGTGACTTTTGCTTATGGTGGCTTGTTTGCTGATATTCTTGATAAGTTTTGATAGCTTATATTTTGGAACTTTATTTGTGGGAATTCCTTGAAAGATTTACATTTTTCTGCTAGGAACTTAAGAGCAGATCATATTACAGATCAAGGTCCCCCAGGGAAATTAACTCTGAATGGATAATTTTCATGGAAGCACTTTACTCAGGAGTGTTCTCACAAATGAACAGCTATAAGGGAATGAAGGAAGTAAAGATAGAAGGAGACTTGAATTGCAATGTAGTTAAAATAGATTTTACAGAGAGCAGTAAAGCAGAGTTGACCCTTCAACATTTCAAATTAAGCAGAGGGCATAGACCTTTGTACCTCAGTATAAATTAGTGTGTACATTTGGACTACCCCTGGGAAGAGATCTTAATCTTGGGTGAAGGTCCCTTCAGCTGTGACAATTCCTTAAGTTGGACTCAGCTGTGAACCAACAGTAGGCAATGCTTTTTAGGTAGGAGGATTAAATATATAGATTTTTGGATCACGTAAGTTGTTTGAATTTCATTGCTAATGCTATTCCAGTAGCTAGCTTTCAATTTTGTTTTTTATTATTGAAGTATAGTTGACACATGATCCATATTTGCTTTAGGTGTACAACAGTGATTTGACAAGTATTTTCATTATTCAGTTCCCACCATAATAACTGTAGTCAATATCTGTTACCATACATTATGATTCTGTTGTAATACTACATTCTCTTTGCTGCATTTTTCATCTCTGTGACTTATTTTGTAACTGGGAGTTTATGCTTCTTAATCCTCTTCACCTGTTTTGCCTATACCCCACCCCCTCTCCTCTGGTAATCACCATTATGTTCTCTGTATTTATGACTTTGTTTTTTAGCTTACACATATAAATGAAATCGTATGGTATTTCTTTCTCTAACTTATTTCATTCAACACAGTAATATTCTGAGTGTGTGTGTGTGTATGTAAAATATATCTTCTATATCCACTATCAATGGACTTAGGTTGTTTCCACAGCGTGGTTATTATATATATGCTACAGTAAACATAGGAGTCCATGTATCTTCTCAAGCTAGTGTGTTCATTTTGGGATATTACCTAGAAGTGGAATATTTGGATCATACAGTATTTTTACTTTTAATTTTTTTAGTAACTTCCATACTGTTTTCCATAGTGGTTGCACCGATTTACGTTCCTACCCACAGTACATATAGATTCCCTTTTTTGCATATCATTGCCAACACTTGTTATTTCTCGTTTTGTTGATACAAGTCATTCTGATAGGGTCAAGGTGATACCTCATTGTGATTTTGGTATGCATTTTCTCAGTGATTAGTGGTGGTGAGCATTTTCTCCTATGTCTGTTGGCTATCATGTCATCTTTGGGAAAATGTCTATTCAAGTCCCTTGACCATTTTTAATCAGATTATTTGGAGAGGTTGTGGTTTGGTTTTTTTCAGTTTTGTTTTTTGTGTTTTTGGTGTGCAGTTCTTCATGAAGCTGGTAAGAGGTTAATGTCCAAAATATATCATTTACAAATATCTTTTGCCATTCAGTAGTTTGCCTTTTCATTTTATTGATGCTTTCCTTCACTCTGCAAAACCTTTTTATTTTGGTGTAGTCCCAATAGTTTATCTTTTGTTTTCCTTATCAGAGGAGAAATATCCATAAACATATTGTGAAGGCCAATGTCCAAAGATTAGTTCCTTTGTTTTCTTTTACAAGTCTTATTGTTTCAGGTCTCACATTTAGGTCAAATACACTGAGTTTACGGAAGTGGTCCAGTTGCATCAATTGTATGTAGCTGTCCAGTTTACCCAGCACCATTTATTAAAGACTACCTTTTCCCATTGTATAGTCTTGCCTCCTTTGTCATAAATTAATTGATCATATAAATGTGGGTTCATTTTTGGGCTCTTTATCCTGTTCCATTGATACAGGTCTATTTTTGTGCCAGTACCTTACTCTTGATTTCTATAGCTTTATGGTATATTTTAACCAATCTGACACCCTATGTCTTTTGATTGGAACATTTAGTCCATTTACGTTCAGAATAATTATTGAAATATATGAAACTAGTGCCATTGTGTTATTATAAAGTTACTGTTTCTATAGATGGTCTGTTCTTTGTTACTTCTGGGATCTCTCTTCACTCAAAGAATCCCATTTAATATTTCTTGCAGGGCTGGCTTAATGTTCACAAATTACTTTAGTTTTTGTTTGTCCTGGCAACTCTTTATCTCTCCTTCTATTTTGAATGACAGTCTTGCTGGATAAAGTATTCTTGCTGCATATTTTTCCCACTTAGCACCTTGAATATACCATGCCAGTCCTTTCTGGCCTACCAGGTCTCTGTGGGCAGGTCTGTTGCCAGCCTTATATGTCTACCCTTGTAGGTTAAGGATCTCTTGTCCAGAGCTGCTTTCAGGATTTTCCCTATCTCTGAAATTTGCAGGCTTCACTATTATATGTCAAGGTGTTGACCTATTTTTATTGATTTTGAGAGGGGTTCTCTGTGCCTCTTGGACTTGAATACCTGTTTCCTTCCTCCAATTAGGGAAGTTCTCAGCTATAATTTGTGCACATAAACTTTCTGTCCCCCTTCATCTTCTGGGATACCTATCATCTGGATATTATTTCACTTAAGGAATCACAGAGTTCTCAAAGTCTCCCTTTGTGTTCCAGTTGTTATCTTTATCTCTTCAGCTTCCTTATTTTCATCATTCTGTGTTCTGTATCGCTGACACTTTCTTCTGCCTCATTTATCCTCACTGTTTATGCCTCCATTTGTGACTGCATCTCAGTAATAGCATTTTTAATTTTGGCCTGATTAGCTTTTAGTTCTTTTATTTCTCCAGTAACGGACTCTCTAGTGTTTTCTATGATTTTTTTTCAAGCCCAGCTAGTATCTTTAAAATCACTGTTTTAAATTCTAGTTCAGGCATCTTACTTATATCCATATTGATTAAATCCCTGGCAGTGAGTACTACCTCTTATTCTTTCTCTTGGGGTGAATTTCTCCAGTTCATCATTGTGTCCAGAAAAGAATAGAAAAAAGGGAGAGAAAAGACAACAACAACAAAAACCATAATCCAGAAGAAAACAAAAACAAAATAAGAGAGAAACAAGAAGCGAAACAGAACAAAAAACTAGATCTGGATGTATTTTGGTCTGCTTGTTAAAAGAAACTAGATCCAAAACTAGGAAAGTAAAACATATATATATACAAAAATAAAATAGAATGAAAGGAAACAAAAAATAATATATATGTAATGTGTATATATAAAAATTAAAATGTAGGGGATCCCTGGGTGACTCAGCGGTTTAGTGTCTGCCTTTGGCCCAGGGGGTGATCCTGGAGTCCCGGGATCGAGTCCTGCATCGGGCTCCTGGCATGGAGCCTGCTTCTCCCTCCTCCTGTGTCTCTGCCTCTCTCTCTCTCTCTCTCTCTCTCTCTCTCTCTGCTTCTCCCTCCTCCTGTGTCTCTACCCCTCTCTCTCTCTCTCATATGAATAAATAAATAAATATTTTTTAAAAATTAAAATTTAAAAACAATAAAAATTTTGAAAAAGTAAGAAAAGAGCTGAAAAAAACCTGAAAGACTAAAGAATTAAAAAAAAAAACCCACACACAAATGCTATATACTTTTTTCCCCAAAAGCTGAATATTTACAGTTCTCTATGATGGGTAAACTTGGTGATAGCTAGTTGTTCCTGCTGGTCTTCTTGGGGAGGGACCTGTTGCACTGATTTTCAGGTACCCTTGCATTTGTGGAAATGAACCTCCCTTGCCAGGGGGCTGGGTTCAATGTAAGTGGCTCCAGATTACACTATGGGGAACTGTTTTGCTCCCCCAAAGGCTTTCAGCACCAATGAGGGGAATGAAAATGGTAGTGCCTCACTCTCTAGCCCCAGAGCTGAAAGTTTCCACACCCCTACTCTTTAATGAGCCCTCACAGAAAAGCAGTCAATCACTTTTGTCTCCCTGGTTTCTGTACAAATTCTGTGTTCACCCAGCCTGTAACCTAGCATTTATCTCAGGCATGTGACTGAGTTTCAAGTCTCCAAATTTTACAGACTCCTGCAGCATCAACTGAACTGTCCCTCCAAGGGGAGGGAAGGATCTCCCCATGCTCTGCCTGTTGGACCCCTTCCAGGAGAATGGTCTGCAAACATGCAACAATTCACAGTTTATGGCAATACCAAGCAGAAAGCCAATGCCTAGACTTGCTGTTAGAGGCTGGCTTCCCCCCTCCAATGCTGGGAACTCTGCTGCCCTCAGGCACCCAATTCTTCTTGTGACCCTGGGGATCCTAAGACCATGCTGTCTCACCAGGGATTCCACCCCACTTTGGCCACCTGAGCATCCCCCACTGTGTCAGACTTCTAAAAGTTCAGATTTTGTGCTCTGCTGCTTATATAATATTTTTCCATAGCCTTCTTAAGCCAGATCCCTTCCCACTGCTGTATCCTCTGATATATCACCCCAGATTCAAGTCTCCACACCTCTTACTTTCCAAAAAGTCACTTTTCTATTTGTAGAATTGCAGCATTTCTTTTCTCAGATCTCCAGTTGATTTCACAGGTATTCAGAACAGTTTGAACACTAGCTGAATTTCAGGGACCAAACTTAGGGTTCCCTACTCCTCTGCCATCTTATCTCCTCCTCCCTTCGAATATTTTAAAATGTAGGATTATGGTATCTCCAGCTTTTTTCTTTCTCAAGACTGCTTTGGTTATTCAAGATCTTTTGTGGCTCCATGCAAATTTTTGTTCAATTATTTGTCCTATGAAGAGTGTTGTTTGTATTTTGATAGTCCCTTCTCTTTTTCTTTCTAAATTAGGCTCCTTGCCTAGTGTGGGATCCAACATGGAGCTTGAACTCATGACCCTGAGATTAAGACCTGAACTGAGAATCAACAGCCAGACTCTCAACCAGTTGAGCCACTCAGGAGCCCCTGGAATTGTTTTCTTTTCTTTCCTTTCTTTCTTTTCTTTCTTTTCTTTCTTATTTATTCATTCATTCATTCATTCATACATTGACACAGAGAGAGAGGCAGAGACACAGGCAGAGGGAGAAGCAGGCTCCATGCAGGGAGCCCGATGTGGGACTCGATCCCGGGACTCCAGGATCACACCCCAGGCTGCAGGCGGCGCCAAACCGCTGCACTACCGGGGCTGCCCTGGAATTGTTTTCTTAACTTCTTCTGTTATTTCATTATCAGTGTATAGAAATGTTGTGGGACACCTGGGTGGCTCACTGGCCGAGTGTCTGCCTTTGGCTCAGAGCATGATCCTGGTATCCAAGGATCAAGTCCTGCATTAGGCTCCCCACAGGGAGCCTGCTTCTTCCTCTGCCTATGCCCCCGCCTCTCTCTTTTCATTTTTTGATGAATGAACAAATAAAATCTTTTCAAAAGTTGCCGATTTCTGGGTATTAGTTTTGTATTCTATAACTTTTACTGAATTTTTCAGTTCTTACAGTTTTTTAAATAGATTCTTTGTGGCTTTCTATGTATAGTAAGATGTCACCTGCAAATAGGTGACAGGTTAACTTCTTTATCGATATGAATGTCTCTTATATCTTGTCTGACTTAAGCTAAAACTTCTAGTATTGTGTTAAAGTGGTGAGAGTGGACATCCTGTCTTGTTAGTGATCTTTGGGGAAAAACTGTTTTTAACCATTTAGTATAATGTTAGCTGTGGGTTTTTCATGTATGGTCTTTATAATGTCGAAGTATGTGGCCCTATGCCCATTTTGTTGAGATATTGTATTTAAAGATGTTGTATTTAGTCAGATTTTTTTTCTGAATCTATTGAGATAATTATATGGTTTTTATATTTCCCCTTCTTAATGATATATATCACATTTTAAAGATTTTATTTATTTATTTGACAGTAATAGAGTGTGAGCATGCACACGCAAGAGGGGCGGGGGGGGAGGGGCAGATGGAGAAGCAGACTCCCCCCTGAGCTGGGAGCCTGTGGTAGGGCTTGATCCCAGAACCCTGAGATCATGACCTGAGCTGAAGGCAGATGCTTAACCAACTGAGCCACCCAGATGCCCCTATATCACATTTTTATATACAAATATTAAATCATTCTTTTATCTCTGGAATAAATCTTACTTGATGATTCTTTTGTGAATCAGTTAATTAATATTTTCCTGAGAGTTTTTGTATCTATATTCATCAGAGGAATTGGTCTGTAGTTTTCTTTCTTTTTCTTTTTTTGTAGTATATTTGCCTAGTTTTGGCATCGGGGTAATGTTGGCTTCATAAAAGGAATTTGGAAGTTTCCCTTCCTCTTCCACTTTTTTTTGGAATCGTTTGAGAAGGGTAAGTATTAACTTTTCTTTAAATGTTTGATAGAATTAACCTGTGAAGCCATCTGGTCCTGGACTTTTGTTTAGAGTTTGATTACTGATTTCCGTATTTATTTACTAGTTATCAATCTCTTTAGACTTCCTATTTCTTCCCAATTCAGTTATGGAAGATTGTATGTTTCTAGAAATTTGTCCATTTCTTCTAGGTTTTCCAATTTGTTGGCACATTATCTTTCATAGTATTTTATGATCCTTTGTATTTCTGTGGTGTTGGTGCTTTTTCCTTTCATTTCTCTTTTTTTAGACTGAATCTTTCAATTAACATCTTTAAAAAAATTTTTTTATTTAATTCAATTTACTTAACATATACTGTGTTGTTTCAGGGGTAGAATCTAGTGATTCTACAGTTGTCATTTCTGATCCTGAGTTGTCTCTATTTTTTTCCTCCTGAACCTGGCTATGGATTTACTAATTTTTTTTAATCTTTTCAAAGAACCACCTCATGGTTTCATGGATGTTTTTTCTTGTTGTTTTGTTTTGTTGTTATTGGGTTTTTTAAAAGTATTTCATTCATTTCTACTCTAATATTTATTATTTCTTTCCATCTAACTTCGGCTTTGTTTGTTCTTTTTCTAATTCCTTTACTTATAAGGTTAAATAATTGTTCATTTGAGATTGTCTTGTTTTTTGATGTAGCCATGTATTGCTATAAACTTCACTCTCAGAACTTCTTCTGTGTCCCAGAGTTTGGAAAATTGTGTTTCCATTTTCATTCCATGTATTTTTTAAAAAATGTTTATTTGGTTTCATTCACTCCACATGTTTGTGTTTTTTTTCAAATTTTCTTCTAATTCCTAGTTTCATACTATTATGGTTGAAAAGGTACTCAATATAATTTCAATATTCATCAACTGTTTTGAGGCCTAATAATATATCTTGGAGAATGGTCATGTGTACTTGAAAAGAGCGCATATTCTGTTTTTGGGTGGAATGTTCTGTATATATCTGTTAAGTCCAACTGATCTAATGTGTCATTCAAAGCTACTTTTTCCTTATTGGTTTCTGCTTGTCTGATCTATCCATTGGTGGGGTGTTAAAGTCCCCTATTATTATTGTATTACTGGCAACTTCTCCCTTTATGTCTGTTAATATTTGCTTTATATATTTTGGTGCTCCTATGTTGGATGCATAGGTATTTACAATTGTTATATCTGTTGAATTGATTTCTTTATCATATAATGCCTTTTTTGTCTCTTATAGTCTTTGTTTCAAATTCTATTTCTGCTGTAATAATTATTGCTACTTTGGCTTTTTTTGTCTGTTCATTTGTATGGAATATCTTTTTTCATTCCTTCACTTTCATTCTGTATGTGTCTTTAGGTCTGAAGTGATTCTCTTGTAGACAGTCTATTGATGGATCTTGTTTTTTCTTTTTATTTTTTTATCCATTCAGTCATTCTGTCTTTTGATTGGAGCATTTAGTCCATTTACATTTAAAGTAATTTTGGGGGCAGCTGGTGGTGCAGAGGTTTAGCGCCACCTGCAGCCCGGGGTGTGATCCTGGGGACCCTGTATCGAGTCCCACGTCAGGCTCCCTGCATGGAGCCTGCTTCTCCCTCTGCCTGTGCCTTTGCCCCTCTCTCTCTCTCTGTCTCTATGAATAAATAAATAAAATCTTTTTTTAAAAAGTAATTGATAAGTATGTGCTTATTATTTTGTTAATTTTTTCTGAGTATTTTGTAGTTCTCTTACTTCCTTTCTTGCTCTCTTCCCCTGTGGTTTGATGACTTTCTTTAGTGTTATGTTGGCTTCTTTTATCCTTTTTTTTTAAATGTATCTACTATAGATTTTTGATTTGTGATTACCATGGGGTTCATGTATAACATCATATGTTGTAGCATATGTTATATAGTAGTCCATATTTAAATTGATTGTCACTTCAGTTTGAACCCATTCTAAAAGCACTACATTTTTATTCGTCCCACTACATTTTGTTTGTGATGTCATAATTTACATCTTATTTAGTATCCTTTGTAGATATAATAGATTTCCTATTTTTTGTTTTAGTCTTCATGCTGGCTTTATAAGGGATTGATCTACCTTTACTATATGCTTGCTTTCACCTGTGTAACTTGTTTCTTTCATAATATCTTTTTATTTCTAGTTATGATCTTCCCACTTTTAACATTTCTTGTAATATTGGTTTAGTGGTGATGAACTTCTTTAATTTTGGTCGGGGGAGGAACACTCTCCTATGTTGAGTGATAGCCTTTCTGGGTAGAATATTCTTGGTTATATTTTTTTCCTTTTTAGCACTTTGAATATATCGTGCCACTCTCTTCTGGTCTGCAAAATTTCTGCTGAAAATTCAGCTGATAGCCTTATAGTGTTTCCTTTGTGCATAACTATTTGTTTTTCTATAATTCTTTCTTTAGTTTTTGCAATTTTAATTATTATGGATTTTGGTGTAAATCTCCTTGGGTTTATCTTGTTAGGGGCTCCCTATGTTTCCTGGATATGGATATCTGTTTCCATCCCCAGATGAGGGAATTTTTCAGCTATTATTTCTTCAAATAAATTTCTGTCCCTTTTCTCTTATTGACTATCTGCTATGAGCCAGATGTTGTATCAGGTGCAAAGAATACGATAGTGAGCAAAAGAAAAACAGTGCCTGTATTCCTGAAGCTTATATAGTCAGGCCTGAGTATCACTGTAAGGCAAACTTAGTCTCAGTGGTCCCTTAACCTATTATCACTTTTTATTTTTCTCTTTGCTATTCAGCTTGAGTGCTCCCCATTACCCTGTCTTTTCAGATCACTGATCCATTTTTCTACATCCTCTACTTTGCTGTTGATTCTTTGTGGTATATTTTTTTCATTTCAGCCATTGTATTCTTCAGATCTGATGGTTCTTTTTTACATTTTCTCTTTGAAGTTTTTAGTATATTAATCCATTCTTCTCTCAAGGCTGGTGAGTATCTTTATGACCATTACTTTGAACTGCTTATCAGACATATTTCTTACCTCCATTTCATTTAGCTTTTTTTCTGTGATATTGGCCTGTTCCTTAATTCCTGGCATATTCTTTGGTCTCTTTATTTTGTCTAACTCTGTTTCTATGTATTAGGTCAGCTATGTGTCCTGGTCTTGAGATTAGTTGCCTTGTATAGAAGAGGTCCTGTGGTGCCCTGTAGCATGGTGCCCCTTCATCACCAGAACTGGGCACTCCTGAGGTGTCCCATGTGGAGACTGCACACTACTTCCTGTTGTGGCTGAGTTGTGGATACTGTGGGCATGCCAGCGAGTGGGAGTGGACCTTAGCCCAGCTGGCTGCAATAACTTGTTTTATCTGCTTCTGGCCCACTAGACAGAGATGCTTCCTGAGCTTTTGAAGCCTATGTGCTGGGTGGAGCTGGCATTGAGTCTGGCTGCTATTAGTTACTTTGACAGCTGTGGGCACATCAAAGCATAGGACTCTTTCACTGCATAGCCAGCTATGAGGTCCAGCTGCAGAAAATGTGAGGGCACTGGTGTCTGGGGTTATTCTCCCCCCACACACACACACCATTGCCAGGGCAGTAATCATTTTGGAGGGTTGCCATTCCTAGCTGGGGCTGCCTGCCAGATATGATTGGGTAGGAACTACTTTGGAAGGAGTACCTGGTGGGTTGGGTGGGGCAGGAACTGCTTTGGAAGGAGTGCCTGGTGAGTCTGCAGGGAATGTGGGTGTTAATAATGTAGATGGAAAGTGTTAGAACTGGCTCCTGTAAGCATCCAATTATCTAGGCTAAGGGAGAGCAAGAAAGAAGTTCACCTACCTTTGCAGTTTTGTTCTAGAGAAATCTGCAGATACCTACTTCTCTGGCACACATCTTAAAGTTAGTCAAAAAATCTCCTTCACTTATATTCTAGGTGCTTTTCAAACTGCTGTTTCTGTGTGATGTCTGGGGCTAGCTCATTAAAGGTGGGACTTGGTTTCCTATCACCCTCTGACTCTCCCAGTTAAACCCTGCTGATTTTCTAAGTCAGACATTATAAGGACATGTCTTCCCAGTGTGGGTCCCCAGGGTTATATGGGTGCCCAGTGCAATGGGAAGGGGGTGGAGTCTGATCCCCCTTGATTTTCTGTACTTGCGATGTCCCTCCTGTTTGCGGTTAGTTGCACTGCGTGGTTTGGTTCTTGACTGTGCCTCCACCCCTCCTACCCTTTTTGATGTGACCTTCTCTATGATTAGCTATAGAAGATCTACTCTGCTGGTCTCAGGGCATTTTCACAGTTACAATATATATATATATATATATATATATATATATATATATATATATATATATATATATATATTGCCTTGGTATGTCTGTGGGACAAGGTGAAGTCAGGATCCTTCTACTCTGCCATCTTCCCTGTACTTCCCTAGCTTGTGGCTTCAAATTCCCAGTAATGATCACATTTTTTTTCTTCTATCCACAACCAAGTCTATGACCGAGAAGTTTCCCTACACTTCTTTCTCAAGGCATTTTTCTTGTCATCTTTTCCTTGAGGTTGTTATCTTTAAGACTTTCTGTGACTGCCTCTGATCTGAATTCCCACCTTTCTTAGACTCTGGGGCATCAGAGTATTAATATGCCCATCAGTCAGGGTAGCCACTGGTCTCAGTATTAGCTTGTGTAAACGTTTTTGCCCTCTTAGGCCTTCCCTTGCTCTATTGACACCTACCCATGCATATTAAAAGATACACCAAAAACAAACCTACATATTCCATTATTGCTTAGTGTTTTATCCAGAAAGGTGATTTCAGGATATTTTTCCCCCAACAAATTATGCTGACAGATTCCCAGGTATATATTTTATACACTCAAATTTCAAAATCACTAGACCAATATATGTCAGTCCACTGGGAACCAAATCTTAGTTTCAAATATCTGGGTTCTTCCATAAGGCCTTCTCTAATCATTCTCTAATCCTTTTTGTGCATTTTCTATGTAATATATAAAACATTGATCATATGCTACCTTATTACGATAGTAATATGATACTGCTTATACCTTATTACCCATCTTTGAAAGTTCTTTCCTTATGCTTTTTAGCTCCTTTCCTTTTTCTTCCCACCAGAGACTTGCCTGGAATAATTGCTACATAGATATGTTTAATGAATGCTTTGTTCTCCATTGTGGTAATACTTTTCTCAGATTGAGTCCTATTCTTAAATACTACAAGCAGGACTAAATTGAAGTATTATATAATTATGTGACACTAAGCAGAGCAAATTCTTGGGACACAGTGAAGGTAATATCTTACTGTAAAAAATTAATGGAAGGGTGACATTTTATTGCTTTTTTCCTCTCTGACCTGTAGTAATGGGAGAAGAGGAAATTCTCAGGCCTTACTGTGGAAGCCAATTTCAGAAACTTAACAGATGATGCAGTTTATAGAAAGTCAATTTTAATTCAATTCAGCAAATATTTATTGATCCTCCATTATGTGTGAGATATCATGGTAGGTGTTCAATCTCTTGAGAAAATGTTATAAAGTGAAGTACATCAGTAAGGCTTTTTGAAGGCTGTGTGTTTTTCTTTTCGCTGCTGTTAAAATACAGCAGCAACGAAAAAAGAAGAAAGTCATCACTTCCATCTAATCCAAAAGTGAAGTCTAAATCTTTATGTCCTAAGCAAACTGCCACAGGGAATTTCTTCATGTTCTGAGTACTTTATATTGCGACCATAAACCATGACCAAAGAAGGGAAGAATCCATTTAGCTTTCTAAAGTTCTCTGCCAAGTTGTCTCTTATTTATTGCTTTTTAATGAAATTTTTCATGTGCATCAAAACATAATCTTTCAACAAAGGAAATGCAGCACTGAGACCCAAGTACTTTATAATATAGAATCTATATGTGAACATTAATTTCTCTAAGTAGGATTATCTAATGGATTTCTTTGTGCTTGGGCATGAGATTTTTTTTAAGTGAGTGAACATTCTATTAATAACTCTTCCATAGGATATAAATTTCCAGAAAATCCAGCAAATATTTTAAACTGTCCTATTTTTCTTATGAATAGGAGATGAGTTTTAGCTACTGATCATTATCCTAGTTTTCCCTTCAGAAAGCACACACAGAGTGGCCATCAAAATCAAAAGGGTATTTTAGAGAAGGGTGTGGAGAAAAGAAGGAACACTGATGTGATTTTCCATCTAAGAAGACTTTGATTTAACAGTAAGTTTAGTTATTCCATAGTTTCCTTATCTCGTTCCTTAAAGATAACTAAGTAATTTATTATTGTGCAGTGTGCTTTTGGTTACAAGCAGGACACAGCCTGACTCAAACTGGCTTATCCAATAAAATGTTTATATTACATAAGAGGAGACCAGAGGTTGGACTAGCCTAAAGGTTGCCTGATTTCAACAAGACCACTGAAGACCCAGGTTCATTCTTCCTCCCCATGCCAAGAGTCCACAGAATCTGCCTCACCCTACAACTCATTCCCTTCCTAATTACAGGCTGCCAGTGGCAAGCAGGCTTATTCATTTCCTTGTTTACATTTGACAGGAAAATGAATGCCCCTCACCCACCATGAAATAATAATCCTTCCCTTAAATTTTATTGGGCCAATTCATAACACATGTCAATCTCCACACCAACAGAGTTGCTGGGCAGATATACAAAGCTCTGACTGGCTGAAGACCCAAATTCTTCATGAACGGATAGAATGAATACCAGAGTAAACCCCTTCTGCTAGGGCTTAAGGGGAAAATAGATTTGGAGGAGTAGCCAACAGCATCCACAACAGTCATCTAATCTTATACCTCCTAAGGAATAGCATTAGATATCCTTTTCTATATCTGAGTAAATTGTGTTTTTAAAAGTATTGAAAAACTGAATCTTGGCAGCTTGTACCAATAGAGGACATCTAGATAGAACTTTCTCTGAGATTTTTCATTTTTATTATATATAAAGTATCCTATATAAAGCATACTGATCAATGATTAGATTCACATACCTATGGAAAGGTCAAGAAACAAAAACACTGGCAAAAATAACAAAAAGGTTAAATAGATTTATAATAAAATAGTATTTTATTGTTTCTAATCTTCACAGGTGAAACATACTTTGGAGAAGTATCTCCTTTCAGTAGTTCAAGTTCTACAGAATAAGAAAGTATTTTTCCTGCAGACATAATAACAGAAGTTATTAAGCATTGAGAAGCTGTAACAAGCTAGGCATTTCCCAGACAATATTTCATTGGTACTATGGCTGTAAGCCCATTTTATGGGCAGAAACTGCTATATCCCTAGCACCTACCACTGTGTCTGGCATATAATGTAACATGAACAAATGTGTCTAAATGAAATAATTCTCACAAAAACCTTATGCAACAGTATATTGCTATTTCTTCAATTTAAGGATTAGGGATCATTGGCTAAATGTGTAAGCAAATTTGTTCAAGTGATAGAGCACCATGTAGAATCCAGCCTTCCTCTCTTTTTTCCCTACCTGAAGAGGAAATAGATGAGAGAAGATAAATCTAGTGACTTAGACACCAGATACTTTTTTAAAAATTAAGTTTCAATATTCTTAGCACTAGTACATTTGTTAGGTTTTTTAAAAAAAGGCATGCTCCAGATAAATCAGATAATAGGAGTTTATTATAAGAAACACAAGGAAGAATGGAGACTATTTCCAAACCAGGCCCCTGGAGCCTAAAGGGTCATTTACAAAGGGCACTGGGCAGTGCCTATGATCCCTGCTTGAGAACTTTGCCATTGTGGTAATAATTGAGCTATTACCTGTATCTACTGCCACTGCTCCTGATACTACTAATCGATTTTTTTCATCATTTCAAGTGTAAATTCACAAAGATAGATTGGACTAGATCAGCAGTCAAAGTGACCCAACTGGGCAGGACTCACTTCTAATTCACCTGTTCATCCACTGACTGCCTTTAAGTTAGGTGTCAAATTAGGCATGGTCACATGGGAAAGAGTTACAAGATACCAGATACAAATGATAACTCAAAGGGAGATTATGGACAAGTCATACATTCTTAGGCCACCCAGGATGTTTGCTAACAAGTAGTTTCCTCTTAAAAGAATCTTTTTCATTTTTTTATTCAACACATTAGAGTATAATAAAACATAGAAGGCTGATTTGTTAGGAACCCTCAAGTATAAATATTGGATAAAGAGAAAATATGCCAAAAATGCAAAAACTTCATAGTACCAAACATATATACAGCCCTTACTCTGGGTGAGGTATTACTATAAGCACTTAACATGTATACTCCTCTATCTTCACAATAACCCATGAGTTAAGGACCAGTAATTCCAATCTATAGAATAGAGGGCCTGAGGCACAGAGGTGAAAAACATTGCATGAAGTCCCACAGCTAGTGCTGGCAACTTGTCTCCAGAGCATGTTCTTTTACCACCCCGTCACTTGTTTTAGTAGATAACAACTTTGTAGAAAAGAAAGGGAAATTTCTGGATGCCAAATACTTGGAGGCATAAACAAAAGCTAAAGCGGAAAGAAAAAGCTGATGCCCTGTGGTTCTGGGAGTCAGGACTATGAAAAAGAGGTGGTCATATCTGAAGCTGGGATTCCAATGCCTATAACAGGAAGACATGGAGAGCTTACCAGCAAGTTTATAAAAATAAGGGCAACTTCAAAGTCTGAAGAAAAACTCCCTATAGATGGAGAAATGGAGGTGGTTTTGGTCTACTAAAGATTTGGGTGATGGGAGATCACTGAAAAGTTAGATACCCCAGATCTCTACCATGTATGGGTGTGGGCTCCTAATTTACACTCTGCATGATATAGAAGCTGCAATTAAAACCTAAACCTAGCTCTAGACCTCTCAAGATAAGCTTCAGACTACTCTATAAAGACACTTCCGCAGAACTCCCACAGAATAAACCAAAATCTATTAAGTTCCTGCTCTTGCAGAGTTTAGAGCTTAGTAAGAAATAAAGACACTAAAACTGCAGTGAGTGCAATGAGTGCTGGATAGGAAATGTATGCAGTGTTGGGAGAATCTGGAACAAAGTGACTAAAATTGCTCAAATATCAAGGAATGGCTGAGGACATATCCATTAAGCTGCCATCTTCAGTGTATGTGTTAGCACTATGGTAACAAAGTACCACAGATCGGGTGATTTAAGCCATTAGGAACTTATTTTCTCACAGTTCTGGTACTGGAAGTCAGAGAGCGTGGTGTCAGCATAGTTGATTTTTTCTGAAGCCTTTCTTCCTAGCTTGCAGATAGCCACCTTCTCCCTGTATCTTCATGGTGTTTTCCCTCTGTGCAACTCTGTGCCCCAATTCCCTCCTTTTTGATAAAGCTACCAATCAGACAGGATTGGGGCTCAATCCAGTTACCTTAGTTTAACTTAATTACCTCTTGAAAAACCTTCTCTCCAAATATATTCACATTCAGAAATACTGAAGGTTAGGTCTTCAACATCTGATTTTTGAAAGGACCCAGTTCAGGTATCCACTTAGACACAATGCACAACAAAAACTCCGGGTGATTTTAACAAAACATGGAGCAAAAAGGGAGAAAAACAGGAAAGAAGTGGCTGAAAAAAAAATATTCTTAGGATCTTGTTCAAGGGACGAACGTACAAAGACTTAACTCTAGATGTGAAAGAAGTATCTGTTAAAGTAACTTGGTAAAATTTATAAGAAATCACTAAAAAAAAAAATAGACATAAGATGCATAGCTTGTTTGCTACTAGATAAGAAAAATTGGCAGAGAATTAACTCCAAGAATGATGGCAAGGAGAAAAGGTAAGAACCCATAACAAATAATGAAAAAACTAAAACCACACATGTATATATCTGCTAATACTAGAAAATGTATGTGCCTTACATTTTTATGCTTATTAAGTTTATGTTATAAAAAAGGAGCAACTGGCTGGCTCAGTTGGTTGAGCATCCAACTCCTAATTTTGGCTTGGGTCATGATCTCAAGGTCATGAGATGGAGCCCTGCGTCAAGCTTTGTGCTGAGGGTGGAGCCTGCTTGAGATTCTCCCTGCCATCCTCCTCTCCCTCAACCCTGCTTGTGCTCTGTGCTCTGTCTCTAAAACCAAAAAAGCAAAAACAACCAAAATATAATATATATATAAAATCAGGTAATGTAATGAATGTGAATAAGTAAATTTCTCCAGTTCAAATCAGAAAAATCTCACTGAATTTTTAAAAATTTAATCTAGCATTATGATATTTTCCAAGAAACACATAAAAAGAGAAAAAAAGAAAGACAGGCAAAACTGTCCCAGCCAATCATTTGGCAAAAAAGAAATTTAAAGAGCATTAAATGAGGCATAGAAGGATTTTTCTAGAAACTTTTAGGATAAAAACTTTATTCCATCCAGAATATAGAGTAGTCATGAACTTATATATAGTTATATATCATCAAATATGTGAATTAAGAGTCTTTAAACTGACAAATCCAAAATCACAGTTAGGTATATTAAATGAAATTCAAAAATTGTCAAATTTAAGACAATAAGGACAGAACATCTAAATAACATAAACATACTAAAAAGTGTAGAACTTTTTAACATTCTTCAAAATATTTTTTGCTACAGAGAAACTAAAAACTACAATTATCCCATTTATAAGTACATCAAAAAGAATAAAATGCCTATAAATAAAGCTAACCAAGGAGATGAAAAATGCATATTGAAAATAAGTTATTAATGAGAGAATTTGAGTAAGACACAAACAAGTGGAAAGACATTCCATGCTCATGGATTGGAAGATTTAATATTGTTAAAATGTCCATACTGCCCAAAGCAATCTATAGATTCAGTATAATCTGTACCAAAATATCGATGGTATTTTTCACAGAAATAAAAATTCCTAAGAATTGTGTGAAATGAGACCTCAAAGAGCTAAAGTAATTTTAAGAAATGAGAACAAAGCTGAAGGCATCAAACTCCGATTTTTTTTTTTTTTTTAATTTGAGAGAGCCAAGTGTAGGGAGAGGGAAAGCAGGCTCCCTGTCAAGCAGGGTACCTAACTCAGGGCATCACCCCAGGCCCCTGGGACCATGACCTGAGCTGAAAGCAGACATTTAACCAGCTGAGCCACCCAGGTTCCACCCCCACACCACAAAGCTGTAGTAAACATAACAATATGGTTATGTATGCCATACTGCCATAAAAAGACACACAGATCAATAGGACAAAACAGAGCACCCAGAAATAAACCTACACATATATGGTCAATTAATTATGATAAATAAACCAAAAATATACAATGGAGAAAGGGCAGTTTCTTCAATAGACAGCATTGGGAAAATTGGACAGCCACATACAAAACAATGAAACTGGACCACTATCTTACACCATACATGAAAATTAACTCAAAATGAATTAAAGATGTAAGACTTGAACTTATCCCTGAAAGGAAATCTAGACAGTAAGACCTTTGACACAGGTCTTGGTGAGGATTTTTTTAATCTGATCCCAAAAGCAAAAATAAAGTGGGGTTGCAGCAAATGGATCGCAGTACAGAAAAGCATCAATAAAATGAAGTTACCCTACCAAATGAGAGAAAATATTTGCAAACCACCTGTTCCATAAGTGACTAGTATCCAAAATATATAAAGAATTCATACAATTCAATAGCCAAAAACGGAAAAAATAGGCAGAAGGTCTAAATAGACATTTTCCCAAAGTATACAGATAGCCAACAAGCCCATAAAAAGGTGTTCAAGTGCCATTAATCAGGATAATGCAAGTCAAAACCAAAATGAAATATCACCCTTCTTCTGTTAGAATAACTATTATTGAAAATAACGAGTTTTGGCGAGGATGTGGAAGAAAGAAATCCCCTTGTGCACTGTTGGTGGGGAGTATAAATTGATTCAGGCCCTCTGGAAAACAGTATGGAAGTTCTTTAAAGTATAGCCTCCATATGATCCAGCGATTCCACTTCCACACACACAAAAATTATGCAGCCATAAATGAAATCTTGCCATTTATGACAATATGAATGAACCATGAAGGCATTGTATTAAGTGAAATAAGTCAGAGAAAGATAAATACTATATGATCTCTCTTATACATGAAAAAAAAAAAAAAAAGGAAACCCAAAACTTTGGTGGCTATCAGAGGCAAGGGGTGGGGTCTGAGAGAAACGAGTGACTTTTTTTTAAGATTTATTTATTTATTTATTCATGATAGGCAGAGGGAGAAGCAGGCTCCACGCAGGAAGCCCGATGTGGGACTCGATCCCTGAACTCCGGGATCACACCCTGAGCCAAAGGCAGGCGCTAAACCGCTGAGCCACCCAGGGATCCCACGAGTGACTTTTTTTAATTTAAATAAGTTGAATTATGAAAACCTGAAATTATCAACTTAAATCTGAATGTCAATAAAAATATCCCCTACTAAAACACAAGTAACAAAGCAGATCTAAATAAAGTACAGAATTTACAAAGATAGAAATTATGATATATGTATTACAGAGATAATAAAAATGATTTTAAAAAGAATCCGTGTCTTTGGAAAGTTAGGACATGGGGGACAAAGCTACAGATTAAGATGCCTTAAATTAGAAGACTTTTTTTTAAGATTTTATTCATGAGGGACACACAGAGAGAGGCAGAGATACAGGCAGAGGGAGAAGCAGGCTCCCTGTGGGTAGCCCAACGGGGAACTCGATCCCGGGACTCCAGGACCACGCCCTCGGCCAAAGGCAGGCACTAAACCACTGAGTCATTCAGGGATCCCATATTATAAGACATTTTAATTGAGTTTATTATAATTTATATAAATGGATGGTTTCTAGGAAAATAAATTACCAAAATTCACTGGAAAAACACAGAAGAAAACTGAATAGACCAGTACCTACAAAAGAATTGAGAAGCTAGATACTTAAGCCCCAAAAAGAAAAAGTGCTGTCCTACCTTGAATTATTTTATGGGTATATTCTACAAAACAGAGACATAGTTTCTATGTCATTCAGTTTGTCCAGACATATTATAAAGGTGAGAAATTTCCAATTTTGTGAGGATAGCTTAATGCAAATGCCAAAATCAAACAAGGGTGATTAAAAAAGAATATATATTTTTTGTTTATAAAAAGCTTATTTTTAAAAATATCTCCCTTCTGAATATAGGCATAAAACTCCAAAGTAAAACATTAGCATTTAGAATCCAACTGTTTATTTTAAAAAGTGTTTTCAAAGTAACATGCTAAGTGAAAACTAAAAGCAAATGAGTATTATAAAATGCTATGAGACCATCACGTGTGAGTGTGCATATGTGTAAATACAAAGGAGTCAGGAATGGATCACAAAAAATTAACAATGGCCACTAGGGGACAAGGAGAAGTTTGGCATGGAATAGAACTGGAAGGGGAGCTTTATTTTGTGTATACTATAATATTTTCATTCTTACAAGCATAGATTTATAAACTGGTTCTGCAAGGTACAAAGTTTAATAATGGAATCAATTGTGAAAATTGATGCCAAGACCCGGAAGGAAAAAATCTGTAGCTTCAGATCTGTGTCTTTCCAAAGGAGCTTGAGGACTCTCCAGTTGCCTGCAAAACACATTCTTCCACAGGTGTTGCAGTCAAGACCTGGCAATACATGTGGTAGGCACCAGCTTCAAGCAGCATAGTCTTAGAACTTTAAAATGGGAAGGCAACAGTTCATTGCTCACGCCTTCAATGAGGAAACTGAAACCCAGGCAGATTGTAAAAGGTTAGAGAAGGTGCCATCTTGCCAGATACTCCTCTCTGGGTGCATATGTTCTCGTTACGCATTTAATAATACTTTTTAAATGGATTAAATGTATTTAATAGTGTTCATGTGGTTGCTATTGTACATTAGGATCAATAATCAACTTGCAACTTGGTGCTAGCATTCTAGCAACATAACCTTAAGTATATCATGAGTAAATATGTGATGGCTGGGTGATTAGTTATCTGGAATATTTTGCCTCTAATATCACATCTTTAAAATGTGATTTAATATGCCTGTCCTCTCTGTGAAAACTTTACACAGACTCCAGGAGCTAAAAATATCTGATTTACAAACACATGTACATGTGAGCAGCTGGTTGCTGAGTCAGCTCCCTAATCTCAACCCCTTTGCAGACCTTTGGTCCTCTGGACTTAATCCCAAAGGATAGCCAAGGGGGTCTTAAATTGATGTTGCCACCTAGTGGTGGAAAAACCCCATCAGTTATAAGGAAAGCCTCTCTATTCACCTTTGATTGTTGTGCAGAGCTAGTTTGAATTTCAGAGTTGCCGGAGCTACTTTACTTCGTGAACCCTTCCTGTTTGTAGTACCGAATTATTGTTCACCACTTAAAAAAAAAAAAAAAAAAAAAAGACTATCAGATCTAGGGAAAGCCAGATTTCTGTTTGATGGAACAAATGGGGCATTTGCTTTTGCATGCTGAGTAGAGGACTGTTGTTGATTGGCTGGCTACTGGTTAGTCTAATAAAATTTATGGATTTACAAAATGTGGGTTTCCCTAAATAACTTTTTTATTGTATGTTCTCTGACAAGTATTCAAACAGTAATAAACACATTTCTTAAGTCACACCTGAGAATTGCTGCAAGTTATGATGAAGTGAACTTTTTGTGATAAAAGTGACAAAGCTGGGCTTGTGCAATCACTTTCAGAGTTGAATAATCCCAGGTGTGTTCACCTTTTATCCTATACTCACAGAAGAGGAACCAATTGCCAGATTGAATTATCCATCATTTAAAAAAGTTTTTTCCTATGGCTGTAAAACAGCTACAGATTGCTTTCTTTGCACTCTTGAGGAGCTGATAGGGCCCCAGATGGAGGTGTTTTTCAGCAAGCTGTCAAGTGATCCATCCCTCAAAAACAACCATATTACCCAGTGGAGTTGCCTTTCTCTGCCAAGAATTATATTGGGTCAGGTGGGAGAGGCCAGGATAGGAGGAACCCAAGAAAAATTAAGGACAGAGAATTGTGTACCAGAAATGAAAAAGAGAAAAGGTGTAAATTACATTTAAATTCTAAAGGTCATATTTGATGGTGTTTCACAGTGACTTGATTTTTTTTTCTTTGCCTTTACTTTCTTTTATTCTTTCTGGAAAAATAGACTTCATGGCATTAATACTGAGGGGTGGTTTTGTGTGATTCTAAGGAAACTGAAGTGACAAAGTCATATTAGGAGAATAGTGGCCAAAACACATTAAATTATCAGCAATCCATGGGCCTTTTAATGCGTGGACCTAAAGAAGATATAACAGGATCATTTGAAATAACAAAGCTAAAGTGATTGGAAATGAACACACAGCCCTAAAGAATAATTTTCTTTTTCTTTCTTTTTTTTAAGAATAATTTTCCAACAAATCTGGAAGTCTCCTGTGGGGTTCAAGAACTTCCATATTGATTTTACCAGGCCTTGGACACTGCTATTCATCAAAGTAGTAAAACCACGGAAAATACCACATTCTATCCTTCAGTATATTTGAGGTTGGAGAGATAAGTTGTGGGTGGAACTGCTGGGTTTTTCTTTTTTGCCATATGTATACACACACACACACACATATATATATACTAATTATCTTTAGTCATTGTAAAATACTGTAAAGGGTTATGAAAAATACTCTTGTACTCTATTTAGTATAGAGATATCTTAAATTTCCTCTAGAAACCAATTCTCCATGATCTCCTTTATACCAATCCATTTATAAGTACTTAATAACTACATGCAAAAAGCATTGAGCCATTTGTGATTATTACATACTGGAGCTGTGACATAACTAAAAATAATAATAGTTCTCTGACACACCTTAGGGGAGCTCACTGCTATAGAGAACTCTCTGGACCATAGCACAACTCATCCGGTCTTCCTAAACAATTCAGGATCTTTACTGAAATAAACTTTTAGATTGTTCAAATATAATATCAGCTGTGGTACAACTTAAAATTTTTATCACTTAAAAATATTTATAGCCATTCGTATTTTGTGGCATCGTTGAAACAATTGGTCACCCTCCAGTTTGGCCCCATATGTCACTTGGGAAGCCCTGTACTACAGACATAAGATGGCCCATAGAGATGAGCTTATCTTTACTGCTCTCATTGTAGGAAGAATCCAAACCAGAAATTTTCCATAGTGCATAGATTTCATATGTCTTCTTATTGAAAGTCACATTCCTTTTCAGCATTAAGCTTTTTTTTAAAAGAGTGTTTTTACCTCTGTCATCAGAAATTTCTTGCTTGGCATCTGCTCTGAGCTATTCATTAAAGTCCTTGTCCTTGTTACCTTTGTTCCTGTGTTTTTGGCCTTTTCTCTGCTTAAGTGTGAATTTGTAATCTTCAAAAGCTGATGAGGAAAAAAAAAAAAAGACCAATGTTGGGGGCTCCTGGGTGACTCAGTTAAGCAGCTGACTCTTGATTTCAGCTCAGGTCTCTGGGTCATGGTATCAAGCCCTGAGTCAGGCTCGGTGCTCAGCTGGGAGTCCGCTTTTGAGATTCTCTCTCCTTCTCCCCCTGTCCCTCTCCCACTCTACCTAAAATAAATAAATCTTTTTTTTTTTTAAGACCAATGTTATCTGAGATTAATAATAACTGGATAACTGCTGGCCCAGGTATTTCTGATATTAGACCAGCCCAGAGTTTTGCTGTCTCTCTTCCCAGTTGCAAAGTTAGTTTTTTAAAAGCAAGCAGATAAAGCTGGCTAAATCTTTAGTTTTGAAAGGCAAATAACACCATTTTTTTTCCTTTCTTATAGTGATAAGGTGATTCGACTTATTCCCAATACAGAAGAAGAAGCAAATGCACTGAAGAAAATATACCACCAACTTAAGGTAAGAGAGCTTCCACTCACTTATCATTACATCTATGATGTGTTTACAGGGCTTTGCCGATGGGAGTTGAGTAAGTAGAATTAATTAGCCAAGAAAAGAAAATGCTAAGAGATAACTTTAAAGAGCTTTTAAAGGATAAGTTAAGGTTATTCAAAACATGATGTATCTTATCCCATTATCTATTTATGAGTTCATTTATTTTCCATCTCCCTTAGTAGAATGTAAGTTTCATTGATAGAGCTTTTGTCTACTTTTTTCATTGCTGTGGTAATGAATGAATGAATGTAGGAATATCCTACAAGTTCAGTAAATGTCTTTGTTGTTTTTAATGAATGAATGAATTTAGTTTATAATTTTCCAGAGCTTAACTTTTCCTTCTTAAAATTTTCCTGCTAATCATCTATACTTTCATTCTAATTAAATTCAAGCAGAAGTGAATTGAGGAAAATAAAAGAAATTTTTAAATTAATTTTGGTTTGTTTCAGTGAGTCTGATAAGAAAATTCTATGGGCAAAGGTTGAATGGCTCGGATTATTTAATCTTTGGTGAATTTTGTGGATTTTAGAGATAGAGAATTTCTCATTTTCTTACGACTGCAATATAATTGAGTGTTAGCTTTAACTAGAATGTTATGATAAGAGGTGTGGTGATAGGATGCCTGGGTGGCTCAATTGGTTGAGCATCTGCCTTCAGCTCAGGTCCTGAGATCGAGTCCTGAATTGAGCTCCCTGGAGGAAGCCGCCTTCTCCTTCTGCCTATGTCTCTGCCTCTCTCTCTGTTTCTCTCATGAATAAACAAAATCTTAAAAAAAAAAAAAAAAAGAGGTATGGTGATGGGCTCTTTTCTATGCCTAGGAAGAAAAGAAGCAAGACCATAAAATATATGGCAGTTTAGCTTTATTTTAATGGATAGCAAATCAGATTACCTAGAAGACCTCCTTAATCTCCAATGTGGGATAGGAAAACATGTGTCCTAAATGCCTGGAAGTCTTACCTGGAAAAGATGTTAGGAGGATAAGAGAGGAGGGATAGATTTAGTGGTTTCTGGAGATAATTGTAATTATCACATTTTTGGTCTTATTGTTGGCTTGATTTTTCTCTGACATCTTTCCTTCAAATATTGAATGCACTTACAAATGAAGTTTTGAACTTGGAATTTATTCATTTCCTTTCTTTCTCTTTACTCCCAGTTTTTATACATGTACTATCCAATTTAAGCTTGGGTCTCATTACAAGGGCTCAAAGTGAAAATGCAAGAGTTCACTCCAAATTGTTATGATTGTATCCAGTACCAGAGGGACTGCTCATCAGACATTTCCTAAACCTCTTCTCTTTCTCAAAGGCATCTCTGCTTCAGGATAGTGACATGAACTTTCTTCTGGTCATGTATGCTCATTTAATTCCATTATAGTCTTTTTAGCAGCAATACCTGAACATTATCTAAACAGCCTCCCAGGGACTCAACATTTGCAAAGCAGTTTTCAAGTAGAAGCTCCCATCTCCATTGAAATTATATTTTAGATACACCAATTGGAAAAATAGCCACTTTATACCATATTTCAGGGAACATATATGCTTAGCTAAGTATTGAGGAAAAAATTTGTGACAAAATCTGCCCCCACACCATTTGTAAGTATATTTACATGATAGATCTTACAAAGTTATAAAAATAAAATCACAATTATATATGTGATGATCACTTGTCATTATCAAAAGTAATAAAATTACATCAGTGAGGACTGGGAGGGTTACTTAACTCTTGTAAATTGTAATCGACGGAATGAAAAGATGTTGAGCATGAGATAGGACTATGGACACTGATGAGAACACAATATATCGTGCCCTTTTCTGTGCACAGTTCTGTACACACTAAAAAAAAAAAAAAAAAAAAAAAAACTTCCTGCATATTTTCATCTGGCCCTTGAGGAAGGGTAGTAACCCGGGGGAGGAAATGGTTTGGATGTGAAGGAGCTTTAGAGGACAACTAAGAGAAGGGAAGGAAAGGGAGGCTGGTGCGGAAGGGGGAGCAGAGTTAAGGGGGTAGCAAGGAAATTAATATCAGAATGTTGATGATGCTCTGGCGGTCCCACACCACAGAGAATTCCATCCAGCCCCTCTGAGTCACCCTGCACCAGTCACAGTCTGAGTACTTCCTATAAATTGTCTTCTTTTAACAACTCTATGAGGTGGGTACTATTAATGCTATTTTAGAGCTGAAGAAATTAGGAGAGACAGAAGTTAACTTGCCCTGGATCAGTGTGGCATTGGAGCACACATCTAGAGGGTGCCAAACCTTCTAGAAGCCACATGAGGCCTGCCTCCTGTCTTGAATCTGTTTACTCTGATCATTTTCTCAATGGAGAAGAATAAGGCCAAGTTTACTGGGTGGTGGAGACTAGACCCAGTGTACATTGTCACATTCTCATTTACTTTATTCCTTGAGTCACCAGTACCACCCCCGTCTGTATATATATGACGTACATTGCACATACCCTTGGATCCCCACAGTTTGGTCCCCCTCCCAGCTGCCCCTGGCAGTACCAGGGGGGTGGTATGTATATACATATATATACATATATATACAGGTTCAGAGATTTGCAAGATTACATTTCACTGAGAATCCTACTCACAGCTATGATTTATTATAGCAAACAGATACAAAGCAAACCAGCAATGAGAAAAAGCAAATGGCATGAAGTCCAAGAGAAACCAGGTTCAGGCTTGCACACAAGAAGTGTTTCCCTGAACTAGGGGTGGTGAAAGGGGAAGTGGGTGGGGGGTGGGGGTGACTGGGTGATGGGCACTGAGGGGGGCACTTGATGGGACGAGCACTGGGTGTTACTCTATATGTTGGCAAATTGAACACCAATAAAAAATAAATTTAAAAAAAAAAGGTGTTTCCCTGTGGAATTAAACAAGATGTTCTTTATTCCCCCAGCAAGGAGTTGTGATAACATACATGAAATATCGTCTACCAGAGAAGCTCATTATAGACTTAGGGCCCAGGGTTTTTACTGGGGCCTAGTCATATAGGCCCCCTCTGCCAAGCACATACCAAAATTCGATTCTCCAAAGGAAAGCAGGAACTATATTGTTTGCACTGTTGAGGTGCACAGTGAGCCACTCTTCCCAGTTAGATTTTAGGGCCAATCCTACCACCCTGTTTCCAGATGCCAGCTAATGGCCAAACTTGTAAGTAGACCTTTCTAAGAACAGTCGTTTCAGGCCTGCTGTGTTAATTCTTCGCATTTCTTCATTTCTCTTTAGCAAAGAAATAGTCCTATTGGGTTGAAATTGGAAGCACTGAGCTTAAATACATTTCTATCTAAAAGCATCATGTTAACTGGATGTCATTTTAAATTCAAATGATTTCATCGAGTGATCCACTTGCACCACTGAGAGCATCAATTCTGGCCAGGCAGAGATAGCAGCCTGCAGAGAATAAAGAATATGAATGTCTATCATCTTACGCCCTGTGGAGCTCATGGGACAGAACTGGCACTGTTGTTAACAGCTCCTTTGCAGATCCCGTGCACTGCCTCCGAGGGGAAGGGAGCTTTTAGTGCCTCCTTTCCCTAAAGCACCAAGTGATCGACAGAATTCTAAGATAGCACCAAAATTTCTCTCCCTGGTTATACACCCTGCATAATCTCTCCTCTGCGTCTGGTCAGGGTCTGTGAATATGATGGAATAGTTATTTCCCTGATAGATTACATTATGTAGCAGAAGGGAGATAATTTGGGGTAGGCCTCACCTCATCAGATGAACCATTTAAAAGCAAAATATTTCTGGGGCACCTGGCTGGTTCAGTCAGTTAAGCCTCAGAGTCTTAATTTCAGCTCAGGTCATGATCTCAGGGTCATGACATCAAACCCTGCATTGGGCTCCACATTCAGTGGGGAGTCTGCCTGGAATTCTTTCTCCTTCTGTTACTTCTCTTTCTCTCTCTCTCTCTCTCTCTCTCTCAAATCTTTAAAAATTAGAGTATTTCCTCCAGCTGTTGACAGAGGCCAGTACTCCTTCTGGTCTCAAAGAAGAATCAAATTGCTGTGTTGTGAACTGTCCATAGGAACCATGTGATAAGAAATGCTACTGGCCTTTAGGAGGTAAGAACCACCCCCATCTGATAAACAGCAAGGAGATGGGGATATCAATCCTACAACTACAAAGAATTTTGCCACAACCATCCGAGCTTAGAAGATGACCCTGAAGTCCCAATGAAATCATAGCCCAGCTGATGTCTTGCTTTTAGCCCAGTGAGACCCTAAAGAGAAAATCCAGGCAACTGTGCCTGGACTTGTAACCTATAGAACTAAGGATGGTAAATGGCTGCTCTGTTTGGGGTAATTATTTCTGTAGCAGTAGAAAAAAAAACAACAGAAACAAAACAAATAAAAAAGCAATAGAAAAATCGTACACATGGTAACAGCCCTACATCCTGGCCTTTTGATGGCTCTTAGTTTAATAGCATGTATGGATGCTTTATGTTAATTTTTCTGACTTCATTGGATATAACCAAGCATCTTTGGAAAAGTGAAAAGTGACTGGGATATATATGCTGATGCTATAAATTCACAATGTCTTATCTGAAACATGAACAAATGCAAAATGTCTGTGCAGCGTTGAGTGAAATCTGAGAAGGTAAAGTCACAGCATAGCTAATTAGACCTAGAACCACTGTTACAAAGCTGGTTACTTTCCTAATTAAATTTTATGGTTTTGCTGAAGAATTAAAACAAGAAAGTTAAACAGAAAATCATGCCTCCAGAGAAATGGATTGAGAAAGCACCAGCCAATTAAACTGTTAATTAAGAGCATAGCCATGATTTAAATACCGTTATGATGGAAGGGAGACAGTTTGCAGGTGAGTAAAATTAGAGTCAATACCACCTTCTGCCTACGTTTCTTCCCAAATTCTTTGTGCTCTAAAGCGATAGAGAAGGCTTAATGTAAGATCACAAAATTTCTATGTAGAATTGACAGACTCAGTTAAAAGAAAAATTAATGCTTCTATTTCCAATTCTCTCATTCAGAGAGCTATCAGATTAAAAACTGCCCTGTGGGAAAAAAAACAAAACAAACAAAACAAACAAAAAAACCTGCCCTGTATTCAAAAGTTTGACATTTTTTCAAACTAAAACATAGCCCCAAAAATGATTTGGGTTGTCAGGTGCCACTGAGCGGGATGTTAAGAATTGCAAAATTCCATGAGGGACAAATGGCATCATCCCTTCTTTGTATGCGAAATTCACAGCTGCCTTTCGCGAGTGTGACTCTTTCCCTCCTCAGCACAGTTGACTGTTCTGTAATCCTCCTTGGTACTCTCTCCCAGGTCTTACACCTCGATCTACAGGAGCTTTGGGATGCTTGCGGTCTCTGCACCTTTAAAAGGTCTAACATCCAACTGGACATTGATTGGGAAACGTGAGGAAGAATTCATGCTGTTGGAGTTATTTATTACCATTTTTTTAAGATTTTATTTATTCATGAGAGACACAGAGAAAGAGAGGCAGAGACACAGGCAGAGGGTGAACCAGGCCCCATGCCGGGAGCCAGACGTGGGACTCGATCCCGGGTCTCCAGGATCACACCCTGGGTCAAAGGCAGGCGCTAAACCGCTGAGCCACCCAGGGATCCCTATTCCCATTTTCATTTGGAGCTGATAGTACCATTACAGGAGTATCTCTTAATCATGGCTGTGGTATGCAGAATTCTAAGATGGTACTCAAGATTCTTGGCCCTGGCATATACACCCCTTCTCTCATGTATCCCATCAAACACTAATCTAGGTACTGTGGTAAAAGGATTTTGCAGATGTAAGTAGGGTCCCAAATCACTCGACCTTGTAACAGTGAGATTGTCCAGGTAGGCCTGACCTAATCATGGAGAAATAGTGTTTCTAACTGGTTACAAAAGAGGAAATCAGAGAAATGCCCTCCTGTTGGCCTGGAGGAAATCAAACATCCATGCTGAGAACTGCCATGTAGCAGAAATTGCAGGGGACTCTAGTTGCTGAGAGCTGTCCCCAGCTGACTAGAGGGAAAAGAGGGACAGACCTCCGTCTATAATGACAAGGAAACAAATTTCACCACCAGTAAAAAGATCCCGAGTCCCAGATGAGACCACAGCCTGAGCTGACACCTTGATTTCAGCTCTTTGACTCCCTGAACAAAAAAAATCAAACCATTCCCAGTGAAATGGTGAAATAATAAAACAGAGCTACTAAATTTGTGGTAATTAAGCAGTAAAACCTAATAAGATAGCCTTAAACAACCAGTGATTTGGTGAGCTACCTGAACACAGAGAAACATTATAAATGATACTGAAAGATAAAAATTAAAAAGAAACCCAAACTTTGATCTGTCAATACATTTGGGGTAGGAAATAGCATTTCCATCTTTTTTGTTAAGGGCTTTGTTAAGTAATAAAGCAACATTACTTTTGCTTTCTCTGGCATGATTTTATTTTTTTAAAAGATTTTATTTATTTATTCATGAGAGAGAGATACACACAGAGGCAGAGACAGGAAGAGGGAGAAGCAGGCTCCATGTAGGGAGCCTGATGTGAGATTCGATCCCAAGACTCCAGGATCTCACCCTGAGCCAAAGGCAGGCGCCAAACCTCTGAGCCACCCAGGGATCCCCTCTGGCATGATTTTAGAAAGAGAAAACATTTGTCACGATCCAGGCAGATGTCCAAATGCAGTTGTGGATTAAATTTCAGGAATATAAATTTTAGATGTGCCATATAGTTTTCTCTGTGTGGCTATTGGTAATTAGTCAATAACAATATATTAAGAGAGTATGTGGCAAAAACAGGAACACATTAAAAACATCCTTTCAAAAGTAGGAAAAAAAAAAAAGCCCTCTATGGTATTATGATAACCTTACTGGTTATTTATTTACTCAACTAGGTGGACAACACGACCTTGGGCCAATACTGTAACATTTGTTTCCTTTGTTTGTAAGATTCTCCAGGTTTGGTGTTTAAACAACCGAAGTTAAGACTATCCTGGGCTTATTGACTCAGGGGTCACAGGGATCCAAGATAAAGAGAGAGCAAACTGACAGTGGCCCTGGAACCAAAGCTTGAAACTCTAATAACAACACTTCTGCCACATTCTATCAGCCAAAGGAAGTCTCAGAGTCAGCCCAGGGATGGAGAAACAGACTCTAATTCTTGATGAGATGATTGCAAATTGTGAAAACATGGGGAAAAAAAACCTGTGGCCATTTTTGTCATCCACCCCATCCTCCACCCTCAGATCCATTCTAGTCTGTTGCAGATCCAGGGGGGAAGATGGCAGCTACCTCATTTCTCCTCAGCTTTCTTACTGCCACGGCTCTGGTCCTGGTCTCCTTCCGTTGAATCACACCAGTTTCCCAAAATTCTTTTCTGTCACCTCACATATGACTCCTATTTGTTCTCCATGCTGTAGCCAAGGTGATCTTTCTGAAATAAAAAATTGACCACGTCACATCTTTATTTAAAACCTTTTAAGTGTCCCCATTGTCAGCAGCAGAAATTTCCAGCCGTTTGCTCATCAAATCACCTAGGAAGATTATACTTGGCCTCACAGCCAGAGATGGACCAAATTGCTCAGGTGAAACTTGGTTATTAGTATATTTTTAAAACCTCCCTTGGTAATTCCATATGTAGCCAGGGAAGTAAATCACTGGCCTGTGGTAGAGACTTCAAACTCTTTGGCCTGACCCATAGGCCCTTGAAAACCACACCCAGAATGCCTCTCAAATGTTTCTCAGCCTCCGTCATTATTCTTGGCTCAGTGTTTATTGCCCTACCCACGCTAAACTGATTGTAGTTTCTCTCTAAGTTCCTTTTCCTAAGCCATTCCTCTTGCCTGGAATGTTCTTCTCTTTGTCCACTTCGTGACTATCTTTAAAGACTAGGTTAGAGCATCAGCTTCTTGAGTTCTTTGACCCTCACTGAATTCTACAGTTATATCTTACCATTTATCTCACTTTATGCTTACAGTATCTTTCTTCCCTCATTTCATCCTAAAATGAGTTTCTTGCAGATCTGAGACTTAATGGATCTCTGAATTGTGTATGGTGAAATAGGGAGGCATTGATGGAAGAGGAGAGTGACCCCAAGTGGTGCTAAAAAGTTTATGTGCATAGTCAGGTCCACAGGAATATAGCTCAACTGAGACTTAGACCACTACTTCTTGACCCACCACTTAGGTTTCCCTTTTTTTTTTTTTTTTCCCTGTTCTTTAAAGGTTACCCTTTGCACTTATCCTCATGATTTCACCTGGAAAAAAAAGCAAGGTGTGAGCGTATGGTTGTGCTTTGTCAAGTGTGAATTTCTCATCTTTTCCACTTTATTTTTTTTAATTTTATTTATTAGAGACACAGAGGCAGAGACATAGGCAGAGGGAGAAGCAGGCTCCCTGCGGGGAGCCCGCTGGGGACTCGATCCCAGGACCCCAAGATCATGACCTGATGCTCGACCACTGAGCCCCCCAGGGATCCCACATCTTTTCCACCTTAAAGGATATTACCCTGTGATCCAGGATATGGAAATAGAGGAAGTTCTTTCTTCAGGGGGCATAGAGGGGGCTTCTTGGTGGCTAGCAGTTTTTCTATCAAGTACACAGACTATACTTTGGACCCATGAACCTACGGCAGTCTTTGCATATTCATCAGCCACAGCCACAAATACTTCACTTGATTAAAGGAGTTTTCCTGTTTTCTACCATACTTTTTCTAGTTGCATAAATATGGAATGATTTCCACTGCTTTACTGGGTTTTAGAGGTCATTGTTGGTGAAAAGAATAAAACCTGGACCATGACCATTTTTAGGAAAATGAGTTCTCCCCTGATGACTAATATAAGGACCCGAGCATGTAAATGAGTATCAATGACTTACAGGAATGGATTATCACAATCTGAATGCATTTATTAAATATTTATGTGAAGTGTTGTACAGGTCAAGTGGGAAAAGCAGTTAGTATGGTGATTAATGGGAGTATGACCTCTGGATATATACTTTCTGGGTTCATATTCAGACTCTTCCATGTACTAGTTTATAGGAGTGTCAGCAAATCACCTAATTTAGTTTTGCTGGGCCTCTAGTCTCTATATAATAGGGAAATCCAGAAAGAGTTGATCACCCAGCAAATTCTTAATCCAGTAAGGGATACATGATATGTAAACAAATAGCTGCAGAAGAGAGAACCCCCAAAAGCATACTACTTACCATCCTTCTTTGTATAGGATCAGTTTCTGACTCTGTTTCCCTGATGCCTGGCAGTAGTAGGTACTCAACAAATCTTGAATGAAAGAACAAATGAAATTAATCCATCCATCTTCTTGCCTAAAAGTTTAAAAACAACTCTAACCTGGATTCTAATCAAAAGCATATGTAGGGCTGAATAAATATTCAAAAGATCAAAACAATGAAAATATAGGTAAAAAGAATTACTGTAGAAAAATAGGTTTATGTGATCAAGGAATAGCGAAGGTATGAGTTAGGGAGAAATTATCCATCTCTTCAATTACTAAAGAAGTTTTATGGAGGAAGTAGGATTTCCATAAGAGCATAAGTTTCTTGAGAGAATCATCTCTGAAATACACAACCTTGCGTTAGAGCCTCATGTAACTTTCAGATTTTGCCTTGAGGTTTTGACTAATTCAATGAATACAATAATACTAATTACCAGAAATATTTTACCTTGAAAATCAGAGTTCAGGTGTTCTGCTTAGGAGTCAATTTGGTTTTTTTATATAATCAAAAATGTCTGTATCTCTTTAAGCCTCTGATATACTTG
Source organism: Vulpes vulpes (assembly GCF_048418805.1). Lineage (NCBI taxonomy): Eukaryota > Metazoa > Chordata > Mammalia > Carnivora > Canidae > Vulpes > Vulpes vulpes. Next base: position 62,295,003 of record NC_132792.1, read on the forward strand.
ATTAACAAATCAGTTCCTTTCTTTTAACCTAAAAACAGCTATTAAGGATGCCTATATGGCAGTTCCGTGCCCTAAAAAAATTCAGAGCAGCTTTTGCATATTCATCAGACACAACCACAAAGATTTTGCTTGATTAAAGAAGTTTCCTGTTTTCTACCATTTTGTTTTTCTAGCTGTATAACTGTAGAGTGATTAAAATTCCCATGGTCCCACAAATAATTTCTTAGATCTTTTCCTGATAATTGCATTTACTTTGAGGCTATCTGATCATGAGTATTCTATTCTTTCACATTTCAGTCACGTTCTGAAAACGGACTATGATATGAGCTAAGAATCAGTATCGTGTTTTTTAAGAAAAGAGAAGGTACAGAGCATGGAACATAATCTAGCAGGGGAAAATACTTGGACCCAATGTTGGGATTGGTGATCTTTGATAGGTGGACAAATTTGCTAGATGCTAGCAGGCTAGAGCTGGTCTAGAGGAAACTGCTCATTATTCTTGATTAATAATGTGTTTTAACCAACTAAGCATGCTTTATTTTAGTATATTTAAATAATTGACAGCAAACATTAAAAGTTTTTTCTAGTTTGAATAATGGAAGAGATGCTGAAAGATTAGAGAAATAATGGCAATGAGTATGATATTTATATTTTAACAAATCTAAGGTTAACTCTACATGTCACAGATCCTATTTATCATATGTATTTTTTAAAACACTGGAGAAAACACTTTACAGATTATGAAAAAAACATGGCAGTGGTTTTAGAATAACAAAATCTCTTAAGGTTTTGCCGAATTTCTTTCAGGAGTATAGGAGCTTTTACTTGTTGAGAGATGAATTTATCAAGGTTGGTCAAGATAAATGATAAATAGTGAATATTGAGTTTTACAAGACTTAAGATATTGCCTATAATAATTTATTCCTTAATAAGTTGCACAAATAAGGTATGTATCATACAATCACAAGTGGATTTAATCTCAGATGGAGGGATATAGGAAACATGAGCAATAAAAGTTAATTCTCTCATCAGTAATATTTAGCATCTTTTTCTTCATCAAACCTGTGAATAAAGGTCTCTAGAGAATGTTCATAAAGCCAGAAAATGGCATCAGTGGATGAGAAGGGAGCACTTATCTGAGAGGGTTTTAATCAGAATTCTATGTAATTTCAATAAAACAGAAGGTTCAGAAACAAATGAAAATTATGTTAAGGAAAAATGCAGAATAATGCTTGCAAAATTTTTAGACTCTTACTGATACAGAAAGGAAACATCAAAGATTATAGGGAAGTGTGACCTTACCATGAACAGAGTTCAGAATTCCACATCGATAGGTTGGTATGCCTATTAGGACGTAAGTACTCTGGGCTTTCAGAGATTCCTGCAGCGACTTTTCTATGGTAGACTGGTAAACAACAAAATTTCATTTTCTTTTCTTCCTGAACACTATGTCCAACCTCCCCTTCAGTTAGTTAAGTGTGTCAGTACAACTGGGCACATCTACCGGAATATACACAAAAGTGTATTTCTGGGCCAAGGCTCTATAGAAAGGAAATTTTCCCTCCAAACTTTTTCTCCTCTTCTGCCTGAATGACAGAAATAATAGAGTCCAAGAGGATGGAACCATGACATGGAAAATTTCTGCATCCCTGAATCACCACACAGAGAAAAAGCTGCTCACCGTCAAAAATCCACCTTTGTTATATGACCAAAGAACAAAATTCTCTTGTATTTGAGGCATGCTATTGTATTCAAGTATTGTAGAGGAGAAAAAATAGTTTTCCCTCTACTCTTGAGTCCTTACCTGAGACCATCTGTAATTTTTAAAAAATTAAGAAAAACACATAGTTTATTAACATGTATACTTTATTTACTTTCCCTTAAGAGGCCTATATTCACTCTTCTCTATTAAGATGTCATTTAAGTCTGAATTCTAAGCTACATTGGGGTTACTCACTTTTTCCTGGGTATCTCCCGTGAATGGGCCTTTCAAAAAATGGGTGGGAGGTATGATAGTTTGTGACAAGGTTTATCTGTATGTGGTACCACCTTCTAGTCTCTCCTATGATACTTCCCTTATGGATGAAACTTCTGGTCAGGGGATTTATGACACATTCTTTTAGAGAATGTGTTTTTAGACTGATAAGGAGAGTAAAGAAAAAGCCATTCCCTTCATTTACTATTTTAAAGTGCCTACAGCTCAAAATAATCAATATACCAAAGCAGCATACTTTGAGATGGCATGCCCTAAACTCCTACAGTCATATTTTGGGGTGGTATATTCTGCTACCTTTCAGCATCAGCACAACTAATACTGAAGATGGTGTATTAGAGTGCTACCTTAACAAAAACAAAAGTATATGGCATTAGCAGATGAGAAGTAGGTGGAAAGAACATAGCTGTATCACAATCTGGAAAGAAAAGACCAGTGTTATGCAATAACAAAACATTTGGTAAAACTACCAGCTGTACTTGAAAGACCAAGAAAATACCTATTTATCCTATAGCTCTAAGAAAATCATTGCAAATACCCAAAATATCAGTATGTGTTGGTTCTTCCCATTGTTTGTAGAAAGTTATTACAAGAAAGAGCTAAATTCAGACAAGAAGTGACCAGTTTATAAGAAGTAAAAGAAATTGGGAGTACAAAAGTGCAGAGGAAAAAAAAAAACCCCAAACCACTTCTAGATCCTAAACACAAAATAAGACCAAAAAAGTTTTGAATGAAAAATGTCCATTAAGAGTTCTCCGGTTTGGGGGAAAAAAAAAAAAAGAATTCTCAGGTTTGTAAGGTAACTTAGGGAGTACTTTTCTACCTTTCCACTCCAGCTTCCTCCCTAAATCACCACATGGCAGAAAGCCACCCACCAGCAAGGAACAGTTGTCTCAGAAATGAAAAAACTCTTGAGTTTGAGCCAGGTCACACTCTGGGTCTATTTGTTGCCAAAGCTACTACCGCTCTAAGATAAACCCATCTCTGGAACCCCTAACCATAAGCTCTATGGACACACTGAATATCACAGTAGTTGAAATTCTAAAAAAGCCACCATAGCTTGTGAACTTACAAACATGTTCATTCTTTCAACAGATCTTAATTCAATACTATATGTTGGTCATTGTGTGAATCACGCTGTGTGCTGTGGGAATACATCAGTGAATAGAAACTAGACCTTCAGATTAAGGAGCTCAGAGATATATACTAGGTCATCCTGAGCAGAAAAAAAAAATAACTTAGTAGAACCTCTACAGATTTAGTCCAAATTTGTCACTTATGCACATTTAACTATATAGCCAAACTTGCCTATCCACTGTTCCCCAAATATATCCCATATGTCTCGGTCTCTAAGCCTTGTTTATACAGATGTATAAACGTATTCAAAAATGTTATTAAGTGACTACAATGTGCTAGGCATTGTCTGGTTAGTGAGAGCTACAGCAATAAACAAAATCAATAATCCCTATCCTCATGAAATTTATATTTCAGTGAAGGGATATTGTAAAAAAAAAAAAAGGTAAAAAGGACACCCTATCAAATGGTAGTAGTTGTAGCAGAAAAGTAAAGTAGGAAAGAAGATTAAGGGGCATGATGTGTACTTTTAAATGATCAGGCAAGGGGCACCTGGGTGGCTCAGTGGTTGAGCATCTGCCTTTGGCTCAGGTCATCATCCTGGGGTCCTGGGATGGAGTCCTGCATCAGGCTCCCTAGAAGGAGCCAGCTTCTCCCTCTGCCTATGTTTCTGCCTCTCTCTGTGTGTCTCTCATGAATAAATAAAATCTTTTTTTAAAAAGTGATCAGGGAAGACATCATTGAAAGCATGGTATTTGAGCAAAAGTTTAAAAAGAGACTGAGGGTAAATTGTTAATTCTCTACTTTTGAGAATACTTTATCTACCTGTCAAAATGGGCTAATCTCAGATGTTAACTTATCAGAAGTTTTAGCCAACTGCCATATTTACTTGCGTTTATTCTTCTTCTTGAGCCTTTGAGGAACTTTTGCTATTCTCTTGTAGAGAGATTCTGTTCTCAGATTCTGGTTTTCTTACTCTTTCACTTGTGACTTTTAGGGAACCACAAACCAACCTGATGTTTAATAAATTGTAGCTCTCTGTCTTAACTCTATACAACCTCCATTACCACCCAACATTTTTATATCAAAAACTGGCATTTTCTCAACATCCTTTTACTCTTTCCAACCAAAATGCTGCTCACACACCTCTTCCACATGGAAATTCTGCCTTTCATGCCTCATACATAAAGGATATTATTTTTTTTAAAGATGTATAGCATATTCATAACCCAAAAGATGAAAAGTGTTGAGGACACCCATAGATTTATTTTTTTAAAACCCATAGATTTAACTGAGGCTAAGGAGCAGGATGGTGTAGAAACAAAGAGAGACTTGTGAGGCAGTTTGGAGGAAAAGGAAAAGCAAAACCAATTAGAGAATTTAGGTTCAGCTTGATCTGGGGTTAGAAAAATGGCTTTAGAGATAACTGAGCACTTAGAGATTCAAGTATACACTTGAATTGGTTACTCTCAGAAGAAGGGTGGAAGGAAAAACCTGATTAGCCTAGGACTCTTTTCCAAGCAATCTCATTGAAAATATACCATAACCCCAGGTTATCTTAAAGAGTAACTGACAACTACAGATCTGAATGTTCCCATTACTCTTCAAAGAATCTAAAATAAAGATTATTTAAAAAGAATTTATTTATTTATTCATAGAGACAGAGAAGAGGCCGAGAAACAGGCTCCATGTAGGGAGCCTGACGTAGAACTCGATCCCGGGTTTCCAGGATCAGGCCCTGGGCTGAAGGCAGCGCTAAACCACTGAGCCACCCGGGCTCCCTAAAATAAAGATTTTTTAAACAAAAAATCCATCCACAGACATGCTTTAGTGACTTAGCTTCGTTTAATATCCACTTAAAGATCCTTTCTTCCTTTTAGTAACTAACATCTTTCATTCCTCTTGAAAACCCATGATCCTGAAAGAAGTATAATAAAACACAGAATTCTTTCATGATTTAATGTGTTTATAATTTAATAAGTTAAATGAATTTCTAAATTTTTCTCCTCAAAGAATTTAAGAATTGCTAAAATTAAAACAGTTTGGAATAAATTCTGCACCCATCTCAACTTGGGAGGTAGAGTATATGCATGTAATTGCAAGCTCAAAACAACCCTCTATGCTTGACTTGTAAACAATTCACAAAATGCAAGTCTTGTGTAGTTTAGAAGGCTAATCCATAGAAACAAAATTATCCTTGGATCTAAAAGCATTTTGTTGAAGGATATAATGCATAGAACCCAGATCAAACATCAAAAATAGTAACTTCTCTTGGCCACCCAAAGATCAGTTTTGTGTCAACTTACTTTCTCATTTGTAATGAGAATGTCGGCTTTTTTTTTTTTTTTTGAAGATACAGAAAGCACAGAATTATAAAACTGTAGCACTTTCCTATCAAGGGATTCCAAACTCTTCATAAAATGTTAGTTTAATTCTCACATCTCCCAAGCAGGTAAAGAAATGACAAGTGGTATTTGCAATGAACTTTATCTCATTTTCTGCAAAGGAATGAGTCACAGTTACTCTTGAAGATGAAATGGAACTATAATTTCCACCTGACTGAGATACTGGCCTGACCTCATTCTACTTCTCTCTGAGTTATATTATATATTCAGTGATATTACAATTTTCATCTTGGCAGTAAACTGTCATTGTCCCTACCTTCACATAGAACTCCATGAGATGAGGAAAATGAAGGAAACCTTTGGATACGTAGCAACTTTTGTTTCCATTTTAAAGGAAATGAATATTTAAGGTGTTGGGTCTCAGGGCATCAGGATTATTCTGCTAATGAGTAATTCCTTTTTGTCTTGACATCTGTAGGGCCCAAATGGCCTTATAAAAAGTGAGATGTATCTATTTTTAAATACCTAACACAATACATTGATGATGTTCAAAATTCAAAGTATTTAGAGGATATATATAGTAAAAAAATCTTCCTCTGATTTCTCTCCTGTAGTCAACATTCCTCCTACACTGGAGGCCACCAGTGTTAATAGATTCTTACAGAAATACTAGATACAAATCCAGGGAGGGAGGAAGGAAGGAAGGAAGGAAGCACATAACGTATAGATATATATTTCTATATATATATTTCTCTTGATTCTTTTTAAATAAATTATAACAAACTATCCATACTGTTCCACTATTTGCTTTCTTCACTTAAAATATCTTGGCGATCATTCCATAACAAAACATAAAAACTTTGTCATTTTTTTAAAGATTTTACTTACTTATTCATGAGAGAGAGAGAGGCAGAGGCAAAGACAGAGGGAGAAGCAGGCTCCATGCAGGGAACCCAACATGGGACTCGATCCCGGGTCTTCAGGATCAGGCCCTTGGCTGGAGGTGGCACTAAACCGCTGAGCCACCCAGGCTGCCCTGTCATTCTTTTCTATAGCTGCCTAGTCTTCCATTGCATGGATATACCAGAATTTGTTTAGTCTGTCTTCTGATAATTAAGATTTCTTCCAATATCACATTATTACAAAGTTGCAATGAATAACTTGTTTGTAAAGTCATTTCACATATGTACATGTGGGATAAGCTCTCAGAAATGGAATTCCTGGGTTAATGAGGATATGTACTTTGATTTATATTTTCTAAATTGCTCTCCATAGAATCTACCAATTCTCCTACCAGAAATGTATGCAAATTCTTATTTCTTTACATCCTTGCCAACATAGTGTACAATCAAAACTATCTCAGAGACCAAATAATGAATTTTCTGATTTTTGTTGATGTAATCTTGTTGTTTTTGATACATAATTGACCTGTAGCATTACTTTCCAGATGTGCATGAGTCAGTATTTGTATACACTGCAAAGTGATCACAGTAAGTCTGGTTAACATCCATCACCACACATGTAGTTTTTTTTATGTAATGAGAACTTCTAAGATCTATTTTTTTAAAAAAGATTATTTATTCATGAGAGAGAGAGAGTCAGAGACATAGGGAGAGGGAGAAGCAGGCTCCACACAGGGAGCCTGATGTGGGACTCGATCCTGGGACTCCATCCTAGGACTCCAGGATCACACCCTGGGCCAAAGGCAGGTGCCAAACTGCTGAGCCACCCAGGGATTCCCTAAGATCTACTGTCTTAACTTTCAGATATACAGTACAGAATCTAAGAAACATATTGGAGCTTCTTATACTGTGATTTGGTTACTTTCAGGAAAATGTGGAAATATAAAGTAAAAAGTAGAAAATACTATCTTAAATATGATACTTAAAGTATATCCATAAAGCATTTGACAGAGGATAGCATTCATTCATGATAAAAGCCCTCAACAAAGTAAGTTTAAAGGGAACATACCTCAGCATAATAAAGGCCTTATATGAAAAACCTACAGTGAATATGTTCAATGGGGAAAAACCCCTAAGGTCAGGAAGGAGACAAAGACGTCCATTCTCATTACTGTTATTCAACATAGTGCTGGAATTCGTTAAAACATCTGTACTACCCAAAACAATCTACACATTTAATGTAATCCCTATCAAAATACCAACAGCATTTTTCAGAACTAGAAAAATCCTAAAATTTAAATGGAACCACAAAAGACCCCAAATAGCCAAAGCAATCTTGAAGAAGAAAAAGCTAAAGATATCAATTCCAGAATTCAAGTTATATTACAAAGCTATAGTAATCAAAGCAGTATGGTTCTGGTACAAAAATAGACACATAGATCAATGAAACAGACTAGAAAACCCAGAAAAAACCTACAGTTATGTGGTCAATTAATCTATGACAAAGCAGGAAAGAATATCCCATGGGAAAAAGTCTCTTCAACAAATGATACTGGGAAAATTGGACAGCTACATGCAGAAGAATGAAACTGGACTAGTTTCTCACACTATACACAAAAATAAATTCAATATAGATTAAAGACCTAAACATTAGACCTGAAACCATAAAAATCCTATAAGAGAGCATAAGCAGTAATGTATGACATCAGCTGTAGCAACATTTTCCTAGGTTTCTCTCTTGAGACCAGAGAAGTTAAAGCAAAAACAAGCCATTGGGACTACATCAAAATAAGAATCTTTGCATACCAAAAGAAGCAATCAAAGCTAGAAGGCAACCTACAGAATAGGAAAAGATATTTGTAAATGACATAGCCAATAAAAGGTTAGTATACAAAATGTATAAATAACTGGTACAACTCAACACACACAAAAAAACCAATCCAATTAAAAAATGAGCAGATGATCTGAACAGACATTTCTCCAAACAAGGCATCCAGATGACCAATGGACACATGAAAAGATGTTTACCATCACTCATTATCAGGGAAATGCAAATCAAAACTACAATGAGCTATCTCACACCTGTCAGAATGTCTAAAATCAAAAACACAACAAATGTTGATGAGGATATAAAGAAAAAAATCCTATTATTGATGGAAATGCAAACTTGTGCAGCCATCGTGGGAAACAGTATGAAATTTCCTCACAAAGTTAACGATAAAACTTCCCTATAATTCAATAATCATACCACTAAGTATCAAAAAAACACAAAAATATTATCCTAACAGGATACATGCACCCCTATGTTTGCTAGAGTATTGCTTACAATAGCCAAGTCATGGAAGCAGCCCAAGTGTGCATTGATAGATGAATGGATAAAGAAGATGTGGTATAGATGTACAAAGGAATATTATTTAACTATAAAAAAGATCTTGCCATTTGCAATGATGTAGATGAAGCTAGAGACTATAATGCTAAGCAAAATAAATCAAAGATAAATATCATATGATTTTGCTTATATGTGGAATGTAAGAAGTAAACCAGCAAAGGAAAAAAATAGACAAGCCAAGAAACAGACTCTTAATTATAGAGAAGAAACTGATGGTTACCAGAGGGGATGTGGGGGGGGGGGGTGAGGGGATAGGTGAAATATGTGATGAGAATTAAGGAGTGTCCTTGTTGTGATGAGCACCAGGTGGTGTATGGAAGTGTTAAATCCCCATATTATATACCTGAAACTAATATAACACTGTATATTAAATAACTATACTGAAGTTAAAATTTTAAAAAATAAAAAGGTAAAGTGTATTTCCATAGCAGGGATAGGCTTTTCAAAAATATGTGTGGGTCGGTGTTTGTAATAATACCAGTTGAACTACAGAGATGTTCTGCTAAGTGAGAAATTCGTTTTTATGAGATGTTTAAATGTATGCTACATATGCCAGCAAAGCCAGTCTACTACGCATTATTTATATAGCATTTGCAAAAGTGTGATTGAGACATCTGATATTCCAAATGAGGACTTGTACTTAACTATAAATTATGACACAGATGTCTTGTAATAGTTCTTTCCATTTACAGAAATTACAGGAAATTCTCAAGATTTTATTACAAATGTGTGTACACACATGCCCTAAGCCTCACTGTTCTCGAAGAGTGGTGTTTGACAGAGATCTAAAATATTAATCTGCTATGCAAAATACTTGATTAATACTGTAATATCAGCAAAAGGTTAGTATTTATCTTCTCTTGAAAATCTTTGTTCTTATAAAATGAGGTTCTTTGAGGAAACATTCTTTTTGGTTATATTAAACTGGAAAGATTGAACATGTCTAAACTGGTGTTACGAGATGTTCATATGGCATAAATACTCCCTCTCCCTTTTACTCTTATAATACCAAACGCTGTTGACACCAGTTGAATTGGCAACTAAGAGAAAATGCTTCTTTGATGCCCTTAAGAAGTGTCCTTAAAAATATTGTTTTTGTGTGTCATTAATAATTCATTTCAGCTAGCCAAGGTTTGATAATTATTGTGATCAAAATGTAATTAAAAGAAGTTACACACTTTCTAGCACCTCTCTGAAGTCAATCTGTTAAACCTATAATTCTTTGTTTTTGACATATTTTATATAATACAACTATGAATTATAATTTTTCAGCAGAATTTTGCAAAGGCACTTCTCTCTAGCCTAACATTTCTCAACTATGAGAACCTCCAAAATATCACAATAATGATTTCAAGATTGCAAGTCATTCACATGGTAATGGTATTTATTACTAGTTCTATTGCTGAAGTAAACATTAAAACATTTTTCACTTCAACTGTAATGGTTTGACTTTTTCAGAACAGTTTCATTTAGAAGCAAATCAGTATTGGCTCATAATTATTTAAATAAGTTTTATTATTAAAACCAGTAGGTCAGACAAATATGATTGAAAAGATGAGTTTATTATACTCATAGCTCCCAAGACAGTATATGTTATGCTACAGAGTGGTGGGGATAAGTAGAGAATTCCCTGGGTCAGCATGGCAGAGAATGGGAGGAACAACAGCAAGTGCCTTTGCTGTATTTCTGCTGTAGGCAAGGCGGGGTAAACCAATTGAAGGCTGGCTTGTTTGGATAATTTCAGCAGGTTGTGGGCATAAAGTCTGTCCCTGGTTTTCCGGTACCTGACTCTGTGGTAACTAAGACAAGTGTAAAGTGGTCTAGAGTGTGAAAACCCAAAAAGGGACATGGTTAGGGAGCGTAGACTCCAAACTGGTTGGTTTGTATTAGGAACATGCACCCCCAGGAGCAGGACTTCTTCCAAAGAGGTTGGGGTGGTTGGGTGCATGCAGCAACAAAGGAGACAGGAAGTAAATGCAAGGTGACTCAGGCATATTATCATATCCAGAACAAAGTGTATCCAACATCTGCATGCAGAACAAATATTAAAAGTATCAGGTATACAGAAACTTAGTAAAAGCACCAAGTTTATAGGATATTGTTAATGCATTAATGTAATCACTTTTAGCTGCACACTACTAGCTCTTTGCTATGGCTGTTTGACCATTGTGGCACTTACCAATTACTCTTGGCGTTTTTACATATGATCATATATGTATATTTAGTTATGTATATATAATGGAAGAAATTATATTTTAAAATGAATTCTTAGTCAAATCCAATTAGCATAAAATACACTGATATTAAAATACCACAGTGTAAAATGGAGAATTATAATGATAATTCAGATAAATAATAGAGATAAAAATTTTAAAGATTTTCACTAGATTCATAAATTGCAAAAATTTGATTTTTAAGGAAATGATGTATAATATTTTATAATGGTTCTATTATTTGCAAAAAGATTATGGTATTTTCTACTTTTGCTTTTTCTTTATTGGTAACATAAGTTATCTGTACATATAATGTGTTAAACGGAGCAAAGAGTTTATAAAGAGTAGCCTGAAACCTCTATTAACAGATCATTGAAAGAAAAATATTTTTATCTAGAAAAATAAGATGAAAACAGAGAGGGAGGCAAGCCATGAGACACCATAGGACTATAAGAACAAATTGAGGGTTGCTGGAGGCAAGATGATGGACATTAAGGAGGGCATTTGATGTAATGAGCATTGGGTGTTAAGTGCAACTGATGAATCACTAAATATAACCTCTGAAATTAATAACATTATATGTTAATTTGAATTTAAATAGAAACATATATATATATATTTAGAAACAAAATTTTTTTAATTTTTATTTATTTATGATAGTCACAGAGAGAGAGAGAGAGAGAGAGAGAGAGAGGCAGAGACATAGGCAGAGAGAGAAGCAGGCTCCATGCACCGGGAGCCCGACGTGGGATTCCATCCTGGGTCTCCAGGATCATGCCCTGGGCCAAAGGCAGGCGCTAAACCGCTGCACCACCCAGGGATCCCAGAAACAAAATTTTTTAAAAGTAAATCATGGGGCAGCCCGGGTGGCTCAGCGGTTTAGTGCCGCCTTCAGTCCAGGGCATGATCCTGGAGACCCGGGGTAGAGTCCCATGTTGCACTCCCTGCCATGGAGCCTGCTTCTCCCTCTGCCTGTGTCTCTGCCTACCTCTCTCTCTCTCTCTCTCTCTCTCTCTCTCTCTCTCTCTGTCTCTCTCTCTATATATATATCTGTGTCTGTCTCTATCTCTCATTAATAAATGGGTGAAGTCTTTAAAAAAAAATCATGTATATGATCCTCAATGTATTGTTAAATTCAGTTGCGAATATTTTGTTGAGGATTTTTACATCTACATTATCATGGCCTGTAATTTTCTCTTTGTGTGGTGTCTTTGGTTTTGGTATCTAGGTAATGTTAGCCCATAAAGTGAATTTTGAAGTGTTCCCTCCTCATCTGTTTTTTGGAACAGTTTAAGAAGAATGGATATTAACTGTTCTTTAAATACTTGGTAGAAGTCTCTAGCAAAGTCAAGCTGGTCCTGGACTTTTTGATGACTGGTTCTACCTCTTTTGCTAGTAATTGTTCTGTTCAGACTTTCTATTTATTCATGATGCATTTTTTGGTAGATTGTATGTTTCTAGGAAGTTATCCATTTCTTCTAGGCTGCCCAATTTTTTGGTGTATAATTGTTCATAGTCTTCTATGATCCTTTGTATTTCTGTGATATCAGTTGTAATATTTCCTCTTCCATTTCTGTTAACATCCCTCTGATAAAAATACAATAAAAAACAAATTATTCTCTTTCATGAGAACTCTTAAGGTTTAGTCTCTTAAAAACTTTTTTATGTATCATATAGTAATATTTAGTTACAGCCATCATGTTGTACATATAACAGATACTTATTACTAGAAGTTGGTATCTTTCCACAGCATTCCTTCAATTTCCTCTCCACTCTCCATGGCCCGTGCCTCTGGTAACCTCAAGTCTGATCTCTTTTTCTATGAGTTTGGTTTTGTTTCTTTTAGATTCCACACATAAGCAACATGATACAGTATTTGTCTTTCTCTCCCTGATTTTTTTGCTTAGCATTGTGCCTTTAAGGTCTATCCATGTTGTTGCAAGTAGTAGAATTTCCTAGTTTTCTATGGCTGAATAATATTCCATTGTATAAATATATCACAGTTTCTTTATCCATTCACACATTGTTGTTTCCATGTCTTGGTTATTGTAAATAATGCTGCTGTGAAAATGTGGATGCAGATATCTTTTGGGGTTGGTGTTTTTATTTCCTTTGGGTATATTCCCAGAGTGGAATTGCCATATGATATAATAGTTCTAGTTTTAATTTTTTTAAGGATATTCCGTACTATTTGCCATAGTGGCTCCTCCAACTTACAACCCCACCAACAGTGTACAAGGGTTCTCTTTACTCCACGTCTGTTACAGCTTTTGTTATCCCTTATCTTTTAAATGGTAGACATTCTAATAGGCATGAGGTGATATCTTGGTTTTAATTTGCTTTTCCCTAATGCCCAGTGATAAGCATATTTTCATGTACCTATCAGCCCTCATATATTTTCTTTGGAAAGTATTCAGATATTTTGCCCACTTTTTAATTGGGTTGTTTTCATGCTGCTGAATCACATAAGTTCTTTATATATTTTGGATATTAGCCCCCTACCAGATAGATGGTTGGCAAATACTTTTCCTCACTTCATAGGCTTTTTTTTTCACTCTGTTGATTGTTCTTTTTTGTGTTTGCTGTGCAGAAACTTTTTAGTTTGATGTAGTCTCCCTTGTTTACTTGTGACTTGCTTGAGCTGTCATATCCAAAAAATCCTTACCAAGGTCATGTCAAGAAACTGTGTTTCTGTTTTCTTCTAGTAATTTCATGATTTCGGATCTTATTCGTAAGTCCTTAATCCATTTTGGATTAATTTTGAGTGGTATAAATTACAAGTCTAGTTGTATCAACTATTCCAGCCTCATTTATTGAATATACTGTCTTCATTGAGTATTTCTTGGCTACCTTGTTAAATATTGGCTGATTGTATATGGTTGGCTTTATATCTGGGTCCTCAGTTCTGTTTCATGGGTCTATTTGTTTTTATTCCAGTACTATACTGTTTTGATTACTACACCTTTATAGTATAGTGTGAAGTAAGGAAGTGTGACGCCTCCTGCTTGGTTCTTTCTCGAAAGTTCTTATGCTATTCAGAGTTTTGTTCCATATAAATTTTAGAATCTTAAAAGTATTTTTTCTACGACTGCAAAAATGCTATAGGAATCTTGATAGAGATTGTTTTGAACCTATAGATGGCTTTTGGTAGCATTGACATTTCAACTATTAATATAATCCAGTAACATGTGATACTTTTCCATTTGTGTCGTCTTTGATTTCTTTCATCAATGCCTTGTAGTTTTCAAAGTAGAGATCTTTTACTTTCTGAAATGTGTTCCTAAGTATTTTATTGTTTTTTGATGCTATTGTAAATGTTATTTCTTTATTTCATTTTCAGAAAAAAATTACTGATGTATAGGAATGCTACTGGTTTTTGTATGTTAATTTTGTATCCTGCAACTTTATTGAATTGATTAGATCTAACAGTCTTTTTGGTTGAGTCTAAGAATGTTCTCTATATGAAATCATTTGTCTACCAATAGAGATAATTTTACTTCTTCCTTTCCAATTCTGATATCTTTTATTTCTTTTTCTGGCCTGATTGCTCTAGCTACGATTTGGAATATTCTGTTGAATAAGAAAGGGTACCCAGTCTTGTTCCATAGTTTAAAATTTTTCCACCTTTCACTCTTGACTGTGATGTTGTCTGTAGTCTTGTCAGATATGGCCTTTATTATTTGAGATGCCTTCCTTCTATACCTAATTTAAGATTTTTGATCATGAATAAATGTTTAAATTTGTTAAATGCTTTTTCTGCATCTATTGAGATGATTATATGATTCTTTTCTCTCATTCTATCAATGTGATGTATCACATTGATTTGCATATACTGAAACTTTCCTATGTCTCAGGAATAAATGTATCTTGATTGTGCCATATGATGTTTTTAATGGGCTGCTGATTTCAGTTTGCTAGTGTTTTATTGAGACTTTTTGCATCTGAATTCTAAGGGATACTGGACTGTAGTTTCCTTTTCTAATAGTATCCTTTTCTGGTTTTGGTATCAGGACAGTGCTGGCCCTGTAAAATGAGTTTGGGAATGATACTTCCTCTCTGATTTTTTTTGGGAAGAATTTCAGAAGGATTAGTGTTAATTCTTTAAATGTTTAGTAAATTCACCAGTGAAGCCATTAGTCCTGAGCTTTTATTTGTTGAATTTTTGATTAATAATTCAATCTTCTTACTAGCAATGGTCTCTTCAGATTTTCTGTTTAATTTGATTCAATCTTGGCAAGTTGTATGTTTCTAGGAATCTTTCCATTTCTTCTGAGTTGTCCAGTTTATTGGCATAGTCATATTAACCTCTTATGATCCTTAGGATTTCTGTGGTATGAGTTGCCATGTCCCCTTTTTTATTATTTTGTTACATTTGAGTTTTTCTCTTTTTTTCCATGGTTACTTTGGCTAAGGGTTTGTCAATTTTATCTTTTTTTCTTCAAATTTTTATTTAAATTCTAGTTAGTCAACAACACACGGTGCAGTATTGGTTTCAGGAGTAGAAGTCCATGATTTATCACTTACATAAAATACTCAGTCCTCATCATAACAAGTGCCCTCCTTAATACCCATCACCCATCTTGCCCATCCTCTACCTATCTCCATCAACCCCCAATTTGTTTTTTAACTTGAAGAGTCTCTTAGGGTTTGTTTCCCTCTCTCTCTTTTTCCCCCTCTCATATGTTTGCCTGTTTTTCTTAAATTCCACATGAGTGGTATTTGTCTTTCTCTGACTGACTTATTTAGCTTAGCATAATACACTCTGTTCTAACCACATCATTGCAAATGGCAAGATTTCATTCTTTTTGATGACTGAGTAGAATTCTATCATGTACTTATACCCCATCTTCTTTATCCATTCATCAGTTGATAGACATTTGGGTTCTCTCTATAGTTGGACTATTGTTGATAATGCTTCTATAAACATCAGGGTGCATATACCCCTTCAAATCTGTAGTTTTGTATCCTTTGTGTAAACATATAGTAGTGCAATTGCTGGATCATAGAGTAGTTCTATTTTTAACTTTTTCAGGAACCTCCATACTGTTTTCCTGAGTGTCTGCACCAGTTTGCATTCCCACCAACAGTGCAAGAGGGTTCCGCTTCTCTGCATCCTTGCTAACACCTATTGTTTCTTGTGTTGTTTGTTAATTTTAGCCATGTGTCTGTTGGCCATAAACTTGTAATCCACCTCTACCTAACATTTGAGGTAACTGTTATTACACTTTGCATGGTATTTTTGTTTGTTTTTAATTCCAGTGTAATTAAAATGCAGCATTAGTTTCAGGTGTACAATATAGTGACTCAACAATTCTATACATTCTTCACTGCTCATCCTAATAAGAATACTCTTAATGCTCTTTATGTTAGCCATCTCTCCACCCACAATTCCTCTGATAACCACCACTCTATTGTCTATAGTTAAGAGTCTGATTTTTTTGGTCTATTTTTTTCCTTGTTCATTAGTTTTATTTCTTAAATTACACATGTGAGTGAAATCATAAGGTATTTGTCTTTCTCTGGTTTATTTAATTTAACATTATATATTCTCTAGATCCACCTATATTGTTGCAAAGGGCAAGATTTCATTCTTTTTATGGCTCAGTAATATTCATATTCAATATGAATATTCATATTCAATATTCAATATCTATGGCTCAGTAATGGCATTGTGTACATGCCATTTCTTCTTTATCCATTCATCCATTGATGGACACTTGGGTTGCTTTCATAATTTGGCCATTATAAATACTGCCATAAACATAGAGGTGCATATATCTTTCTGAATTGGTGTTTTCATATTCTTTGGGTAAATACTCAATAGTGGAATTACCAAACCACATGGTAGTTATATTTTTAATTTTGGGGGGAACTTTCATACTGTTTTTCACAGTGTCTGCACCACTTTGCATTCCCACCAATAGTGCGAGAGGGGTCCTTTTCCTCCACACTTATTGTTTCTTGTGTTTTTCAATTAGCCATTCTGACAGGTGTGACATGATATCTCATTGTGGTTTCGATTTGCATTTCTCTGTTGATGAGTGATGTTGAGCATCTTTTCATGTGTCTGCTGGCCATCTGGATATTTTCTTTGGAGAAATCTCTGTTCATGATTTCTGCTCATTTTTTAATTGGATGATTTGTTTTTTGGGTATTGAGGTGTACCAGTTCTTTATACATTTTGGAAATTAACCCCTTATTATTATACATTTTGGATATTAACCCCTTATTAGATAACCCATCTGCAAATATCTTCTCCCATTCTATAGGTTTCCTTTTAGTTTTGTTGGTTGTTTCCTCTTCTGAGTAGAAGTTATTGTGATGTAGTCCCAATAATTTACTTTTGCTTCTGTTTCCCTTGCCTCAGAAGACATGTCTAGAAAAACGTTTCTATGACCAGTGTCAGAGACATTACTATCTATGCTGTCTCCTAGGATTTTAATGATTTCAGGTCTCACATCTAGGTTTCTAATCCATTTTGAGTCTATTTTTGTGTGAGATGTGAGAAACTGGTACAGTTTCTTTCTTTTGCATGTAGTTGTCCAGTTTTTCCAACACCATTTATTGAAGAGACTGTCTTTTCTCCATTTCACATTCTTTCCTGTTTTCTCAATGATTATTTGATCATATAATCATGGCTTTATTTCTAGGCTCACTATTTCCATTGATCTATGTGTCTGTTTTTTGTTCCAGTACCATACTGTTTTGATTATTACAACTTTGTGGGATATCTTGAAGTCTGAGATTATGATATCTCCAGTTTTTGCCAGAAGGGAGATAGGTGAGGGAATGGGTAAGATAGGTGAAGGGGATTAAGAGCTGGGTACAAAATCAATATACAGAAATCTGTTGCATTTCTATTCTTTAATAACAAGGTAGCAGACAGAGAACTAAGAAGACAATCCCATTTACAATCGCACCAAAAATAAAAAGAAAATACCTAGGGATAAACTTAACCATGGAAGTGAAAGACCTGTACTCTGAAAACTGTAAAGCACTGGCAAAGCACTGTAAAGCACTGAAGAGAAAAGAAAAAAAAAAGAAACTGAAGGGAACACAAACAAATGGAAAGATATTCGGTTGTCATGGATTATGAGAACAAATATTGTTAAAACATCCACATTTCCCAAAGCACTCTACACATTTAATGGAATCACTATCAGAATGCTGAAAACATTTTTCACAGAACTAGAAAAAATCATCCTAAAATTTGTATGGAACCACAAAAAACCCTGAATTAGCTGAAGCTATCTTGAAAAAGAACAACAAAACCAGAGGTATCACAATCTCAGACTTCAAGATTGCCTACAAAGCTATAATAATCAAAACAGTCTGGTACTTGCAGAAGAATGGACACAGAGATCAATGGAACAGAATAGAAAAGCCAGAAATAACCCCATGATTACACGGCCAATTAATCTACAACAAAGGAGGCAACCATATGCGATGGGAAAAAGTCTTTTCAACAAATGGTATTGTGGAAATCGGACAGCTACATGCAAAAGAATGAAATATGACTATTTTCTTATACCATAGACAAAAATAAACTCAAAACAGACTAAAGACCTATATGTGAGACTTGAAACCTTAAAAATCCTAGGAGATAGCACAGGCAGTAATTTCTCTGACATCAGCCATTGAAATATTTTCTAGGTGTCACCTAAGGCAAGGGAAACAAAGCAAATTGGGACTACATCAAAATAAAAACTTCTGCATAGGAAAGGAAATAATCAAAACAAAAGACACCCTATTGAATGAGAAAAGATATTTTCAAATGAGATAGCCAATAAGTGGTTAGTTCTAAGTTGTATAAAGATTATATACAAGTCAACACCAAAAAAAAAAAAAAAATCTAATGAATAAATCAGCAGAGGGCAGGAACAGACATTTCTCCAAAGACACCCAAATGGCTAGGAGACACATGAAAAGATGCACACCATCACTAATCATCAGGGAAATGTAAATCAAAATCACAATGAGATATCCCCTCACCTGTCACAGTGGGTAAAATCAACAACACAAGAACATGAGAGACCCCTAACTCTGGGAAATGAACAAGGGGTGGTGGAAAGGGAGGTGGGCAGGGGGTTGGAGTGACTGGGTGATGGGCACTGAGGCAGTCACTTGACGGGGTGGGCACTGGATGTTATGCTATATGTTAGGAAATCGAACTCCAATAAGAAAATATATACCAAAAAAAAGTTTTTCTCCCAAAACTTAAAAAAAAAAGAAAAAGAAACAACAAAAGTTGCTGAGGTTGTAAAGAAAAAGGAACACCCTTTGACTGTTGGTAGGAATGAAAACTTTTGCAGCCACCATGAAAAACAGTATGGGGCTTCCTCAGAAAATTAAAAATAGATATACAGTATGATTTCAATAATTCCACTATTGGGTGTTTACCCAAAGAACATGAAACACTAATTCAGAAAGCTAACGCACCCCTATGTTTATGACAGCATTATTTACAATAGCCAAATTATGGAAGCAACCCAAGTTCCATCAGTTAATGAATGGATAGGGAGGGTTGGGTGGCTCAGTGGTTGAGTGTCTGCCTTTGATTCAGAATGTGATCCCAGAGTCCCAGCATTGAGCCCCGCATGGGGCTTCCTGCATGGAGCCTGCTTCTCCCTCTGCCTGTGTCTCCTCTGCCTCTCTCTGTGTGTCTCTTATGAATAAATGAATAAAATGTTTTTAAAAAATGAATGGATGAAAGAAGTGGTATATACAGTGTGTGTGTATACACATACTATATTCTATATACTATGTATATTTTATTCAGCCATAAAAAATAAAATCTTGTCATTTGCAACAAAATGGATGGATGCTAAGTAAATTAGGTCAAAGAACGACAAATAACATGGTTTTACTCATATGTGCAATTTAAGGAACAACACAAAGGAACAAGTTAAAAAAAATACTCAAAAAAAATACTCTTAAATAAAAAGAACAAAGTGGTGGTTGCCAGAAGGGGGGTGGGTAGAGGAATGGGTGCAATAGGTGAAGGGGGTTAAGAGCACACTGTACACCTGAAATTAATATAACACTATATGTTAAGTATCCTGGAATTAAAAAGAAATTAATAAGGAAAAAATGATGTTTTATGAGGTAGTTGGGTGTCACGTCTGCAATTTAAAATCCCAAAGCAGGGTTTAAAAAAGTAAGGGAAGATATTCACATTGGAATATAGTGAAATTACCAAAACCAACAAACTACATTGAAAGGAGGAAGGCAGTAGGAAAAATAGAGTGGGGAATGTAATCTATTTCCGTTTAGTGGAGCAAAAAGATTAAAAGTTTATTTCTCAGTAGAAGCAATGTAAGCAAGAAGTCAGTGGGATGGTAGGTTTTAGTTGCAAAATAATCAGAACAACCACACCATTAAATGCTGTCAAATGTCAAAACTCAAAAGAGTTTAGTAACAAGTTTGTCCTTTTTCAAAGGGAAGATCTATGGACTGGAGGAGTGTGCAGTTTCACAAGTAGTGGGGTGCTTTTCCTGAGGGATTTTGGGCAAAAGCAAGTTTTCTAGAGATTTAGAAGAGGCAATGTGAAGATAGTATGCTCAGTTCAGAGGTCAAGGATTTTCTTACTAGACTAGAAGGTCTGCTTTTCTTGGGTAAGGTTAAGCTCAGGCTGAGTTGAAAGATTGTGATTGGTGTGTGCTGTTAGGTTTCCTTGACAGGTGTTTCAGGTAAGTGCAGACTGACTTAGGTTTAGATTTGTGACATGGGTTGAACCACTGGGGCATACTCCATTTTGTGGGTCCCAACATACAAATTAACTTTCTCAAAGCCAACCTTCATATATGTACCCAGCAAAAATACCTTTCAAGAACAAGGATAGAATGTGTCAAAACCAAAAGAATTTATCCACCACACTCACTAAAGGAAATGTTAAAGGATGTTCTTCAGGAAAAGGTATAACTTCCAAATTAATGGAGAGAAAAAATAGAACAAAAAAAGATCAATCCCCAAAGTGACAAGAATATCGAGAAAAAGCATCAAAGAATGGGTGCGGGCATTAAGGAGGGCATGTGATGACATGAGCCCTGGGTGTTATACTATATGTTGGCAAGTTGAATTTAAATAAAATAGATAAAAATAGGAGATATTGTTAAAAAGTACTTGTTAGATGATAAAAAAATCAAGGGAATTGTCTTTAAGAATACTAACAGTTTTGTTTCTTAATCCAGGTGTGGTTATACAGATTTTTACTTTGTCATAATCCTTAAACTGTATGCTTGTTTGGGCATTATATGCTATAGCAAAAATGTTTTTAAAGGGCAGCCCAGGTGGCTCAGCAGTTTGGCACTGCCTTCAGCCCAGGGCCTGATCCTGGAGACCTGGGATTGAGTCCCATGTCGGGCTCCCTGCATGGAGCCTGCTTCTCCCTCTGCCTGTGTCTCTCCCCCACCCCCATAAATAAGTAAATCTTTAAAAACAAAAAAAGTTTTTAAAACTTGACAGCAGGGGTGCCTGGGTGGCTCAGTCAGTTAAGCTTTGGGCTGAAGGTCATGATCCTAGGGTCCTGAGATGGAGGCTCATGGCAAGCTCCCTGCTCAGCAGGGAGTCTGCTTCTCCCTCTCCCTCTCCCTGTGCTCCTGCTTGTGTGAGGACTCGCTGGCTCTGTCAAATAAATAAAATCTTTAAATAGGGGGCAGGATGGTGGAAGAGTAGGGTCCCCAAATCGCCTGTCCCCACCAAATTACCTGATAACCTTCAAATCATCCTGAAAATCTACGAATTTGGCCTGAGATTTAAAGGGAGACCAGCTGGAATGCTGCAGTGAGAAGAGTTCGCGCTTCTCTCAAGGTAGGAAGACGAGGAAAAAGAAATAAAGACACAAAAGGCCTCCAAGGGGGAGGGGCCCCACGAGGAGCCGGGCTGAGACCCGGGCGAGTGGCCCCAGGACAGGAGAGCCCCATCCCGGAGGAGCAGGAGCTGCACCAACCTTCCCGGGCGGAAAGGGGCCCGCAGGGAGTTGGAGCAGGACCCAGGAGGGCGGGGATGCCCTCGGGCTCCGGGGACACTACCAGGCACCTGCGCCCCAGGAGAGTGTGCCGAGCTCCCTAAGGGCTGCAGCGCGCACGGCGGGACCCGGAGCAGCTCGGAGGGGCTCGGGCGGTGGCTCGCGGAGGGGGCTGCGGGGCAGGAGCGAATCCAACAGCGCAGGCCCCGGAGCACAGGGCGCCGGGACACAGCCCAGGATCCGACCTCCCCCGGGACAGGCAGAGGCCGGGAGGGCCCAGGACAGCAAGGACGCTCCTGCCCCGAGCTGAGCAGATCAGCGGCCCCGCCCCGGAGCCTCCAGGCCCTGCAGACGGAGAGCCCCGGAGCTACTGCGGGAGCTGACTCTAGGGCTGCAGAGCTGGCCCCGCCACTGTGGCTGTTCCTCCTGGGGCTCCACGGGGTAAACAACCCCCACTGAGCCCTGCACCAGGCAGGGGGCAGAGCAGCTCCTCCACGTGCTCACACCTGAAAATAAGCACAACAGGCCCCTCCCCCAGAAGACCAGCTAGACGGACCAGTTCCAGGGGAAGTCAAGGGACTTAAAGTATACAGAATCAGAGGATACTGCCCGTGTTTTTTTTTTTTCTTTTTGATTTCTGATTGCTTCCCCCACCCTTTTTTCCCCCTTTCTTTCTTTTTCTTTCTCTTTTTCTTCTTTTTTTCTTTTTTCTTTTTTCTTTTTTTCACTTTTCTTTCCTTCTTTCTCTCTCTTTTTCTCCTTTTCCCAATACGACTTGGTTTTGGCCACTCTGCACTGAGCAAAATGACTAGAAAGAAAACCTCATCTCGAAAGAATCAGACACAGTCCTCTCTCCCACAGAGTTACAAAATCTGGATTACAATTCAATGTCAAAAGCCAATTCAGAAGCACTATTATACAGCTACTGGTAGCTCTAGAAAAAAGCATAAAGGACTCAAGAGACTTCATGACTGCAGAATTTAGATCTACTCAGGCAGAAATTAAAAATCAATTGAATGAGATGCAATCCAAACTAGAAGTACTAACGACAAGGGTTAACGAGTTGGAAGAATGAGTGAGTGACATAGAAGACAAGTTGATGGCAAAGAGGGAAACTGAGGAAAAAAGAGGAAATTAAAAGACCATGAGGATAGATTAAGGGAAATGAACGACAGCCTGAGGAAGAAAAACCTACGTTTAATTGGGGTTCCCGAGGGCGCCGAAAGGGACAGAGGGCCAAAATATGTATTTGAACAAATCCTAGCTGAAAACTTTCCAAATCTGGGAAGGGAAACAGGCATTCAGATCCAGGAAATAGAGAGATCCCCCCCTAAAATCAATAAAAACCGTTCAACACCTGGACATTTAATAGTGAAGCTTGCAAATTCCAAAGATAAGGAGAAGATCCTTAAAGCAGCAAGAGAAAAAAAGTCCCTGACTTTTATGGGGAGGAATATTAGGGTAACAGCAGACCTCTCCACAGAGACCTGGCAGGCCAGAAAGGGCTGGCAGGATATATTCAGGGTCCTAAAAGAGAAGAACATGCAACCAAGAATACTTTATCCAGCAAGGCTCTCATTCAAAATGGAAGGAGAGATAAAGAGCTTCCAAGACAGGCAGGAACTGAAAGAATATGTGACCTCCAAACCAGCTCTGCAAGAAATTTTAAGGGGGACTCTTAAAATTCCCCTTTAAGAAGAAGTTCAGTGGAACAATCCACAAAAACAAGGACTGAAGGGATATCATGATGACACTAAACTCATATCTGTCAATAGTAACTCTGAACGTGAACGGGCTTAATGACCCCATCAAAAGGCACAGGGTTTCAGACTGGATAAAAAAGCAGGACCCATCTATTTGTTGTCTACAAGAGACTCATTTTAGACAGAAGGACACCTACAACCTGAAAATAAGAGGTTGGAGAACCATTTACCATTCAAATGGTCCTCAAAAGAAAGCAGGGGTAGCCATCCTTATATCGGATAAACTAAAATTTACCCTGAAGACTGTAGTGAGAGATGAAGAGGGACACTATCTCATACTTAAAGGATCTATACAACAAGAGGACTTAACAATCCTTAATATATATGCCCCGAATGTGGGAGCTGCCAATATTTAAACCAATTAATAACCAAACTGAAGAAATACTTAGATAATAATACACTTATACTTGGTGACTTCAACCTAGCTCTTTCTGCCCTCGATAGGTCTTCTAAGCACAACATCTCAAAGAAACGAGAGCTTTAAATGATACACTGGACCAGATGGATTTCACAGATATCTACAGAACTTTACATCCAAACTCAACTGAATACACATTCTTCTCAAGTGCACATGGAACTTTCTCCAGAATAGACCACATACTGGGTCACAAATCGGTTGTGAACCGATACCAAAAGATTGGGATCATCCCCTGCATATTCTCAGACCATAATGCCTTGAAATTAGAACTAAATCACAACAAGAAGTTTGGAAGGACTTCAAACACGTGGAGGTGAAGGACATCCTGCTAAAAGATGAAAGGGTTAACCAGGAAATTAAGGAAGAATTAAAAAGATTCATGGAAACTAATGAGAATGAAGATACAACCATTCAAAATCTTTGGGATGCAGCAAAAGCAGTCCTGAGGGGGACATACATCGCAATACAAGCATCCATTCAAAAAATGGAAAGAACTCAAATACAAAAGCTCACCTTACACATAAAGGAGCTAGAGAAAAAACAGCAGATGGACCCTACACCCAGGAGAAGAAGATAGTTAATTAAAATTTGAGCAGAACTTAACGAAATCGAGACCAGAAGAACTGTGGAACAGATCAACAGAACCAGGAGTTGGTTCTTTGAAAGAATTAATTAATAAGATAGATAAACCATTAGCCAACCTTATTAAAAAGAAGAGAGAGGACTCAAATTAATAAAATCATGAATGAGAAAGGAGAGATCACTACCAATACCAAGGAAATACAAATGATTCTAAAAACATATTATGAACAGCTGTACGCCAATAAATTAGGAAATCTAGAAGAAATGGACGCATTCCTGGAAAGCCACAAACTACCAAAACTGGAGCAGGAAGAAATAGAAAACCTGAACAGGCCAATAACCAGGGAGGAAATTGAAGCAGTCATCAAAAACCTCCCAAGACACAAGAGTCCAGGGCCAGATGGCTTCCCAGGGGAATTCTATCAAACGTTTAAAGAAGAAATCATACCTATTCTACTAAAGCTGTTTGGAAAGATAGAAAGAGATGGAGTACTTCCAAATTCGTTCTATGAGGCCAGCATCACCTTAATTCCAAAACCAGACAAAGACCCCACCAAAAAGGAGAATTACAGACCAATATCCCTGATGAACATGGATGCAAAAATTCTCAACAAGATACTAGCCAATAGGATCCAACAGCACATTAAGAAAATTATTCACCATGACCAAGTAGGATTTATCCCTGGGACACAAGGCTGGGTTCAACACTCGTAAAACCATCAATGTGATTCATCCTATCAGCAAGAGAAAAACCAAGAACCATATGATCCTCTCATTAGATGCAGAGAAAGCATTTGACAAAATACAGCATCCATTCCTGATCAAAACTCTTCAGAGTGTAGGGATAGAGGGAACATTCCTCAACATCTTAAAAGCCATCTACAAAAAGCCCACAGCAAATATCATTCTCAATGGGGAAGCACTGGGAGCCTTTCCCCTAAGATCAGGAATAAGACAGGGATATCCACTCTCACCACTGCTGTTCAACATAGTCCTGGAAGTCCTCGCCTCAACAATCAGACAACAAAAAGACATTAAAGGCATTCAAATTGGAAAGAAGAAGTCAAACTCTCCCTCTTCGCCGATGACATGATACTCTACATAGAAAACCCCAAAGCCTCCACCCCAAGATTGCTAGAACTCATACAGCAATTCGTCAGTGTGGCAGGGTACAAAATCAATGCCCAAAAATCAGTGGCATTCCCATCCACTAACAATGAGACTGAAGAAAGAGAAATTCAGGAGTCAATCCCATTTACAATTGCACCCAAAAGCATAAGATACCTAGGAATAAACCTAACCAAAGAGGTAAAGGATCTATACCCTAAAAACTATAGAACACTTCTGAAAGAAATTGAGGAAGACACAAAGAGATGGAAAAATATTCCATGCTCATGAATTGGCAGAATTAATATTGTGAAAATGTCAATGTTACCCAGGGCAATTTACACGTTTAATGCAATCCCTATCAAAGTACCATGGACTTTCTTCAGAGAGTTAGAACAAATTATTTTAAGATTTGTGCAGAATCAGAAAAGACCCCGAATAGCCAGGGGAATTTTAAAAAAGAAAACCATAGCTGGGGGCATCACAATGCCAGATCTCAGGTTGTACTACAAAGCTGTGGTCATCAAGACAGTGTGGTACTGGCACAAAAACAGACACATAGATCAATGGAACAGAATAGAGAACCCAGAAGTGGACCCTGAACTTTATGGTCAACTAATATTCGATAAAGGAGGAAAGACTATCCACTGGAAGAAAGACAGTCTCTTCAATAAATGGTGCTGGGCAAATTGGACATCCACATGCAGAAGAATGAAACTAGACCACTCTCTTTCACCATACACAAAGATAAACTCAAAATGGATGAAAGATCTAAATGTGAGACAAGAGTCCATCAAAATCATAGAGAACACAGGCAACACCCTTTTTGAACTTGGCCACAGTAACTTCTTGCAAGATACATCCACGAAGGCAAAAGAAACAAAAGCAAAAATGAACTATTGGGACTTCATCAAGATTAGAAGCTTTTGCACAGCAAAGGATACAGTCAACAAAACTAAAAGACAACCTACAGAATGGGAGAAGATATTTGCAAATGACGTATCAGATAAAGGGCTAGTTTCCAAGATCTATAAAGAACTTCTTAAACTCAACACCAAAGAAACAAACAATCCAATCATGAAATGGGCAAAAGACATGAAGAGAAATCTCACAGAGGAAGACATGGACATGGCCAACATGCACATGAGAAAATGCTCCGCATCACTTGCCATCAGGGAAATACAAATCAAAACCACAATGAGATCCCACCTCCCACCAGTGAGAATGGGGAAAATTAACAAGGCAGGAAACAACAAATGTTGGAAAGGATGCGGAGAAAAGGGAACCCTCTTGCACTGTTGGTGGGAATGTGAACTGGTGCAGCCACTCTGGAAAACTGTGTGGAGGTTCCTCAAAGAGTTAAAAATAGACCTGCCCTATGACCCAGCAATTGCACTGTTGGGGATTTACCCCAAAGATTCAGATGCAATGAAATGCCGGGACACCTGCACCCTGATGTTTCTAGCAGCAATGTCCACAATAGCCAAACTGTGGAAGGAGCCTCGGTGTCCATCGAAAGATGAATGGATAAAGAAGCTGTGGTCTATGTATACAATGGAATATTACTCAGCCATTAGAAATGACAAATACCCACCATTTGCTTCAACATGGATGGAACTGGAGGGTATTATGCTGAGTGCAGTAAGTCAATCGGAGAAGGACAGTGTATGTTCTCATTCATCTGGGGAATATAAATAATAGTGAAAGGGAATATAAGGGAAGGGAGAAGAAATGTGTGGGAAATATCAGAAAGGGAGACAGAACATAAAGACTCCTACCTCTGGGAAACAAACTAGGGGTGGTGGAAGGGGAGGAGGGCGGGTGGTGGGGGTGAATGGGTGACAGGCACTGAGGGGGACGAGCTCTGGGTGTTATTCTGTATGTTGGTAAATTGAACACCAATAAAAATTAATTTATTAAAAAAATCTTTAAATAAATACAACTTGACAACTTTAAATGAACCTCCTCTTATCATATACCACATAAAAATGATGAAATGGCCCCTCAGGAGGTTAGGTAGGCTCGAGGGTCGGAAAAAGTTGAGAAAAGCTCCTACCCATCTCTCATTAAAGATCCTACCGTGCCCCTCCAGGCAGCTGCTTTCAGGGATTCATAAGATCTGATTTTCTTTTTTTTTTTTTTTTTTTTTTTAATTTTTTTTTTTAATTTTTATTTATTTACGATAGTCACAGAGAGATAGAGAGAGAGGCAGAGACACAGGCAGAGGGAGAAGCAGGCTCCATGCACCGGGAGCCCGACGTGGGATTCGATCCCGGGTCTCCAGGATCGCGCCCTGGGCCAAAGGCAGGCGCCAAACCGCTGCGCCACCCAGGGATCCCAAGATCTGATTTTCTGTAAACTGTAGCCCCACAGGCCTGCCTTTGATATTAAGTTACTGTCTGTTTTACCTTCTTCTCCTTGTTCCATACAGCCTACCAGCCTTTGTTGCTCTTTCACGGAGGTAGGTTGTTCAGTAGCAAGGATGTAATTTCATCCATAGGAAGTCCTACTGGAGTGAGGGTCCTGTGCTGCCTAGAACTAGTTTTGATTGAATCCATTTTTTTTTAAAAAAAATAGTCTTTTTCAGGATTCGATCAAAACTACCTCAATAATTTAAGAGAATAGATCTTATGTTCTCACTATACAGTGTATGTGTACACACACAAATGTTACGAAAAGCAAAGTAAATAAAACTGGCTTACAGAAATTTTGAAATAGGCCAAAAAATGTTTGAAACATTTTAAAACCACATTTTTATCTACTGTACATGAGGATTCTCTGGAAATTTCCAGTAATCATGACACCCTAACACTGATCTCTGATGTAACTCTGCCTTCTACTTTGTCACTCACAGTGTTGAAAAACAAATCACACTTTGAGGCTGAGCCAAATTGAAAACTCAAAAGTAAGAGGCACTTGATATTCAGAATCTGCAAACTGCTCTGATTTTTGTTTGAGAATAATTTTCTACTTAAAGGAGGATTCTGAGCTTCCCATTCATTGATCATTATTTTTAAAATATTATTAAACAGTGGAGGAGCTTTAGGATTCCTGCCTTGATTTCAGTTTGATAATAAGGAATTACATTTATTATAACCTCCAGGCTTATTTGTCCTCTCCACACAAATTTCCCTCTCCTGTGTCTGTCTTCTTTTCTATTTCAAGTACATTTCGTTACTTTAGTTTTAAGAGATTAGATTTTCTGGAATATGAAAAATGGAACCCAAATAATAATGCAGAGGCATTTGAACAGTTCTTTTCATGAGGTTACTGGAAGGCAATGGCAACCAAAGTGTCAGAATTTTCTCTATTCTCACCTAGATGACAGTGCTTTGTTAGGACTTGACTTCTGGTTCCGAATGCCACAGAAATAGTGTTTCTTTGATTTTTGTTTTTGTTTTTCAGAAATATTGTTTGTGAGGAAATGTTATAGTCTAAAGCGTAACTATGATCAAATACATTACCTACGTTGCATATTAAAACGTATATGCAAATATTATATGTTTGTAATGATATGATGACTGGAAAGGCATATTACAACTTTAAATTTAAACTGGGGGGTGGGGGGTTGAGATGCTGCCCAGAGACAGACTTAGCTGAAATACTTAGAACCATCTGTCAAGGCAAGAAGAGGCAAAATACACAGAAGATGGGTGAACAGAAGTACAGGAAGCAGCTTGCAGAGCACTTCCTCCTAAGAACTATGAGAGGCACCCCCACAGCTCCATAGCTGCCAAAGAGCTCCAGAGGGATGCTCAGACTTGGATCCCTTCTATGCTGTGGGCAGGGAGGGGGATGTATGGGACAGGGGGCACATTTCTGTCCTTACAACAAAAAATATATTCTGCTCATCCCCTTCCCTTCTTTCCTACCTTCAGTTTTTACTGTTTGCTGTTCTCTGGGTTAATGGAGGAGGGAGGATGATAAACCACTTTTTTTTTGAAAGAAGCTCTTCATTATAAGAGCTTTAAAAATTAGATCTCTGCCCTTAGTCCCCAAATAACCTTAAGGCAAAATATTCTGCTACAGTGATCTTTTATTTGGGTTTTTGAAATTCAAGCACAGCTTGACTTGTATCTTCTTAAAAAAAAAAAAAAACTAGAAGAGGGTCAGGGATGGGGATGTCAGCAAACTGTCTGCAAAGGCCAGAGAGTAAATATTTTAGATTTGAGGGCCACAGGGTCTCTGTCTTAAGCATTTACCCTGACACCTAACCTGAAAGCGGCTATAGACAAGAAACAAATGAAGGTAGCAGTGTTCTTATAAAACTTTATGGATGCTGAAATATTCTGCTTGTCTGTTTTCTTCTTCCAACCATTTAAAAATGTAAGACCCATTCTTAGCTTGAGGGTGTATCAAAGCAGACAAGATGTGGCACTAGGCTGTATGGAGTTTGCTGACCCCTGACTTAAACGGTAAGGTATTTTACCCCAGGAAGCTTTAAAGTTAAGGATTAATGAAGGTAATTAGATCTGTACTACCTGTACTTTGGGGATTAAGTTTAGGCATAGGTTTTATAATCATTGGGACAATCTGTATGTATTTGACACTTATCAGGCTTGTAATGTTTAAGAGAATCTGACATGATAGAATTTGACTCCAATTAAAATGTAAAATTGATTATAGATGTGATTTTAAGTTGGAAGGAAATTTATCTACCCTTATAAACAATAATGGGATGTTTAGAAGAACTTGAGAGTGTCTATTATAAGTTTAATGATTTATAAGTTTATGTTGTTCAGGTATGTAGAAAGGGTTTACTTGCTTACATAGTAAATTTGCCTGGTCAGGCATTTGAAGCAAAACTCATTGCATGAATTTATAAATAGAATGTAAAATGCTTAAACAAATTTGATAAACTGGTTATTTGAGGATATTTATCCTGTTCAATTTATTTTTTAAAAGGTTTTGTTTATTCATGAGAAACACACAGAGGCAGAGACATAGGCAGAAGGAGAAGCAGGCTCCCTACAGGGAGACTGATGTGGAACTTGGTCCCAGGACCCCGAGATCACAACCTGAGCCAAAGGCAGATGCTCAACCACTGAGCCACCCGGGTGCCCCTATGCTGTTCAATTTAAATTAAACATTAATCAAGGATGGGAAGGTAACATTCTTGCTTTAGATACAGGTTTATAAATAGAATAAGATTTGTATGTTACACTTTTTTTTAAAGATAACAAAAAGGATGTTTTAAATTATGTACCACTGCCAAATCGATGTTTCTTAAAAATACAAGTAGCTGGGACTAAGCTTTTCTATACACACAAGTCTTTTTGGACTTCAACATTCATGTTAATAAGAGGAATCCATATGGAGCAAAATGATAAGAAAAGGACAGTAGGTACAGATAGCCAGAGTGGCCAATCCATCTTGACAATCAAGGCACTGTTTGGCTGCCAATGATGTTGTATCAAATTCTGTGTGGCCATGATGCTGCATTGGTACTATGTCTTTATAATATATGCTCTTGGGATGCCTGGGTGGCTCAGTGGTTAAGCGTCTGCTTTTGGCTCAGGTCATGATCCTGTGATCCTGGGATTGAGTCCCACATCAGGCTCCCCACAGGGAGCCTGCCTCTCCCTCTACCTATGTCTCTGCCTCTCTCTGTGGGTCTCTCATGAATAAATAAATAAAATCTTTAAAAAATAAATATATGCTCTTGATTAAAAAAATATATATACACCCTTGACCCAAAGCTATATCCAAGCCAATCCAAACAACTAATAGCCAAAAAGTCATGGGTAGGGAAGTGGAGAGGGTCATAATGTTGCTTTTGAGTGCTTTGAAGAAGGAAATCCACAAATGTGTTTTAGATCTTCAGCATGATACCTACCAAATGGCTGATACACAGTACTACCTATTATCTGAGAAACATCCTTCATGCAGAAATGTTGAACAGAAAAGTAGTATCAATCAAAATCTTTCTTCTGCTGATTCCTAAATCTTTTTTGAGCATATTTAGAACCAAGATAAAACTGTAGTCTGCAGAAAAACCTGGCCTGCCACCTGTTTTTGTATAGCCTTCAAGCTGAATGGTTTTCAAATTTTTAATAGTTAAGTTCAAAACAGTATTTTTGATCCGTGAAAATTATATACAAATAAAATTTCAGCATCTGTAATAAAGTTTTATGGAATATAGCCATGCTTACTCACTGGCATTTTGTCTACTGCTGCTTTCACCAGGGCAGAGTTGAGTAGTTGCAACAGATACTATACAGCCCATGAAACTTAAGCAATTTACTACTTGATCCTTCACACAGAGTTTGCCAACCATGTTCTTGGCAGAACATCATCTCTGGTGAGTTAATGTACTAGATGGACAATTCATGGATGCAACTTTTTTTTTTCTTTTTTTTTTTTAAATCTCAGGAGTCCTGAGATCTCTTAGTGGCCAGAGTTTTAAGATGAGGTAATAGCCCCTTGGGCTGCAAACATACAGAGGAGTTCTGGTGCACAGATACTCCTTGTCCATATTTTTAAAGTGGGATTGGTTTCTCCTATGATTGTTACTCTCTTAAGAGAGTTAGCAAAAGATTACAGCTAATTTCTTGCTTACCTTTTGCTCTCAATAAATTTTATTATTTCATCTGATTCAAAAGACACTTTAATCCTAACTCTTCAGATCTCAAATACCTTTTATGCTCTGTCATTTTCAAAAAGGATAAGGAAGATGAAGGTGCCTGTTCCTTATTTAATATATGGGAGTAGCCTATCATCCGTACTAGGAAGCTCCAGATTATATACCAGTCAAACCATAAGAGTGCAGATTGCAAAGTTGAGTTTACTATAAAGCATAAGCTTTAGGGCCTCTGACCGGAACAGGCCCCTTTATGTGTTCACATGCTTACAGATATTAGAAAACTAAGATTTTTTTTTTAACTATAATCTTTTAAGATTACTGTCTCATTCCACTTACACTTTCTCTCTGCCACTCATTTTCTATCATCTTTGAAAAGGCCATTTGGGGAATCTAATACCTGAAAGGAAGTGAAATTTTGACTATATTTAGTTTGAGTTGAATAGGATTGCATTCATGTGACTACTAGCTGTCTGCTTCCACCCACTA
Source organism: Vulpes vulpes (assembly GCF_048418805.1). Classification (NCBI taxonomy): domain Eukaryota; kingdom Metazoa; phylum Chordata; class Mammalia; order Carnivora; family Canidae; genus Vulpes; species Vulpes vulpes. Next base: position 62,327,824 of record NC_132792.1, read on the forward strand.
TGCCAATGCAATGACTTTGCAGAAAGGGCAATGTAAAATAATACGCTCTTTACCCTATGGCACCCAAGACCAGAACTAGCATTAAGAAACAAGTTTTGAGGGCAGCCCTGGTGGCTCAGCGGTTTAGCGCCACCTTCAGCCCAGGGCCTGATCCTGGAAACCTGGGATAGAGTCCCATGTCAGGCTCCCTGCATGAAACCTGCTTCTCCCTCTGCCTGGGTCTCTGCCTCTCTCTCTCTCTCTCTCTCTCTCTCTCTCTCTCTCTCTCTCTCTCAATCTCTCTCTCTCATGAATAAATAAAATCTTAAACAGTTTTTGAAATATATGAAGTCAGAAGCTACTCTATAGAATATTCTTCATATCATCAGATATGTATAATTTTAAGGAAATGATTTGTTTTTCATCATAGTCAAAACAGAAATTTGTTGCTGTCAGGAATATGCTTCATAGTGAAGCACGTACAATTATATATTATATATATAATTTATGGAAATATGCAAGGTAAAACTTCTATGTTTTAAAATTTGTTTTTCAAAGCATAAACCTGAGCACTTCTATAAGCAATGAGCATATCTGCATGAGAGGCCATGTGCTTTATGGATCCCAATGTATCATATCAAATCTTAGTGTGTACCTAGTACATTTTGGCCTGATTAGTCTGGTGGTTCCAGACAAGATGCTTTGCAAAACTGCCACTAACTCAGTTAAGCAGCCTGAAGAAACCAATGTTTTGGTGACAAAACTGTATGTATTTATCAATAAGTCAATGACTGCTATATAAGAGTGACTTGATTACACACTTATGTAGCTCAGTACAAAGTGTCAGCAATTTTTAAGTGCATTTGATTTGCTTTTGTGACTGTTAATTTTGTACTATTTTGAGAGGACACCTCAAAATCATATGAATTTCAGGGCCCGCAAGACCTGGATCTGCCCTGGACAGGCCCACCCTGATGCCCAGTATGAGAGAGGAGTTGCCCTGGTTTGTACACTCTCTCCACCCTGTTGTTCAAATAATAAATAATAGCATATGCTTATGAAGAATGAGGTGGGTAGAAGAGGAACTCTGTTAGTATGATTCTTTTGTTGTTGTTGTTACTGTGATTCTTATTCTCTACCTGTCTGCTGCTCTTTTAGTCTCTTCAGATGCCAACTGATAAATTATCACTCATGTTTCAAGTTACCAGTGCAGGAGGTCTTACATTTTCAGGCCAGGCCACCAAATAGATTATTGAGTGGCCACCCTTCTACTCAAAACCATAGCCGTTATTATGTATAGTATAACCTTGTGCCTCCCCAGCATTTTTGGATATCACATTTAATATTTCCAGTACATAAATATGAAAGAGGCTTGATAGACAGCACTAACTGTCCTGCTGAGATTGGAGACCATGAGTAGAACCCATCTACACATTCCCTGCATTTCTCCAGCAGCTCTGACTGGGTGTAAGGCTGGAGAAAGTAAATTGAAAAATTGGTTTAGGGTTAGGGTTTGGCGTTGAGGGTGCAACATCACGCAGTTATGTGGTGAGATGACTGTACATGCTAACAACCACAATGTCTAGTTTGGGTAAAGAAAGAAGGAGAGCTGAGAGGGAGCTGAAAGTCTAGAAAAAATAGAGGAATGTAGGAACTAGACATCTAAATGAGATTAAAGCTCAGACCGGTGAGAGTATGGCTAGGAATCTGTGGTCCAAGAGTGGATTCCAGGCAGCGGATGCTAGGCCACCTGTCTAGGGCTCACGGTCCAGCGAGAGACAGGGCAGTGTGGAAGGGCCCGTTGTCATCTTTCCGTCCTGGGGGTAGTCAGTGGAAGGATCCCCACTGACCTCTTCGGGATGGATTTGAGGCCGCTGCCCACTGTCCTGTACACTCTCATAGCAGCCCCACTTCTGACCTCTGTCCCACACCCAAGACTGGGCTGGCCCTCGGCTCTTCTTAAGCTTCCAAACTCTCATGGCAGCCCCCACCCTGGTGCTGGAACCCAGCTTCCTTATCTCTCAGGTGGAGGGAGCCCCATCATGCCTCTGAGGACTCAGGGACATCTCCTGAGTAGATGGAGCTGGGAACGCTGGGACTTTGGGCCAGGCCAGGACCTCAGGGGCCGGTGGCCACCCTCTCTGAAATTGAAATTTAAGATTTTGGGGGTGTTAGAAGGTGTGATCCTTGAAATGGATGTCTGTCATAAGCAGAGATTTAGGTCATCAATGTTGAGAAGTGGGAGACTTTGGGGTCAGATATGGACATTGATAAAGTATTGTCTGCGGGTGGGGTGCTGACTGCACCCTATGAAGAGGTGCCCCATTTCAGTGCGTGATGGAAAGTGACTGCAAGATTAGTACAAGGCAGCAGTGAGTCAGGGCAGATGGTGCTATATCTAAATAGCCTTATCTTTAGAGGAAGATGCTCTGCTTCCACAGGAAAACTAAAGAGTAGTAGTATTGAAGCAACAGTGAGGAGCAGGAAAAATGGCAAGCAGGAGAACTGTGTAAGATTGGCTATTCTCTCCCTTGAGATTTGAGCTATTTATCCAGAGGTGAGAATTTGCTTTTGCCCTGGAAGGCTCCTCAAAAGCCATTTGGGTATCTGGCAAAGGAATAAAAAAGCATCAATCAATTGTAACCATACATGAGTGAAATTCTCTCTGAAAATTTAATTCTGTCTTGGCAACAGCAAAGGAAAGGTTCACTTGTCATGGTGACCCTTGTTATCCAAGTATTTGCAGGAGGCATTCTCTAAAGCGTTACATGAGGAGCCTGAATTATCTCTGAAAATTCTGTCAAAATGAAAATATTTCAGAGACAGGTCACATTTTCCTGAGAGTACAAGTACCTGAGACAAAGCTGCATTAGAAACCAACCACATTTTTAGAGCAGACTCCCAGGTAATTTGATCAATACTGACTAACGATTTGGTCCTCTTGTTTTCCCGTGGAAAACACGGACAGCAGTTTGGCAAGTCACAACCACGGAATGTGCAGCCCTAAAGGTCTTTTACAAAGCAGTTCCTCCTTTGAAAGCCAAGGAGAGTGGTGTTTTTGTATGGTTTCTTACCCATTAGCTGCTCTGTTGCTCTGTCTCTAGAATGTCTCATGCTAGCCATGTCCCTTATAGGCAGTGCAAGGTGCTTCCTTTGATCTCTCGTGTCAGCAGTGAGGGAGGCCCTTAGTTTAATAGAGGTCTGACTCAAAGGACAGACTTCAAAGTGAGTGTCATTTTCAGAAGTAAGCACACGCTACCAGATCTGTGTGGGGTTTTTTAAATCACATGCTGCAAAAACATTCCTCATCATTTTTGTTTTTCTGTGTCCCATACTTCTGGTCTTCCCCCTTTGAAGTGCTTACGCATGATCTCTATATCTGGGTTTTGAGGGGATTTTGCAGTAGTTTACAGCATCCCTAACAGAGTGAGAGCCTAAAAAAAAAAAAAAGAAAACAACCATAACATTGTCCCAGATCTTCTCTCTAATTGTCTCCCACCTGCTCTCCATTATCTCATATATTTAATATGTTTTGGGGTCATGCTGATTTAGATCTCCATCTCTAGCTTTAATTCATATGCATGGCTGATATGATCAAATGTTACATACTAGATGGTTTAGAAGACCACACTGTGATTCTCAATTCATTTTTCAGTAAATGGTTTTTGACATTGTGTCAGATGATCCTCATGAAATTCTTTTAAAGGACAGCATTACTGTGTGGTTTGCAATGATGGTTTTGATCATTATTTAGTTAGGTTGGACCTATTGCCACATTATGGATCATTTTACATTAAAAAAGGATTGGTAATTTTAATTACTAATTAAAACACATTGGCAACATACCTAATTTGTAAAATGAGCTGAATTAAACCTTCTTGTAAAATTCTTTATACAAGAATAGTGGTTGGAAACAGATATATCTCTTTTAACAGATAATGGGTATAATCATTTTACTGAAATGGTGGCTACAAGAACATTCTGTATATTTGATTCAGCTCTATGCCACTCTTCTTCCAAACTTGAGAACTCATTCATGCAAGAGAAGAATTCAGTTTTATGAAAGGATATATTCTTGAGGCACAAGTAGGAAGCCTCGGTTAAATAAACTAACACCTCAAATGCAGCCCTCAATCTCTAAAGCACAAAAAAAAAAAAACCCTAGACAAATAGTTTTAATAGTCACTGCCCAGCTTGCATCTCAACAAAAAGCTTTAGGAGAATAATAGGCAGAAAATAGAGAAATCTGGGTTTAACCACTATAGATTTCAGCAAGCTTTACTCCTACAGTCAGAGACCAATTGCATGGTTTTTTTCTGTACACACATTTTGTCTTGTCAACAAGATAAACTCTTCTGGGGGCAGTCATGTCATCTTTTTCAACATTAAGCACCTAAAATGTGTAGCATGTGCTCTTAGTATTAGTTACAGCTGTGAACAACTTATGAAATGCCCCTTCCCTGGGACCACCTAACTTATATTCAACAGAAGTAATCTGAGCCAGTAAAAATACTATAAAATTCTCTTCCATACTGAGACCACTGGAGAAGTGACTCAGCAATGAGCTCCCCAATCCCCAAAGTATGGAATATCCCTTTGCCCCAGTATGACTGCTTCAGTCCTGGCAGGGGAAGTATAAATCATTCTAATTGTGCTTCAGAGAATGCAATGGAAATCAGTTAAAGTTAGCACCAGAGACAGTCCTGAAAGACATTGGCTTTAGAGAGAAGGTGTGGAAACAGAAGCTGGAAATAAGTAGCCTTACTACTACAACTATGGGACAAAAGTGAGATTTTAAGGTTGAATCTCAGATCTTTTTGTATGCACTCATTCTGAGCTCCACAGCCTGCCTGCATAATGGTAGTCAGGAAAAGGAACTGGATACAAAATGATTTCTTCTCCTTATCTGAAGCCTGAATGGGCTAGTCCAGTAGTTCCCCAGCTGAAGCATTTTAAAGACTAAGAATGACCTCCATGAAAGAATTTTTGGGCTATTCATTCCCATTTTCTATCCAAAAGTCTTAAGAAAAAATAATAGGTAATCTCCCTTAAGTTGCTCTTATTTGCCAGGCACTCTGTTTTTTGTGGGTTTTTTTTTTTTTTACATATAAAATTTAATTTAATGCAAAAAATCTTCAGTGTCAAATGCTACTACTAATTCCAGGATTACAAAGCTAGGAGGCAGAGGATCAGTGATCCAAATGCAACCCAGACAGCTGGCCCAGGCCTGTGTTTTCAGACAGCAGGGTTAATTTCCATAGGGACAATTACTTACTGCTTTAGCTAACACCAAAGCATATATTTCTACAGTTCCTGTTTTAACTAAGAAAAGCATTATTTCACATCCTGTTTAGAACTGGATTTTTAGGGGGTTTTTTGTCATTTTTTACTTAGTTCAGTTCTATAAACATATATTGAGCAACTACTTAGTGTTCATCACAGTGATTGTTGCTATGAGAACATAGCATCTGCCCCAGAAGAACTTGCTATCTTTGGGCAAAACACAATGTGTAGAGATGAAGCAGCCATACTATTGCAATATACTACATCAGCAAGTACAAGAAGACAAAATACCAGTTGCCTGTAGAACTAGAGAACACACATAGAGTAAGGAGCTGCACTGAAAGTGGTATTGATCTAAGGACAATTTATCAGGAAGTCTTTGTACTCTCAGCCATCAGCACTTGCAATGGTACTTGGATCAGACTTTCTCTTAGGGCTGGAAAAAGCACAAATCTTGAACAAGACCTGAACAAAGTATGGAGCTTTGAGTGCTTGAGAGGAGTATGTAAGGAGGAAGGGACAGAGACACAGAGAAGAAAGAAGTGCAACAGAAGATGCCAAAAAGGCAAAGTCTATCTACATGTTTCTACTGATGTGCTTAGAAGGGTCTAGGTGGGCAGAAAGGGAACTTGGGACTCTCCTTCGTGGAACCACAGTGACTTTCAGTTTCTCTGATCGGTACTGACACTGTTCCCCTGTCTCTGCCAGACACTGCATCTCAGAGCAGTCTTTAACTTTCTAGGGACCATCCTGGGATCATCTAAGTATTTGTTTTAAACCTCTAACATTCACCCAACAAACTCACTTGCCCACATCCTTCTCAACAGCCTCCACTCTCATCTGGACAATTGGTAATAGCTTCCTAACTGCTCCACCTTTTTTCAGGGTCACTCTGAACCAATCTCTTCTACATAACACAAACCACCTACTCTAATGTATAGATCACATCATTACTGTTACATCTTCATCATCATTGCAAGCACTGCCATATCGTAGGAACTATGCCAAAGCCCTTTAACTTATATAATTTCATTAATTTTCAAACACACAAACATCAGCTTTCTTATTTTGCAGTGAAACTGAGACATCATCAAAAGTCACATAGGTTGTTAAAGACAAAATCAGTATTTGAATCCTGGTAGAACTCCAGTGCCCACTTTAGCCCCTTTTCTATTCTACCTCCAACTTCCCTGTTCAGAAACTTAGTTTGTAAGGCAATGGAGAAGCATTAAATGTGTTTGAACACATTGTTTTTTCACATGAAAAATTTTCCTTCTAGATCTCCCTATCTAAATTCTCCCCAAATTCCATCTTCTCCATGAAGACTTTTTTAAGCCTGAAATATACTTAATACCTCTGTGCCCAACCAGATGGTGATAACATCTGCTCCAAGAAGAAAAACAGAACAGTACAAGGGAGAGTATGTTTTTCTGATTGCTGCTTTTATTTTGAAACAATCCTAAATTTGCAGAAAACTTGGAAGTATACTACAAAGGGTTTTTTCCCTGAACCCTTTGAAAGTAAGTTGCTCCTTTATGCTGAGCTTTAGAGTGTATTTCCTCCAGAGATGGGCATTCTCCTAATAACCACAACGGGACCCTCATAGTCAGAAATTAACACTGATAACCACCATTTAATCTTCAAGCCCCACTCGACTTGTTTTCCCCCAATAACACTCTGCATAGGAAAAGCATCTGGGACAGAATCACATGACTGGATTAAGTTTTCCCTTCTGTTTCATTTCCTTCAGTCTGAAATAAGTCTGTCTTTGATTTTCACGACCTTGGTACTTTTGAAGATTTCAGGCCAGTTATTATGCTGAAGCTTTCTCAGTTTGGGTTTATCTGACATTTCCTCATGACTAGAATCTGCTTGTTCTGCTTTGGCAAGGAGCATCAGAGAAGGCTTCTATGTTCTCAATGTTTCCTATCACCACTGGCACCAGACCCGTGGCTGATGTTCACGGTGATTAGCTGTTCGAGAAGGTATCTGCCAGGCTTCTCCACTGTTTTCTCTTCAAGCACTTTGTAGGGAGGCACTTTAAAATTTGATTATGCTCCATTCTTCATAAAACTTTTATTTGTATATCTACTTATTTATATTAATATAGACTCATGGTTTCCTATTTTTATTCAATAGAGTGAATCTATTATTAGCATGTTTTATATTGATGCTAAATTTGTCCTATATTAGGCCAGTAGGAACCCCCTTCAGTTGACTTCTGTGCCTTTTGACATGTTCCATTCATTTTTTTTAACTACTTTCTGGCACAAGAGGAAGTTACCAACTCATCTTCTATTTCCCTTGTCCCCCTCCTGGAGTTAGCCATTTCTCCAAAAAGTCCTGGTTCCTCTTTAGTGAAAATGGCATTTAAAAGCTGAGATATGGGTACCAGGTGAGCTCACTAGTACCAGAGCTAGGAAGCCTATTCATGCAGATACATATATTTATACATTCTTAAATTTACATGACTATTTTTGCATCTACTTTTATATTGAAAACCATAGGTTTCTATTAATGCGTATTTTAATTTTATTTTTATTTTGTCCTTTTCCTTGTTTATACGTCCCTTCTTCGGCACTGAGAAACCAGTTTCCCATTATTTGAAATACAAAATTTATTTGACCAATCCCTAGTATGTAACCCATGCCCACCACGCCCCTACTTGCACATGCACGCACATGCACACACATGCACACACATGCCCTTCTCACCTTAAATAGGGCCTCACCCTATTTAGGCCCTAAAACCCTGTACCAAGCCACCACTACCCCATGTGGAAACCCTTCTTAATTTGCTCAAGCTCTGACACCCGGACAAGCTCTGAGTACTCATCCACCTGGCACTCTTCTCACTGCACATGAGTTCTAACACCCATCACCTGACCAAGCCCTCCATGTGAACACCTTCATGACCCTGCCCAGGTTCTAGATTTCTACACCCCATGCCCAAGCAAAGACTCCTACCTTGCTCTGCCCAATTTTGTGATTCTAGGACTGAATAGTTCCTAAAGGGAAAGGAAGAAAAGAAAGGGGAAAAGGAAGCAGGTATATACTTTGAAGTAAAATAAATCTGTCAGTCCTTATTGCTGCCTAAGAGCTTCATCAACTCTGACAAGCTACTGATTTTCTCTGAGCTCTTTTTTCCTAAGAAGGCACAGGATATAATCCAAAAAAGGAAGACATTAGAGTTAGACCTCGGTTTGAAACTTGGTTCTGCCATTATCTTAGTCTATTTAGTCTGCTATAACAAAATACCACAGACCAAGTAACTTGTCAACAGAAGACATTTATTTCTCATAGTTCTGGAGACTGGGAGTCCAGGATCAGGGTGCCAGCATGGTCACATTCTGATGAAGGGCCTTTCCCGATTTGCCACGACTACCCGCTTCTCACTTCTCCTCACATGGTAGAAAGGGCCTAAGAGCTTTCACAAGCCTCTTTTATAAAGCTATTAATCACATTACTGAGAGTTCTACCATTGTGGTCTTATCTCTCAGAAGCTAAATATCATCACATTGGGAGTTAGGATTCCAACATGTATATTTGGGACAAGGACATAAACATTTAGACCGTAGCAGCCACTGACTAGTTCTGTGACCTCAGGCAAATCCCTGGCACTCCTTTAAAAAATGAGAATTGTTGTGGAGATGAAGTGTGATCATATATATAAAGCACCTGTCAATGGTAGGAATTTGGATGTTGCTATTGTTATCTGTAATGGAGATACAAAGATCTCTGTTATAGGGTTGTTGTATTCATAATAAGAGATGTGAAGTACCTGCATTCAATAAATGCTTACTATATAATTATCATTATGTGCCACAAAGGAGACATAACTAATATTTCCGCCTTGTAGTTATTTTTGTACATACATTTTCTCAATTAGGTTGTAAATTTTTTTGAAAACAGGAATCTTATTCTCATTTTGTATCCTCAGTAATGCCTAGTGGATTTCTTGGCATATATTTTTTCACTAAATTAGCAGAGCTTTAAATCACTAAGATTAAAATTTGGGAGCCTTGCTCTATAGGCAATTTGTAGTAATTATACATTTGGGGGTATGGTATAGACATCAAAAGTGTTATTAAAAAATTAATTGGATAGTTCCATATAAAATGAAAACAGATAAAAATTGAAAGTAGAAATTTAGAAATTGTCTATTTGGTCAACTTTCTAGAATCTTCCACTTTTTCATGGCTTTCTTTAAAATTATTTATTCATGAGACATTAACAGAGAGGCAGAGACATAGGCAGAGGGAGAAGCAGGCTCCCCACAGGGATACTGATGGTGGGACTCTATCCTAGGACTCTGGGATCATGACCTGAACCAAAGGCTCAACCATTGAGCCACCCAGGTGCCCCTTGCATGTTTATTTTATGTGCTGCCAAAGAGAGCACAGAATTTTTTTTCACATTTGCATGTTTATCATGTGGTTTCAAAGAATCAGGGTTTGGTGTGGCAAACGTTATTTGTTTTAAACGTGGGTGGAGAAATGCTTTTGTTTGTCTTGTCTGGGTGAGTAGAGGAATAGAGACTGGGATTGAGCAAGGATTAGTATAAAGGCACTGAGTCACAAAACAGATGCAAAAGGGGATCTAGAAGGAAAATGGGAGGTGCCCCAGCAGTCCATTTCCATTTGGCCTAAGGACCTGGCGTGAGATGGTCACTTAGCATGTCAACACCTAAGTGAAAAGGTCAAACAGTTGAAAAGTTGGCAAAACTCTACTTGTCCAGTTCAACCCTTTCCCCCCCATATGAGCCACCTCTTACAGAAGAAAGAAGACAGAATGGGAATGAAAGAGCAGTGATTCTAGGGCCTTTGCTGTTGCACCTCTTCTCACCATTGATTAACAAATATAGTTTATTGCATTATACAAAGACTATCCCTATCCAGAGGGGCCATTGCTCTGTACCCCTGAGAGATAAAAGGCCTTGCAGAGTACTGTTGATTCATCTCCTGCTTTTGAAAGCTTTGTATTTCTTCCTAACACACACTATACTAGAGAATAGGAAATCTTGAGAAATCCAAGTTTGAGAAAGTGTAGCTTTGTCCCTCTGAGGGAGACTATACATCAGGTTAACGATACTAAATGTCATAAATGATGGAGTCTAGCAAGCACTGTCAAACAAGCATCATTTCTTTTGTGATTATAGTGTTCTCTCCATTTCACTGTGCAATGGTTTAGAACCAGAGCTCTGCCAGAGGTACATCTGGGAAACAGGATTTTTTTTTTTTTTTTTTTTGGTCCAAATCATCAGCAATAGAAAGCCCTAGTGTAGAATCCTGTATTTATGAGACTACAAATTTCCCATTTTGTCACTTCCTCTAAATGACTCAAAGCATGATATCTGTGGTTGTGAGCTGTGATGTAGAAGGGATTTAAGGCCTTAGAAATATAAACAGAGCAGAATAAATAAGTACACTTGCTTGTATTTCCACACTTGCAAAATTTGAATAGACTTGAGATATTGACAGTGGAGACAGTCAGGCTACTGTCATTATAAAATGATAATGACAGAACATGAGCAGAAATCTAAAGATTGTAAATTTATAAATCCAAATCCTCTATCTCAGAAGGACATAACTGTAGGTTTTTATGGCCATGGAGCAGTGGGGGGTTTGTCGGTAGGCTGGTATGATCATCTCGAGACTGAATTTACAGATGAGACTTGTCTAGTTCATTTCTTTTACCCAGTTACCTATGTGTGTTTAAGGGGAGAGGTAATAAATACTTTCAGTGGGAAAAGCATAAGACTTGGATAATCAATCAGTTGGGGAATCACTTCCTGAATAATTAGATAAAATTTCTCATTGCTCTTAGGTCATATGTATATAAACATTTAAATGGTTTAGAAACAGGGCACCCCAGTGGCTCAGCGGTTTGGCACTGCCTTCAGCCTGGGGCATGATCCTGGAGACCTGGGATCAAGTCCCACATCGGGCTCCCTGTATGGAGACTGCTTCTCCCTCTGCCTGTCTCTCTCTCTCTCTCTCTCTCTCTCTCTCTGTGTGTGTCTCATGAATAAATAAATAAAATCTTTAAAAAATAAATAAATGGTTTAGAAACAGATATCACTGATGGTAGAGCTATGGTACAAGAAAACTGTGCCAACATATTGGGGCAAAAAGAAATTTCAGCTGACTCATAATGAAATACAGTTCTCCAAAGTGTAATGCATTAAATCAGGCCCAAATGTTGATTTCATGACACTATTAGTCAACCCTTAGAGACAGGGGGTTTTCAGATGCATTTTGAAAAGCAACGTATGTTAACGTTAGACAAGATGGTAAAATGTCTCGGGCCACTGTAATTTGAAAGAAAGTTTGGTTAATTTCACTGACTTACACTTTGTCTTAAAATTTTGCTTGCTTGACAAGATTGCACCTTTTTCCTTCTGAGTCAGTGTTCAGGCATGTTTACAGACACCTTCAGGCCCATGATGAAGTGTGACCAGTTGGGATGAACAGCCATAAGTGTGCAAGTATTGTGCATTGCTAGGATCGAACACACTGGTAGAACAGTTTGCAACAGCTCTTCTTTACTCTGACAGTCTAGTATCAAAACTATGCTTAACCCCCCCTTGCTGATTTTTTTTGCAAGATGATTTACTGTTATGACTTGGCACATGAATGGCACGTCCCATGAAGATAGTTGACCATTTTCTCTGAGTAGGCACAGGAGAATAAGCATTTTATATTTAGGTATTTTGAGTTTCTGGGTTCCTATGAAGGATAAAAGTAGTCAATTTGCATTGATTTACATATTTTAGTACCAAAAGCTAAATTTATTTTTTATTCAGTAGATATTTAAAGAAGCAAGGTAATCAACATAAAAGAAAAAAATAGATGATCTTATGAGTTTATATCCTAGTTGTGGAGAAGAAAATAGGCAAATGAAGACGTAAACAAGTTAGTTACAGATTGTAGTAAATGCTGTGAAAGAAATAAACAGGATTAAATAGAATGGGATTCTTTGAAAGTTCAGGAAAAACCTCCTCAAAAAAAATTATAATAAGGCTATAACCTGTCATGCAAAGGTCTCGAGAGAACGTTCTAGGCAATGATCATTGTAAGTGCAAAGGCAGACTTATCTAGCTGAGCTTAGTTGTTTGGACAGGAATAAAGGTGGATTATAGAGTAAGTAGAAGGAAGGGCAGTAAGATATGAGGTCTGAGAGATACAAGCCCTGAGGAAAAGATGAAAACTTGGGGGTTTGTGCTAAGGACAGTTGGAAGCCATTAAGCATTTATAAGAGATACGATCTGATGTGATCTAAAGAAAAGCTGATTAACACCTGCTTTGTATGTTATATGTATTATACACTGTATTCTTATAATAAAGTAAGCTACAAAAAAGAATGTTAAGAAAATCATAAGACAAAATGCATTTAGAGTGTATTTGTTTTTTTTATAAAACTGCATATGAGTAGAGCCACACAGTTCAAACCTATGTTGTTCAAGGGTCAACTGTATCAGACTTTAGAAGCTTGCAGAAAGGCTCCCACAGAGCCAGAATTCAGGCCTTTTGGAAAGGGCACTCCTTAGCTGATACTGGTACCTCAGGAGCTTTGAGCACACATCCTGTAGAGCTGAGATCGAGCCTCGGAGGATGGAGGGATTTGCTGCTACATGGTGCTGGTCACTCTGAAGTTGCACATTGGTACTGATTCTGATGGGGTAGGAAAAAACTGCAGATTAAATCCAATTGCTATTTCTAGAAGCAACTGATGCAGTCACAGATACATAAGGGGTAGCAGCTTCATTAGTAAGGAGTGAAATGAAAGTTGCCCTGGGACGTCTGGGTGGCTCAGTGGTTGAGTGTCTGCCTTCAGCTCCCAGTGCAATCCCAGAGTCCCTGAATCGAGTCCTGCATCAGGCTCCTTGCATGGAGCCTGCTTCTCCTGTCCCTGCCTCTCTCTGTGTCTCTCATGAATAAATAAATAAAATCTTTAAAAAAAAAAAAAAACAGCTGCACATATCACATCCACTCATATCCTATTGGTCTAACAGGCACAAACAGGTTTAAGAATAAATATGACTAATTTTTGGTTAGCATGCAACTCAACTGGGGGGAGCAGAGCTGCACCAATACTCTTTAAGAATAAGCTGTAGACTGCAACCACCCAATGTCTTGAGCAATAGTCCGTTTCCTTTCCAGAGAATGGAGAGACTGTCCATTAATCTGGCAGTTGGTTTGTTCAGGACACTCTCTGACTTCTGGCAATGCTCTGACTTCCAGCTTCACCACTTGTCCCTATCTCCAAAAGCAAAGAATTCTGTTATGGATCAAAGATAAAATGTAGCCCTCAAAGAGTTACAAACTTAAGGGGACAGCTAAAGAACCATAAGTAGGACTTAACAGGAATAAAAATTCTTTTTAAGTTACCCTGTCTTTCCCCACCCTTGCAGGATCTGGCAGGACCAGGGTAAGGACATACAGAGAAAGGTGGCTTAGTAAAGTTCAGTTTTAGACCTTAGCAGGAAAGGGTGTTATCCTCCTTCCATGGTCCAAGTCCTAATCTCAAGAGCCAGGATCAGATACGGTCCTATAACAAAGAGACTAAGCAATGTACCCCTGACCTTGTTAGTGCCTGGGTCTTGTGCTAAAGGAAGCCAAAGGAGTTTGACATTCAAAAATAGCCCCTCTCAGTTCACCAAAGTCTGAGTCTGGATGGGGTTTGGAGAAAAGAGCTCTAGCTTGTAGTAGACATGATTTTTTTCCCAGAGTGTGTTCATAGCAGTAGCACTTTTGTGTCTGTGTAGCTAAGCTGGGACCGTACTTCGCAGAACTCCCATCCACTTGTGAGTTAGGATTGGTCACAGAAATTGTTGAAGATAAGACAGAGGTGTAAAGCAGGAGCTGGCCTGCTCTGATGTCTGAGTCGGGGGCTAGGCACTTGCAGCATTTCATTCTCACTATGTCCATGGGGCAGAAGTCTGGCCCATAGCTTCTCAGGTCCCTTGAATCTCCTCCCTTACCCTCTTCCAAATTCCAGCAGTTCTAGAAGCACAGGAGGTAGGCTCCCTCTGCATATACCCACATGGTGGAGGTCAGAGGCAGCAGGGGACAGGGAGATTGCACTTTTCCTCTCCCGCAGCCCTGCTGACCTGTGGTGGCTCCAGGCTCACCAGGAGATCAGAGGCAACACCCCATGATAGACTTGTTCTCCAGTTCCCACAGCTGCATAAAGCCTAGCCCCCATAATAAATCGCGTTTTCCATATCCCTTGAACTTTAACACGGTAAGCTAAGTTATGCTGTGGAGACAAGTTATGCCTAAACCTTAACAACCAGGTTTTATTTCTTGCTCATGGTTCATCCACAGCTCTGTTCTGCATCGTCTTCATTCCAGGAACCAGGCTGAAGGAGCCAGCCTCTGTTTAGAACACTGCTGGCCATCATGACAGATGGAAGGGGGGGAACCAAACACTGCTCTGAAGGCTCTGCCTGGCAAGAGCCTACCACTTCCTACCACTTCCCCTCACACTTCCTTAGCCAGAGCAATTCCAACAGATTGAACCAAAAAATGAGTGAACAGAATATGTTTGTGGGTTTTTTTCCCCTGGCACCAAATACATGTTATTTTTCCATATCAGTTTGGCAATTCTCCAACGTCAACTGGGTGTTCAACAGTTCATTTTGGACACTCCCAGAGTTACTACAGACCTGCAGGTGAAGAGCTCAATGCCACAAGATTGGCCCAACTTCAATGACAACTGTAGTTCCCAGGCTGCCCAGCCAACTGCAAATTCAAATTCATGAGCCCCCCGCCTTGGTTTGACAATTTGGTACAATGACTCACAGAACTCAGGAAAGCTCTTAACCAGGTTATTGTAAATGATACAACTCAGGAGCAGCCAGATGTATTGGACAGGGTATGAGGGAAGTAGCCCTCCATCACTCTCTGAGCACAACACCATCTGTACATTTACACTTGGAAACTCTCCAAACCCCATCATTTAGAGGTTTTTATAGAGATTTATTTACATAGGTATGATTGATTAAATCATTGGCCCTTAGAGATTGAACTCAATCTCTAGCTCCTCTCCCCTCCCTAAAGGTCAGGGAGTGAGGCTGAAACCTCTAATCATGTGGTTGGTTTTTCTGGCAACTGGCCCCTATCCTGAAGCCATTTTACACTACCCCACCATAAGTCCTCATGGGTATACAAACGATAGTATATTCCAAGGATTTAGGAGCTCTGTGGCAGGAACCAGCTAGCTAGTCTGCAGAAAGTCAAGGATTCAGGTTTTCAGATCATCATGGTTTCTCTCTATCACAAATGATTATTATATTGTTCACTCAGCAGTGTTTTAGGGACCTGAACTGAGCACAAGCACTGTACTTGGAGTTATCTTAAGACCAAGTCATTATTTTTATTTTTAGTAGTTCTCCTCTGGGATCAAAATACTATATTTCACTTCAGCAACAAAGTGATAAAATATTTGAGAAACGAATGAGTTGAATATTGATTGGGTCACTTCTGAATCTTAATACTCAAGAGGAAAATTATTTTTTTCACTCTAATATCTCAAAAAATAGGCACACTTTAAAGTGGCTGTGAAGGATTGATATCACAAGTGCTTGAGAAATAAAGGACTTTACAGATTATGTCCTATATGCTCATAAAACAAGATATAGTTTTTAGCTATGGTATACTCAGTATCCCTAATATAATGATGCCACCAGAAGGTTTCTCCTTGTGTTTCAAACAAAACTAACTTGACAACTTATAAGATCATTACTCTTTACATGTGAAATTGTTTATCTACTTTTCTCCTACTAGGCTTTAAGCTTATTGAGTGTATGAACTGTACCTTGTTCGTTTCTGTATGCCCAGCAGTTATTATAGTGCCTCACATAGAGTAACTGCTCAATAAATGCTTACTTTATTGCCAATTTTACCTATTTTAGGATGCATTTTTTTCACATTTCGACATCTCTAAAATTGGGATGCATCTTACAATTGATAATGATGTAAGTTATGGTCAGCTAGGTTTGAAAATCTTCAACCGATACCTCCTGGTAAAATCAAGAAAGCACTAAACTCACAACATATTAGATTTAATGCAGTGTGGGTAACTAATAAGTTAGTAAAAGATTACCTTCCTCAAGTTGTTATGATATTGATTCAAACATATTTTATAAAGGGTGTCATGAATATGACCTTAAAAATCCTTTTACAATTCCACAGCTTCATAAATTATATAGTTTCATTCAATTTATTATCAGCTTTTTTTTTTACTTGTAAGAAATGGAATTTATCATTTTAGCCAAGTTAATTACCATTATTCTGCTGTGTAATTGAGAATTGGGCCCTTCAGATTCTGTTGTCCTTCTAATTCATTCTTTTACAATTTTCTCAGAGGTGCTAATACGTGTTTCACATAAATTTTTGTTTTTGTATTAACTCACTTATTATATATTGAGTGCACATAGTAACATATTCTGCTAAAAGCCATGGAGATTGATATTTTGAAATATCCCTGTTCCATCTGAGACCCTAAAGCCATAGGCAAAACCTCTACTAAGCAATTAGCATTTGTTTATATTGTAACAACCAACACTCTTCCAAGCTTTAGTAAGTAATCTCCTATTCTGTTTATGAATTTCAGTTTACTTATATGTATGTGCTGCCTTTTTTTGTCTAATTCATCACTCAAAAATTTGGTTGTTTTAATAGCTAGGGGGAGAAAGATTTCATTATAAACTGCATGACCATATTTGTTTAATTTGAAAGGATTTGGAAAAAGGAAAGAGGCATTTTAAAAACAAAAAACAACTGTATTTTGTGAGTGAGGTATACAGATGAAAGGAATAAAAAAAGTTTGATTTTTAAAGAAATAGTCTGCTTTTTATAGTAGATGATCAGAAATGCCAACTGAAATTCTGCACTGGGCCATTTCATCATATGCAGCATGACAAACTTTTACATAATTCCAGTGGTCTGCAGATATACATAAAGGCAACACCTTACACATAAAAAGAATATTTAAATGTATCTACTCTTTCCCAGTTTTATAAAATAAAAGTTTACTACAGGGACACTTGGGTGGCTCTGTTGGTTAAGCATCTGACTCTTGATTTCAGTTCAGGTCATGATCTCAAGGTGGTGAGACTGAGCCCTATATCAGGCTCGATGCGTGGCAGGGAGACTGCTTAAGATTCTCTCCCTCTGCCCTTCCCCCCACACCTTCTGTCTCTCAAATGAATAAATCTTAAAAAAAAAAAAAGTTTGTTACACATTGAAAGCCAAATATGGGAATAGAAGTTATTTTTAGGTAAAGGTCAAGTGGTCTCTTATGAGTATTTGATATTATACTCTTGGCATTTATTCCAGGGAAATGTAAATTTATGTTTACACAAAAGGCTGTATAGGAGCACCTGGGTAGCTCAGTCGATTGAGCGCTAACTCTTAATTTCAGCTCAGGTCGTGATCTTAGAGTCATGAGTTCAAGCCCCATGTGGATCTTGCCCAGCATGGAGCCCATTTAATGCTTCTCTCTCTTTCTCTCTCTCTTCCTCCATCCCTCCCTCTCAACCCTCTTTTTCTTTTTCAAAAAGCAGTGGGGGAATGTACCTGAGTGGCTCAGTTGGTTGAGCATCTAGCTCTTGATTGCCACTAAGGTCATGATCTTGGTGTCCTGGGATTGGGCTGGTATAGGGCTCTGCAGGGAATCTGCTGGAGGATTCCTTCCTTCTTCCCTCTGCTCATTCATTCTCTCTCTCTCTCTCTCTCAAATATGTCCTTTTTAAAAGGGCTTATACGTAAATACTCAAATATCCCCGAACTGGAAAAAGTTCAGTGTCCTTCAGTAGATGAATAATTAAACAAATTGTGGTGCATTCATGCCATAGGGTGTTATACGGCAATAAAAAAGAACTAATTATTGTTACAAGTAATTACTTGTATTATCTCAAGGGAATCATGCTGAGTGAAAGAAGCCAATCCCAGGAGGTTACATACTATATTATTACATTTATGTAACATTCTTTAAATAATAGAATTACAGAGGCAGAGAACAGATTAGTGATTTCTAAGGGTTAGGGATGATGGAGGTAAGGTAGTGGGTATGACAATAGAATTCTATATCCTAATTGTGACAGGAGTTACATAGATCTGCATCTGTGATAAAGTTGCATAGAACTATACACACACACTGACCACCTAAAAATTGATGAGATAACCTGGTTATAATACTATCCTAAGTAAAGAGTACATAGGATCTCCTTGTTCTTTTTTTTTTTTTTTTTTCAAAATTCTCGTGAGACTATAATTCAAAATTAAAAGCTTTAAAAAGTTATTCTGCACAGACAAGTGGAGCCATATTAAATCAAAAATCTGTGGAGCAAAAGAATCAACAAAGTGAAATGGCAATCTACAGAATGGGAGAAGATATCTGCAAACCATATGTCTAATAAGAGATTAATATCCAAAGTATTTAAGAATTTTCTGTAACTCAATAGCAAGAAAATAACCCAATTAAAAAATGAATAAGAAACTAAATAGGTATTTCTCCAAAGATGACCTACAAACAGCCAGCAAGAGAATGAAAATGTGCTCACCATCACTAATCATCAGGTAAATGCAAATCAAAACCACAATGAGGCATCATACCTGTTAGGATGAGCATTATATAAAAAAAAGTAGGGATCCCTGGGTGGCGCAGCGGTTTGGCGCCTGCCTTTGGCCCAGGGCGCGATCCTGGAGACCCGGGATCGAATCCCACGTCGGGCTCCCGGTGCATGGAGCCTGCTTCTCCCTCTGCCTGTGTCTCTGCCTCTCTCTCTCTCTCTCTCTGTATGACTATCATAAATAAATAATAATAAAAAAAATATTTAAAAAAAAATAAATAAAAATAAAAAATAAAAAAAATAAAAAAAAGTATAGCAAGTAATTAGGTGAGGATGTGGAGAAATTGGAATTCTTGGGCACTATTGGTAAGAATGTAAACTGGGGTAAGCACCATAGAAAACAGTTTGAACTTTCCTCAAAAAATTAAAATTAGAATATGATCCAGCTTCCCACTTCTCAGTATATATATGCAAAGGAATTCAAATCAAGATCTTGAAGAGGTATTTGTACTTCCATGCTCATAACGGCATTATTTACAACAGCCAAGAGGTAGAGACCACCTAAATGTCCACTGATGAGTGAATGAATAAAGAAAATGTGGTATATGCACACAATGAAATATTATCCAGTCATAAAAAGAAAATCCTGCCATTTGCAACAGCATGGATGATTCTGGAGGACATTTTGCTAAGTAAAATAGGCTAGTCACAGAAGGATAATACTGCATGATTCCACTTACATCAGAGGCATTTAAAATGGCCAGCTTCATAGGAACAGAGTAGAATGGTGGTTGCCAGAGGCTGGGAGGAAAAATTGTGGAATTGCTGTCTGATGGGCATAGAGTTTCAGTCATACAAGATAGAAATGTACAATATTATGCTTATACTTAAAAATAAATTGCCCAGGTGGAGCCCCCTGCAGAATATTTCCAAGAATTCCCAGGAAGGTTTGCCTTCCTCATGCTCCCTCTCCATATAAACTGGTTTATCTCTATTTTTGGCCATTCTCACTACCTTTCCATGATGCAAAAGTGTATAAGCCAATTCTCTGGTCCTATTTTAAGATTGCCATAAGATATTTACAATTAGAAAAGGAAATTTTAATTTGATCAGATTTGTGGAGCTTATCCCAGGTCCATTGGATTCACTTTGCCACAGGAATCCTTTACTCTTTACTACCATCAGTCTCTCCCAGCAATAATGTCATTAAACCCCAGTCTGTTCTGTTCCAGAGTCTGCTCCAGAACAGGGAAGGGAACGAAAGCTTTCTTTTCACTAACTTCTACAACTTTAATAAGACTTTACCCAAACCATCACTAATACCAAATATCTTACCCGTGGGGTATTCTGTTTTACAAACAAGATGTGACCAACCTCTCTATTACTAATAAAATTTAAATTAAATTTAAAAAATGATTTTCTTAAAACTTTTGTTTCAGATCATGGGTCCCAGCTGTAAATTAGGGTCTATGGTCTTTACAAATATTATCTATAAATTTCCAATTTTGTTTCCAGTGCCAAGTCCCATCCCAAGGGGGGACCCAGAGCACTGGGCAATGGTGCCTATTTCACATCCTTCAGGACCTACTGCAGCTACACACATAGAAAAGCAACATTAAGAATGTTGGATTGCCCCGTCCTTAATCCCTAGTAATCTTAGGCCTTCAGGTAAGTGAAAAGCATTTACTCCTGGTAGAAAGTGGTAATTCTTTCTTAAAATACTATAAAATTGCCTGGGCTTCTTTCACAGTCTTTTTTTTACTTCTTTCTCTCTCCTCCTTCTTTCCTGTTTTCTCCCTTTTACTCAGGAAACTAGCTAAATCCTTAAATAAAAGCAGTGTATTTCTGATTATTTTTCTGTAGGTACAAATACTGCTCTAAACTTATAAAAGCTTTTTCTTGTTGAATATGTTTTCTTTTATTCATAAATTTTTCTTAACATTATGTTCCATCATGCCTCCACTCTGTCATTTTCCTTTGCTTTTTCAAAATAATCACTGTGTACATCTTAAACACGATGGAATTTAATACTAAATATTTTTATTGGCCATATGGAACATTTTTTAATATCAAAAACTCATGGATATCATTTTAATCAACTACCATCTTATATTCTCTTTTTTTTTATTCTTTGGTTGTTATCCTTGCAATAAGAAAAATAATATGCCCTGATCTAGAATAAGAATCTGATAACTTTGATGTTAAACATTTCCCTGAGTACTATATAGAATATATAATTTAAGGAACAGTCTGAATCTTTAAAATTCTGTTTATTTTCCTTCTTTCCTCTTAAAATATGATTGAAGAGTAGAAATGCTACATATTACTCAATATTTTTAATTACCTTAATTATTAATGGAGAAGTCAATTTTTAAAGATTTATGTATAAGACTATAATTTGTTACTTGCAAAAAGCATAGAAAGTTAAAATTTTATAATATGCTTAATTATTTTTCCATTTAATATACATATTTAGGCACCTACCATGAACCAAGAATGTGTTTAGAATGAATGGTATGTAGTTCCTATAGAACTTGGCCATCAATGTCACCAGAGAACTCAATAAAAATGTAAATTCTCAGATCCTACCCACAATCTACTGAGTCAGGAACTTGGAGAGAATAACAAATCTTCAAGCTTCTGACCTATGCTAAAACTTGAGGACACTGGTTCACATGAAACAATCAATAACCATGTAGTGTGGAAAGTATCACACTAAATGGGTCTGCAAAATACTCTAGAAAAAGGAAGAAACAGCAAATAACTGGGAAAATTAAGGAAACTGTACAGAAGTGACATTGGAACCACCTTTAGAGCTGAATAGGATTTTACTCTTTAATTAAACAAATCTTTGTACAGCACATACTATCCTACTCACTCTGCCAGACTGAGGAAGTTTAATAAACAATAGTTCAGTAAAAGTCATTAAGCAATAACTCAGAGGCAGATTTACCCAGAAGCTCACCACTGAAGCTTTAGGCTTCCTTACTTGCCTGGGACCCTTCCAATGCCCCGTCTCTACTTTGTTATTATACAAAATTATGAGAATGCATAATTGTGTACTCTTTTTCTTACACTGGGCCCCCCAAATTGTGTAAGCCTCACATTCCCCACAAAACCTACCTCCAAAACCACACTTGCTAGTCTGGAGATAGAAGGGAGATAGTAAGGAAGCAAGCCAGGACCTTCCAGCAAAGAAAACCACATATGCCAGGGGATGGAGGCAGAGAGTGTTGTCTGTCAGTATGCCTGGAGCCGGGTAACTGCGGAGGGGGCGAGGGGAGTGATGCTGACAGACACAATGAATTACCAGAGACCTTGGATGCACTGCCAAGGGGTTTGGACTTTATCCTCTACACAATAGATTACATTAGAGATTCTCAGTAGGTGCCTGCATTTAACAAAGGTAACTGTAGCAACTGTGGAAGCAAACAGATTGATGAAGGGAGAGACCAGAGCCGGGGATACAGTCGGGAGCATAATGAAATAGACTGAGGGAAATGTTGAAAATAGAAGTTCAGGTAATGGGGATGAATTTGAAGGAGATACTCGAGATACAATCTACTTGGGGACCAGTTGGAAGATAGACCAGGAAGAAATATTAAAGATGACTTAGATTTATAGTTTGGGTGGTTTGGATGCATTGTAATGTGAATAATACACTTTTCAGCTCAAGAAAATATATATATATATATATATGGAGGAGCACCAGATTTTATGGAGAAAATAATGCACTCCATTTCAGTGAGTTGTTTTTCTACATTATTTGTCTATCATTCTGAAATACATATATATCATTTTAAATAACTGCTTTTTGAAAAGAGCTGCACATTGAAAGAAAAATCACTTATAGACTACTGCTTTACAAATATACAATGTCATTATTCTAAAAATTGTTATATAGTCATTAATTAGATCACTATTTCTTTCTTAAAAAACATGAAATGGGATTTAAGTGTATAGGCTAAAATTTGTCTTGCTAATAAAATATGGAACCAGACAGACTTTAAAATAACACCATCTTTGGCTAGAAAGATGGTTCTAAAATATGCGCAAATAGCTTCTAGGATGAAAAGGACAGAAGACTCCCCATTTATGTCATTAAATGGAAGGTAGCAGAGTAGGTAAGGAGAAGAAGGAACAGTAAGCTCTGCTTGAATCCAAGAGGATATTGGGGGGTTAATGGAAGAAAGTTTAAAGTTCCATATCAGAGATAAACATGACAGAAGCAGTGAATTATATCTATAATCCACATCAAAGAACACTAAACAGATTTGAGGCCTTGATGTAATTATACAGATTAGACATTTAGCAAAGCATAAAGCAGCATGATGTCTCAAGAAAAAGGTCATCTAAATATCCCTAAAGGATTGTTCACTGAGACTATTCAGAAAAAGAAAACTCTCAGAGGATGAAGGACATCTGTTTTTGTTGTCTGAGCTTTGCAATGCTGTTAGACTTCATGACTTACTCATTGCCATTTAATAGGAAAGCCATTGCCAAGGCCCTCCCCACCCCTAATTTAGTACTCTGCTTGCCAGGCCATGGCACTGCTAACCACAACAGAAAGAAGCAGTGGATGCTCCACAGTTGCCATGGAAGTCCTCAGGCCAACTTAATATTCATCAAAGAGTTCCTTGCTGGGATTTATGAACTGATACACCTGGGATTCTGACAGTGTATCCTGACAACATTTCTACACTTAGGATTGCGAATATTTCTCTTTTCCTGCATTTATCTCATGCCTGGTTAAAGTTAATTCCCCTGGCTCTCTGAAATTTTTATGACTCTGCAAGCTAAAGGTGATTTTAGGTATTAACACAGTTCACCCCATGTTTAATTGGCAAATGGTAAGGAATTTTACACAGTAATAGTGCAGAGTAGGAGGTGGGGGAAATTGCTTAATGGGTATCAACAAAGAAGTTCTGATCCGTTTCACAACAATGTGAATATGTCTAACCCGATTGAAATGTACACTTAAAAATTGTTAAGATTGTTTAAACATTCTTATTACATACCCTGCCACAAGAAACTCCAGACCCCTAATGGGTACCTCAGGTCTTCAAGATCCCTCAAACTTGTTTTTGTACAGCGTTCCTGGCCTGATTCTTGAGTCTTTAGCCGTATATTTGTCAAACAGAAACTGAGCAGCATATTCAGTTGACAGGCATACAGTTTGAAGCTGAGTTAAAAGAATTGTGTGTCTGCCACTGTAGGAAGTTAGATGATTCATAAACCAAACCCCTTGATGTGGTGCAGAAAAGCAATACTTAAATGATTCCATACTCAAAGCCAATACCCATCCATTCTTCAGTATTCCTCATCATGGAGAAAAACAATAACATAAATGACTTCAAACAGCATGTAGATGAGCATTTCTGTTTTGCTTAAGAACATAGGTGTTTTTTTCTCTAGTGCGATATATGCATTTCAGAATGCCTTGCATTCTAGAAATTATGTGTTACACATGACAGGGCTTGTGAGAAACTTTGAATTAGCCGCAGACCACTCAAACCTATGCAACTTGATATACAGAATGCTAGTAACAAAAAACTAATTTTGCCATAGTTTAAAAGGTATGTGAAATCCCTAATGAATAACTACTGTAGTTAATACAGGCATGGTAACCATAGGTATTTGTTGCAGAAAATAGCAGTAGCTTGATGAAAGGGGTGACAGGAGGCTTGAGACCACTGAGCTTTGTAGCAACAGAGGCAATACTCAAAAAGATCAGCAAAAACTGAAGGGTTCTTCCAACATAGGGCAGTGGCCAAGCAGAGCTAAGAGTGAAAATATGGGATGAATAGGATTTTGAATACTGTAAGCTCCATGGTAGTATAACATGTTCAACTCCTGTTGCCTGGCAGTGTAAGAGATTAACACACTGGGAAAATCATGGATAAACCAGTGCAAATTCAGTGTTGTTATGACATTACCCTGCATTACTGCTGAAGACTGTTTATGTCCCTTTAAAATTCATATGTTAAAATTTAATCTCCAAGGTGATAGTATTAAGAGGTAGGGTTTTTGGGAGATTGCTTAAGGTCATGAGGGTAGAGGCCTCATAAATGGACTTAGTGAACCTCTAAAAGAGACCCCAGAGGGCTCTCCTGCCTCTTCTGCTACATGAGGACACAACGAAAAGATAACATCGTGAAGCAAGAAGTAGGGCTCTCACCAGACATCTTATCTGCTGGCACTTTGATTTTGAACTTCCTAGCTTTCAGAATTGTGACAAATTTCTGTTGTTTATAAGCCACCTAGTCTATGGTATTCTGTTATAGTAGCCCCAGCGGATTAAGACAATTACCAATCATGTTGAAGCATGTTGAATTACAGAAATGCAGGTTATCCCAGAACAGATTTTATCTGCATTTGGACATTTTCTAAAAATTCATATAATATGTATGTTTGATTTAGATTTGACAAATTGCGAATGAACTTGGTTCCTATCCCTGCATCAACACATGTATACAAATGCTTTTTTGCAGCCAGATGAGTCTCCCTCTAAAACTTTCTCTAAGAGTCACTAAAAATGAGTATTTGATTAAGTGCTGCTGAGGGTTTCTTGATGTGCAGAGTGAGCCAAGAAAATGTCATTATCTTCAAAACTATCCTTACATTTGTTGTTGTCATTAACGACTATTTGAAAGAGCAGTCCCTAAACGCAGAGGACTTTCATAACACATGCTCATCAGACCAACTACTTCAGAATTACCTAGAGGGCTACTTAAAAAGGCAGATTCCCTTGAGCCTTTATTTAGAGGGATTATTCAGTCTCTAAGACTCTTGAAATCAGCATATCTGGCAATAAGTCCCAAGAATCCTTATTTTGTCAAAACACTCAGTTAAGTCTGATACTCTTTAAAGGTTGGGAAGCGGGAATATAATGGTTTTCTGCTGCATAATACAAGTGGACATAGTGCAGGTAGTTGTCTAATAATGTATCTTTCAAAGCATGTGTTAAGAATCAGATACAATCTCATGACAGGCACTGAGGCAGAGAAAGCATTGCAAGAATAAACTTAGGCAAGTCCTACCTGATACTGTTAGGGTGGGTTACACCTGGGACACTGATTTTCAATGTGCATCTATTCTCTGACAGGGCATTCAGGTCTTCTATTCAAGTCTTGTATCCATTTTTTAGTTGATTTTTGCAGCTCTTATAAAATAGAAGTCCAGTTTCATTCTTTTCCATGTGGCTGTCCAGTTTTCCCAACATCACTTGTTGAAGAGACTGTCCCTTCTCCCATTGTATATACTTGGCCTCTTTGGTGTATATTAATTGACCATACATGCATGGGTCTATTTCTGGGTTCTCTATCCTGTTACATTGATTTATGGCTCTGTTTTTGTGCTGGTACCATACTGTTACAGCTTTGTGGTATAGTTTGAAATCGGAGTGTGATACCTCCAGTTTTGCTCTTCTTAAGATTGCTTTGACCATTGGGAGTTTTTTGTGGTTCTATACAAATTTTAGGATTGTTTGTTCTATTTCTGTGAAAAATGTCATTGGAATTTTATTTCTTTTTCGATGCTTTCCCTTTATTTAAAGACACTGCATTGATTTTATATATCTTCAAAAAGTGAACAATAAATTCACAAAATTATTATGAAGATCATATTCTTGAAGCTAAACATATTCATTGCTACTGGGTTTCTTAT
This sequence comes from Vulpes vulpes, assembly GCF_048418805.1. Lineage (NCBI taxonomy): Eukaryota > Metazoa > Chordata > Mammalia > Carnivora > Canidae > Vulpes > Vulpes vulpes. Next base: position 62,354,329 of record NC_132792.1, read on the forward strand.
TGTTTCTCTCTCTCTCTCTCTCTCTCTCTCTCTCTCTCTATTGTCTACCTCCTATCTATCTTTTTTAAAGATTTTTTTATTTATTCATTTGAGAGAGCAAAAGCACAACCAGTAAGAAGAGTCAGAGTGAGAGGGAGAATTTTAATAGGGATTGCACTGAATCTGTAGATGGCTTTGGGTAGTATGGAATTTTTAACTACACTTTAATCCATGCTACACAAATCCACAGAATAGGTTTCCATTTATTTGTGCCATCTTCAGTTTCTTTCATCACTGTCATAGTTTCCAATGTGTGGGTCTTTTACCTCCTTGATTAAATTTATTTCTAGATATTTTATTCTTTTGGATAAACTGTAAATAAGAATTTCTTAATTTCTCTTTCTGATAGTTATTAGCATGTGGAAGCACACTGATTTTTGCATGTTAATTTTGTATCCTGAAATGTTACTGAATTTATTTGTTCCAACAGTTTATTGGTGAAGTCTTCAGGAATTTCTATATATAATATGTCATATGCAAATAGAGAGTTACGCTTCTTCCTTTCTGATTTGGATGCCTTTTATTTCTTTTTCTTACCTAAATATAACTTTTTAATAGTGCTCAGGGGTTAAAGTCATATATATGAAACTAGCACTTCAGGAATGAATAATGATCTTTCCAAGATTAGAGGGATGAAATGGAGATTTTGAGGGCAAGTAGTCATTAAGAATGTGCAAAATTACATGACTGGATGTTTTTTGTTCCAATTGAACTAGAAATAAGAGTAACAAAGATACAATTTCTATTACTATCTAAATAAAATCTTACCTGAATGAAGCCTAATTCCTATTAAACCTAGAATAAGTCATTGTTTGGCTAGAAAGGGCACCCTAGCAGGCAAGCAGTTGATTTTACAAATACATATCTAAATCATTTATTAAGTCCAGTGTGTTCAGTCTTAAAAACTTGTTCCTATAAATGTCTAGTTCCTATAAACAGCCATCTTTCCTCACCTAAGACACTTATAAAAAAGATCAATAAAAGATGAATTTCATGGTACCCATTTAACCACCAGAAATAGAAAGGAGGGTGATAAATTATGAATGTAATGACAATTCTATGGAGCCCAGGGCAGCTGATGGGAGCATACCTTTATTTAGAGGGATAAAAAGGGGACACAATCACACATAATCCCAAAGCCAATGAGCTCAAAGAATATTTAACACAAGATTCTTTGAATTGTCAGTCAATACAAACAAAGCCCAATATCCCTCTGTTGATTATGGACCCCAGAGCACTAGATTCCCTTCAGGATTAGAGGGGTGCAAGCTATACAGATGTGTGTTTATCATCGTTGGATTTTCCTGGACTTTAGATATAATCCAGAGTGTAAGAAAGATGGAGTGGGATGTCAACAACAACAAAGTAAAAAACAGAACCAGGGTCATACCACTTTGGAAAGCTTCCTATTATCCACTGGGAATATATATGGTTTATTCAAATCCAGGATACCTTGGATGTAAAATTCCAGTAACAAAATGGAAGCAACACATTGGTCATTTAACAAGAAAGGCAGCATAGAAAAGACATCTAATTTGGTACACAACGACCTACTATGGGAAAACCAGATTACCAGAAATACACCATCTCTTCAAGCCTAGGTCCTTAGAATTTGGGAGAGTTTCAGAAATAGAAGAAAAAAAAACTATGCTGCAAATAAATCTGTCTTCAGATATTACATAGAGTACATGAGTTGTGTTTTTGAAATTTGTTTTCTAAGGATCCAAATTCATCAATAAATGATCAGTGTCCACACACAGTGGAACAGATCTGCATGTATTAACTTGAAAAATGTCCTTGATACATTGCCAAGTGAAAAAAATCAAATACCTAGCAGTTCTGCTTATTAAGCAATTAGGCCTGAAAAAGTTAATAGTATTCTCATTGCATTTCTCTTGAAAATTTTATTTTTTTAAGATTTTATTTATTTATTCATGAGAGACACAGAGAGGCAGAAACATAGGCAGAAGGAAAAGAAGGCTACATGCACAGAGCCCAATGTGGGACTCGATCCTGGGACTCCAGGATCATGCCCTGAGCCAAAGGCAGACACTCAACTGCTGAGCCACCCAGGCGTCCCATCTCTTGAAAAATTTAAACATCACATAGTGCCCCTGTGCATCCTGTGTGATGTTCCAGAGCACCAGCTGTTTGGGAAACACAGCCTGGGATATATATCCAGGAGTAGAATTGATGAGTTGAGAAATACATGTTTATTCTTTATCAAAAATTGGCAAATGCTCTCCAAAATGTTTCTACCAATGTGCTCCAGGAGCAGTGTAAGAAATTTCACATCACTCCACACTCCAGACTCCATTTGGTATTGCCACACTTATTAATGTTTATAACTTTCACGTCTGTGTGCTATTGTTTCATTTTGACTTAATATATATTTCTCTGATTACAAAGGAGATTAAGCCCATCTTCTCAGGACATTACCAGTTGCTTGTCCCTGGTGAGCAGGCAGGTTTCAAACCAGAATAATATTAATATAAATTAATATACATAATATGAAATATTATAAATATAAATAAATAATATATAGTAGAATATATAAGAGTTGAGAGGAACAAGGAAGTGATAAAAAGTTTGTTAATGGCAAAGTTAGGTAGTACTTTCTGCCAGTAATCACTATCCTCTTGTAGAATTCAAATGGTCTTGTTTGAATTATTGCTTTTTCCTCCCACCTAGTTTCGTGTTCGCCCAATTTGTTTATGTAGCGTGTGTGTGTGTGTGTGTATTACAAAAATGGCATACTATATCCACCATTCTTTTTATTTTCAGCTTTATTAAGATATAAATGACATACAGGCTTGTACAAGTTTAAGGCATACGACATATTGATTTGATACACTTACATATTTCAAAATGATTGCCACTATAGCATTAGCTAACACCTCCATCATATCACACTATTATCGTTTCTATCTAGGGGTGGAAACATTTAAGATCTAGTGCCTTAGCAACTTTATATGATACAGTATTGTTAAGCACAATCAAAATGCTACACGTTAGATCCCCAGAACTTATTCATCTTATAGCTCAAAATTTATACCCTTTGACCACATCTCTACGTTTCTCCCATCCTCAACCCCTGATAATCACCACTCTACTCACTGTCTCTATAAGATTGGCTGCTTTAAGTTCCACATGTCAGTGATGTCATGCAGTGTTTTTCTGATTTATTTCACCTAGCATAATGTCTTCGATTTTCATCCATTGTCACAAATGACGGGACTACCTTCTCTCACATGGATGAATAATATCTCTTGTGTATATATTCTCGATAGATAGAATCTTTTTTATATATTCGTACATTATCTTTTATTTTATACATATATAATCTTTAATATATATTCATTGAGAGAAGTATATACCTATACATATGTAAATGGATCCATTGACACACATTTGTTTCCATATATTGAGTATTATAAATATTGCAGCAATGAATGGGGAAGTGCAATTTCTCTTTGATATTCTGTTTTTGTTCTATTTTCTCATTTTCCAATTAATATTTTTTATTTTAATTCCAGTACAGTTAACATACAGTATCATATTAGTTACAGATTTACAGTATATTGACTCAATAATTCTATATATTACTCAGTTCTCATCATGATACGTGTACTTGTAATCCCTTTCACTTATTCCATCCATCCCTCTGCCCCCCTCCCCTCTGGCAACTATCAGTTCTCTATATTTAAGAGTCTGTTTCTTGGTTTGTCTCTCTTTTAAGATTTTATTTATTTATCTTAGAGCATGACCAGGGAGAGGCACAGAGAGAGAAAATCCCAAGCAGATTCCTCATCTATTGGAGAGTCTAACCTGGGGCCTGATCGCTGAACCCTGAGATCATGACCTGAGCCAAAACTGAGACAGATGCTTAACCAATTCAGCCACCCAGGCACCCCTGGTTTGTCTCTCTTGTTTGTTTGGTTTCTTAAATTCCACATATGAAGGGAATCATATATATTTGTGTTTCTCTGACTGACTTATTTCACTTAGCATTATCTTCTCTAGCTCCATCCATATCATCGCAAATGGCAAGATTTCATTATTTTATTGCTGAGTAATATTCCATTGTATATATGGTACTTCTTTATCCATTCACCTATTGATGATGGACACTTGAGTTGCTTCCAAATTTGGCTATTGTAAATAATACTGCAATAAACATGGGGGGCATATACCTTTTCCAATTAATGTTTTCATATTCTTTGGGTAAAGACCCAGTGGTAGAATTATTGTACTATATGGTAAATCTGTTTTCAATTGTCTCAGGAACCTCCACACTGTCTTCCACAGAAAGCCCAGAAATGGACCAACTATATGGTCAACTAATCTTTGACATAGTAGGAAAGAACATGCAATGGGAAAAAGACCATCTCTTCAACAAACGGTGTTGGGAAAACTGGACCACTTTCTTACACCATACAAAGAAAAAAAAACTTGAAATGGATAAAAGACCTAAATGTGAGACAGGACACCATCAAAATCCTAGAGGAGAACACAGGCAGCAAACTCTTTGACATGGACCCTATGACTTTTGACAGGAGTGTTTAGTCTATTTACGTTCAAAGTAATTATTGGTAGGTTTGAAGTTATTGCCATTTTGTTACTTCTTTTGTGGTTGTTCTGTAGTTTCTCTTTGTTTCTTTCTACTCCTTTTTCTTCTCTCACAGTTTGCTGGCTTTCTTTAGTGATATGCTTGGCTTTCTTTCTCTTGATTTGTTGGCTATTTACCAGCTTTTGATTTGTGGTTACCATTTGGTTATATGTAACATCTTATGCATGGCAGTCTCTATTAAGTTGATGACCATTTAAATTTAATCCATTCCTCACTCCTCTTTCTCATGTTTTAGGTATATGGTGTCATACTTTACATCCTTTTGTGTTGTGAATCTCTTAACTGATTTGTATAGATACATTTAATTTCCTGCTTTTGTGCTTCCTACTTTAAAAAAAAAAAAGATTTATTCATTTATTTATGTCAGAGAGAGAACATGTGCATGAGCAGGGACAGGGCAGGAAGAGAAGCAGACTCCCTACTGATCAGGGAGTCTAATCTGGGGCTCATTCCCAGTGGAATGAGTCCTGTACACTTGATGTTGGTGAGTTTTGTGTGATTCTGTGGTAGGAGACCTGAAACCAAGGCCTAGCTAGAGGGGTCATGTCTGCAGGAGGATGCAGGAGTGGGGCATGATTTAGCAAGTTAAGTAATGAGTGTTGGGATTTTGCTGGTTTCCACAGGTGTCCCTGTGTCTTTACTGGGGGGCTGGAGAGGGAAATGGTGCCTGCCAGCTCCTTTGTTCTTGCAGGAGTCTCCCAATAACCTCTTTCCTTCAGGGCATGCTCTGAGATTAGTAATCAAATCTCCCTCCTATATACCCCCAGGTGATTTTCAAACTACCACTTCTATACTGTATTTCCACAGGACTGTTTGTTTTGCTCTTTAAGGAGACAGACTCTACTCTCCTGGCTCTTCCAGACCCCTGCTGATTTTTAAAGTTCTGGGTCTTAAGCTCCACTGATTGTAATAACTAATAAAACTGAGCTACTCTGATTTTCAAAGCCAAATGCTATGGGAATTTTTTCTTTCCCATGTAGGTTCCCCATACCCAGGTTGCCTGGAGTGAGGGACTGTTTTTTACCCCTCTTCATGCCTATGGCTTCCCTCCCTATCATGTATAGTCCTGCAAGTTCACTTAGCTCTCAACCACATCTCCATCCTTCCTACACTCTTCTAGGTGGCCTCTTCTCTATATTTAGCTATGGAAAACCTCCATACTATTTTTCATAGTGGCTGTACCAATTTATAATCTCACCAACAGTGCACAAGAGTTCCTTTTCTCCACACCCTCAGCAACACTTGCTGTCTTTTGGCTTATTGATGATAGCCATTCAAACAGGCGTGAGGTGATAGCTCACTGTGGTTTTGATTTGCATTTCCCTGATGATTAGTGATGTCAAACACATTTTCATGTACCTATTGGCCATGTGTATGTCATCTTTGGAAAAATATCTGTGCAGTCCTTCTATCTATTTTTTAATGAAATCATTTGGGGGGTTTGTTTTCTTTTTGCTATTCAGCTAGGTGAATTCTTTATATATTTTGTATGTTAACTGCTTATCAGATATATGACTTGCAAATGTTTCCTCCAATTTTGTAGAATACTTTTTCATTTTGTAGATTGTTTCTTCAGCTGTGCTTTTTAGTTTGATGTAGTCCCACTGTTTATTTTTGCTTTTGGTGTCAAATCAAAAACTCATTGCCAAGATCAGTGTCCAGAGGCTCATTCCCTATATTTTCTTCTAAGGACTTTACAGTTTCCATTCTTATATTTAAGTCTTTAATCTATTTTGAGTTATTTTTATGAGCAGTGCAAGATAAGAGTCTAATTTAATTCTTCTGTATATGGGGGATGCCTGGGTGGCTCAGCAGTTTAGCGCCTGCCTTCAGCCCAGGGCATGATCCTGGAGTCCTGGGACTGAGTTCCACATCAGGTTCCCTGCATGGAGCCTGCTTCACCCTCTGCCTGTGTCTCTGCCTCTCTCTCTCTCTCTCTCTCTCTCTCTCTCTGTGTGTGTGTCTCATGAAAAAATAAATAAAATCTTTAAAAAAATAATTATTATTCTGTATGTGGTTATACAGCTTGCCCCAAATAGTTTGTTGAAGAAATATCCTTTCCCCTATTGAGTATTCTTAGATCTCTTGTTAAATATTAGTTGTCCATATATGCATGGATATATTTCTGGGTTCTCTATTCTATTCCATTGGTCAACATGTCTGTTTTTATTTCAGTCCCATACTGATTTGACTGCTGTAGCTTTATGGGATAGTTTGAAATTAGGGAATGTGATGCTTCCAGTTTTGTTGGTTTTCAGAATTGCTTTAGTGGGGCACTTGAATGGCTCAGTTGCTTAAGCGTCTGCCTTCGGCTCAGGTCATGATCCCAGGGTCCTGGGATTGAGCCTCAAATCTGCCCCCCTGTTCAGTGGGGAGCCTGCTTCTCCTTTTCCTCCCTGCTTATGCTCTCTCTCATTATCTCTGTTGCTACCTCTCTTTCTCTCTCTCTGTCTCAAATAAATAAAATCTTAAAAAAACATTGTTCTATCTATTTAGAATCTTTAATGATTCCACTTAAAATTTAAGGTTTTGTTCTCTTTGTGAAAAATGCCATTGGAATTTTGATAGAGATGCATCGTATCTATAGATGGCTTTAGTGCGTATGGGCATTTTAACAATATTAATTCTTCTGAACCATGAACACAGAATATCTTTCTATTTATTTGTGTCTTCATTTTCTTTCTTCAGAGTGTTATAGTCTTCAGTATACAGGTCTTACACCTCTATTGTTAAATTTATTCCTAAATTTTCTGTTGTTTTTGATGTACCTATAAATGGATTTTTAGAAATTTCTTTCTAATAGTTCACTGTTAATGTATAGAAATGCAACTAATTTTTCCATATTGAATTTATATACTGCAACTTTACTGAATTTGTTTATTAGTTCTAATGGATTTTTAATGGAGTCTTTAGGATTTTCTATATACAAGTTCATATCACCTGAAACAAAGACTATTTTACTGCTTTCTTTCTGGTTTCAATGACTAGAATTTCTTTTTCTTGCCTGATTGCTCTGGATAGCCCTTCCAGAACTATGATAAGTAGGAGAGTAAGAATGGGCACCATCATCATCATTCTCCAACTTAGAGGAAAAGCTTTCAGTCTTTCATCTTTGAGTCTGATGTTGGCTCTAGTCTTGTCATATATGGCCTTTATTACTTGGGGGCATATGCCTTTTAGAATCAGTTTGTTGAGTGTTTTTATCATGAAAGTATGTTGCATTTTAACAAATGCTTTTTGTGTGTCTGTTGAAAGGATAATATAATTTTTATCTTTTATTCTATCGTGGTATATTACATTAATTGATTTGTATGTGTGAAAACCATCTTTGTGTCTCAAGGATTTATGATCCTCCTTATGTGTGTTAAATTCAATTTGCTAATATTTTTTTGAAACTTTTTGCAGCATTTTAATCAAAGATATTGGTTCATTGTCTTCTTACAGTATGCAGATAATGCTGGCCTTATATATTAAGTTTAAGGGAACATTCTCTCCTCTTCAATTTTTTTTTAAGAGTTTGATAAAGATTGGCATAAATCCTTCTGTAAATGCATGCAGTGGTATAATTGACCACTGCAACCATCTGGCTCTGGACTTTACTGAGAAGTCTTTTTAAATAAATGATTCAATCTCTTTACTCATTATTGCTCTATTCAGATTTGCTATTTCTTCATGATTCAGTCTGGGTAACTGGGTAAGTCTGGGTAATTTCTAGGAAGTTATTCATTTTTTTCTAAGTTATCCAATTTTTTGGCTTTTAATTGTTCAGAGTAATCTCATTATCTTTTCTATTTCTGTAGTATCTGTTGTAATGTCCCTCTTTTCTTTCTGGTTTTATTTATTTAAGGTTTCTTTTTTTTTTTTCTTAGCCTATCTAAAGGTATTGTCAAATTTTGCTTATTTTTTTCAAAACCAGTTCTCGATTTTGTTAATTTTTTGTTTCTGATCTCTATTATTTTCTTCCATCTGCTTTTTTTTAGAGCTGTTTATTCTTCTTTTCCTAGTTTCTTGAGGTATAAAATTAGGTTGTGTTTTTTAAATCTTTCTCTTTTTTTAAGATTTTATTTATTTATTCATGAGAGACGCAGAGAGAGAGAGGCAGAGACATAGGCAGAGGGATAAGCAGGCTCCATGCAAGGAGCCCGATGTGGGACTTGATCCTGGGACTCCAGGATCATGCCCTGAGCTGAAGACAGATGTTTAGCCACTGAACCACCCAGACATCCCTCTTTTTTTCTTAATCTAAGTATTTTTTTCACTATAAACTTCCCTCTTAAATGCTTTTGTAGCATCCTATAGGTTTTGATACGTTGTATTTCTATTTTCATTTGTTTTGAATTTTGTTAATTTCTATTTTGATTTCTTCTTTGATCCATTGGTTGTTCAGGAGTGTGTCATTTAATTTTTATATATTTGTGAGTTTTCTACTTACTATTCCTAGTTTCAAGCTATTGTGTGCAAAAAAAGATACTTGGTATGATTTCAATATTCTTAAATTTGCTAAAACTTGTTTTGTGACCTGCTGTAGGATTTATCTTAGAGAATGTTCATATGCACTTGAGGAGACCATGCATTCTGATACCGTGGGATGGAATGTTATATATATATATATATATCCATTGGTCCATTAGGTCTAATGTGTGGTTCAAGTCCAGTGTTTTCTTGTTTTATGTCTGGGTGATCTATCCATCTTTGAAAGTGGAATATTGAAGTCTCCTACTGTTACTGTATTTTTGTCTATTTCTCCCTTAAGATCTGGTAATATTTGCTTAAAAATTTAGCACTCCAGTGTTGGATGCATATATATTGATGATTATTATAACTTCTTGTGTGAATTGATCTTCTTATTATTATTGATGACCATATTAATGACAATATATAATGACCATATTTGCCTCCTATTACCATTTTTGGCTTATATATTAAATATATACATTTCTATTTTGTCTATTATAAATACAGCTGTTCCTGCTCTCTTTTGGCTCATTTGCCTGGAATATCTCTTTGCATCCC